>NW_027397078.1:22796576-23023960 GCF_003265705.2 Callorhinus ursinus
TTATTTGTTTCAGAAGTACAGATCTGTGATTCAACAGTCTTGCACAATTCACAGCGCTCACCATAGCACATACCTTCCCCAATGTCTCCCACCCAGCCACCCCATCCCTCCCACCCCACCCCCACTCCAGCAACCCTCAGTTTGTTTCCTGAGATTAAGAATTCCTCATATCAGTGAGGTCATATGATACATGTCTTTCTCTGGTTGACTTATTTCACTCAGCATAACACCCTCCAGGTCCATCCACATTGTTGCAAATGGCAAGATCTCATTCTTTTTGATGGCTGAATATTCCATTGTGTATATATACCACATCTTCTTTATCATCTGTCGATGGACATCTTGGCTCTTTCCACAGTTTGGCTATTGTGGACATTGCTGCTATAAACATCAGGGTGCATGTACCCCTTCGGATCCCTACATTTGTATCTTTGGGGTAAATACCAAGTAGTGATGCAGCAAATTTCACTGTTATCTTAAAAAATTGCCACAGCCACCCCAACCTTCAGCAACCACCACCATGATGGGTCAGCAGCCATCAACATCAAGACAGGACCCTTCACCAGCATTAATATTACAACTCACTGAAAGCTCGGATGATGGTTAGCATCTTTCAGCAATAAATTATTTTTTAATCAAGCTTTGTACATTTTATAAAGATTTTATTTATTTGACAGAGAGAGAGCACAAGCAGTGGGAGCAGCAGGCAGAGGGAGAAGGAGAAGCAGGCCTCCTGCCAAGCAGAGAGCCTGACATGGGACTTGATCCCAGGACCCTGGGATCATGACCTGAGCCGAAGGCAGACACTTAACTGACTGAGCCACCCAGGCACCCCAAGGTATGTACAGTTTTTGGACATAATTCCGTTGCATATTTGGTAGACTACAGTACAGTATAAACATACTCTTCGCTGGGCGAACAAAAAATTCATGTGACTTGGGGCACCTGGGTGGCTCAGTCGGTTAAGTGTCCAATTTTTGGTTTCAGCTCAGGTCATGATCTCATGGGTCCTGAGATGGAGCCCCAGGTCAGACTCTGTGCTCAGCGGAGAGTTTGCTTGAAGATTCTCTCTCTCTGCCCCTCCCCCCACTCGTGCACACTTGTTCTCTAAAATAAATCTTTTTAAAAAATTCATGGGACTTGCTTTATTGTGATAGTCCCTTTACTGTGGCAGTCTGGACCAGACCTATAGTATCTGCAAGCTATGCCTATATACAGATGGCCCACACCCTGTCTTCACAGGTCTGAACCCACTTCCTTAAGAGTCCTCCTCCAAGTTCTATGTTTTAATAATCCACCTCTTTCCTCTGTTCCTGTAGTCCTGGTAGTTTCAACAGTTTCCTGCTACTACCACCACTGGTATACCTCCATGTCCTCTCTTTGCCTTTTTGGTTCTGTAAAATGTGGTTACCAATTCTTTTTATTAAGTCATATCAGTTAAAACAATTGGTGATCTTCTGACTGGACCTTCAGTAATAAACCTTTCTTTATTATTGTATTATTTTATCATTTAGATAAAAAAGAGAGAACTCTCACTAACAGGCTGATACATCAAAAATATTTTTAAAAAACAAGTATTCAACCAAGGCACTTTTATTTTCTGAAGAAATCTAAAACTCTCTTACATAGTATTGCCTTATGATAATATCTATTATCAGGTACTTTTGATATTCTATGAATTGATGTTAGTGTTTACATTCATTAATTTAATACATAGACGCAACCTGGAACTCCATGCCATCAAATGGCACCGAAATACATTAATCTCCAGCTCTGTTCATTCAACGAATATTTATAGAGCACCTTTTATGGGCCAAGTTCGACATTAAGTGATGGGGTACAGAGCACTTACCTCCAAGAAAACCAATAGTTAAAAGACCATGTGATAACTGCAGTGATAGAAACAGGCCCAGGTTGCCATGGAAACAAAATCTTGTGTCTGTTTGCATCATTTTCTTTGGTACCTATTGCTTCAAGAATAGTGAGATTTCAGCTGGATGGTGAAGGGGCAAAAAAGCATTCTAGGAAAGAGATCCCACTGATAAAGGGCATGGAGGTGTGAAAAAGTCTAACATACTTTTAAGATCTGTTTATGGCAGTAACAAGGTTGGATTGCATCAAAAATATGGGCCGGGTTCAGCTGGTCAAGAAATGTGGAGGGGCACCTGGGTGGCTCAGATGGTTGAGCGTCTGCCTTCAGCTCAGGTCATAATCTCCAGGGTCATGGATCGAGCCCCATGTCGGGCTCCCAGCTCAGTGGGGAGTCTGCTTCTCCCTCTCCATCTGCCTGCCACTCCCCCTGCTCAGGCACTCTATCTCTCTGTCCCAAATGAATAAATAAAATCTTAAAAAAAAAAAAGAAATGTGGAGTCCCTAATGGATGCTTAAACAGTATCTTGATACATTACTGACACTTCCCACCTGCAGGGGTTTTGACAGTTGGCCCACTGAGAGGATTCTATGGCCTGCTGTCAGTCTAAGTGGGATACATTCTCAGTTGGTCCCCAAACTGCCTTTCACGTACCCACTCCTCAGTCCATCGTGGCTTGCTCTATATAGATTGCCGCTTGATGTCTCTAAATCCTTGTTTACTCTGGCCTTTGGACTTTGACATCTCTATTCATTACATTTCCTCTACCTTAAAACCTTGCAACTTCTTTCCTCTCATGATGCCTCCTGTTTCACGGGGCTGTGCTTGTTCTAGGTATGACTGCTCCCATTTCATCTGTTCAGCTTGGTCCTGTTGGACTCTTGGTGGTCTATGCCAACAAGCAGCCCCATTGGGTGAAATGCAGTATCCCTGACACCTCTGATTCCAGAGACCCTGCCCTCCAAAAAACTTGTGGCAGAAGGTTAGGTGTGAAAATGGTATAGGATTTGAAACAGACCTGGGTTTACATCTCTGCCCCGATACTTTGGTAAAGACAGTACTCACCAAATATTCTATTTACAACCCCAACCCCATATCCTCAGCCCCTCCTGCAGTCAGACTGGTATCACAAGATAAATTCTGGCCAATAGGAAAACATTTTACCAAAGTGTGCCCTGTTCATTACTTCCACCTTCTCTGTCATGGAAACTTGTTCCAGATTATATAGACACAAGTTGGCAGAGCCCCCATCATCTTGGGTCTCTAAGTAATTGTTCAGAGCAGAGCCACCGCTCCCCCCCACCCCCCCAAGCCCCCCCCCCGTGCAACTAACCCACATTGGATTTGTCATGACAGTGAGAATAAATAAACACAATAAGCACAATAAACCTTTATTATGTTAAACTACTTATGTTTCAGGGTTAATTTTTCCCACACAATAACCTATCCTATCTTGACAAATTATTTATGTGGCTTTGGACAAGATATGTCATTTCTTTAGTCCTCAGTTTTCTCATCAGAAAAGAAAAAAAAAAAAGGAATGATACCTTGTTACGAACTGAACGTATTCTGCCAAAATTCGTATGTTGAAACCTAATCCCCAAAGTAAGGTTATCTGTAGGTGGGGCTTTTAGGAGATTATTAGGTCATGAGGGTGAAGCCCTCCTGAATGGGATTTGTACCCTTATAAAAGAGAGATGCCCTACCCCTTCCATGCTGTGAAGACACAGCAAAAATAAGGCCATCTATGAACCAGGAAGTGAATCCTCATCAGACTCCAAATCTGCTGGCACCTTCATCTTGGATGTTCACCCTCCTGAACTACAAGAAATAAATTTCTGTTGTTTACAAGACACCCAGTCTACAGTATTTTGTTACAGCAGCCTGAATGCACTAAGCCTCATTGGTGTAGATAAAGATTGAAATACGTAAATGATCACCTATTCCATTGTACGTTCCTATAGCATGAATGAGTTCATATGCAATTGGTAAGGTTAGAAACGATGTATAACACAGAAGTCAGGTTGGTCCATGCACCATTTTTCCCAGCACAGTATTTTAACTATGAATTAACAGGAGCTAAACACCAAGTATACTATACAAGAGATGGATGCTAGAGCTAGAACCATCACTTGGGAAAATCCTTCCTCAATTGCCTTCTGA
Source organism: Callorhinus ursinus (assembly GCF_003265705.2). Lineage (NCBI taxonomy): Eukaryota > Metazoa > Chordata > Mammalia > Carnivora > Otariidae > Callorhinus > Callorhinus ursinus. Next base: position 22,800,610 of record NW_027397078.1, read on the forward strand.
CTTGACTAGATCTTTCTTGCTGCTGTTTATGACAAATCGTTTTCTTCATTCCTCCCAAATCCTTTCCTACTTCTTTGCATTTGACATCCAAATAGTTTAGGTCTTTCAGATTTATGTCTGTCTTTGATTCCCCACCTGGCCTTCCAGGTTCATCCATGGGGCTTATTTTAGGTTATTTCCCTGGTAACCATATTCTTGTGACCTGGAACTGGAGCCAAGCATCTAGATTTTACTCGTAATATGTTAGCTAAGAAATACTGGAGGAACAAGGCAGAGCACAGGTGAAGTAGAGAGCTGTTGGATGCAATTTTTAGTGGAGACACTTGGCTACTTAAGTAAAAAGCTCAAGACAAAAAAAGGGCTAGAGGTATGCATTAGATTTGAGAGACACTGGCTTATGCAAAGTAGTCAAAACCATTGGTAAAAGAGATGCTACCCTATGAGGTGATCAAACACATGAAACACAGAGTCTCAGGAAGCACCAATTTTTTAAGAGGCAGTATAGAAAATACGAGGTAGCAGCGCCTGGGTGGCTCAGTCGGTTAAGCATCTGCCTTCAGCTCAGGTCGCGATCCCAGGGTGCTGGGATGAAGTTCCGCATCAGGCTCCCTGCTCAGCAGGGAGTCTGCTTCTCCCTCTCCCTCTGACCACTGCTCCCCCTGCTTGTGCTCTATCAAATAAATAAAATAAAATCTTTAAGAAAAAAAAACAAAGAAAGTATGAGGTCATTCAGACATGACACCCAGAAAGCGTAACATTTAGGACACATTTACCATTCTAAATACTACAAGCATGTTAAAGCAAAGCCTACCACACACTTTCTTAGATTTTATAGTCTATAGATTTAGGCCAGCATAAATTGACCTATAAATGTGAAATATATACTGTGCGATTTAAAACAAAAAATTCCAGAAGGTTCTGTATGCAGGCTAACTCATAACAAACTGATCAAAGATTCAAAGTGAGAGCCTAACTAACAGAATGAGAGTGAACTTTCCTGGTCTTATGGATCAAATGCCAACTTGCTAAGGAAAAGACCCACAAATCCCAAAAGATGACTGGGTTCCTTTGACAACAAATGTCTTCCAGCATATGATGCCTTCAGATATCTTAAGGATAAAGCAGGTGCAAAGCATTGGCACCACCATCTTTCATATTTGTAACTTCTGAAAAAAAGGTGGAGTGGTATGCCAGAGTACTTGAAATTCAAACATCCCAGTTAGTAGTAAATGAGTATCATGGCTACTGGGAAGGACAGGATAGCTAGCTTGATATTAATCCATGACGGAGTACCAGAACTAATTAGTAAAGAAGAGCTATAAACATTTATATCATAAGCTATCAGCATAACTTTATTAAGAAAGCATGGCAAGCAAAACTGTTTTTGATAGAAAATGAAGTAATAACTCATAAAATTGACATGAGCATTATATATCTAGCATTCAGTAAAGTATTCCATGTTAGGGTAATACCAACTGTCTTGGTTTGCCCAGGATTGAGGGGGATCGCTGACATAGGGCTTTCTGTTTTAAAACCAGCAAAATCCCAAGCAAACCAAAATAAGCTGGTCGCCATCATGTGATGGTCTTGTTGGCAAAGTACTCAACAATGGCCTGGATAGTATTCTTGTTATGGAAATTTACAGTTATTTAAATGATTAAAGCCTTGAAGTGTTGATTATGGGTTTTCATTCAGTGGGAAGGGTGGTCTTACAGTATTAGTTACGACTAATGAAATCAGAGAAGGAATTTCTAGCAAAGTCACTGAGCATACAAATATGGGAGATTCAGTAAATATTCACTTACTTATATAACAAATATTTATTGAGCACCTATTACACTGAGCATGTTTCTAGGTCCTAGACAAAGAAAACAAGACAAAAATACTAGAGAAAGTGAAATTTATGAAAAAAATTAACCTGCTAAAGAGGTTAGAGATTGGCAAGGAAGTTAGATGATCAAGGAAGGGTTCTTTGTGGAGGTGACACCGAAACAGAGATAAGCCTTAAGTGCAAAATCCATGGAAAGAGCTGAGAAATAAGGAAGTAACTAGGTTCAAAGGCCCTGAAATAGAAATGGGACTTGTCCCAAATTTGAACATATTCTGCCTCACAATAAGCAGTATCTAGAAAGCTTTCTTTACTAGTTTTAAATTTTCTATGACATGTTAAAAAAGAGACAATAGGGGGCACCTGGGTGGCTCAGTCGTTAAGCGTCTGCCTTCGGCTCACGTCATGATCCCAGGGTCCTGGGATCGAGCCCCGCATCGGGCTCCCTGCTCAGTGGGGAGCATGCTTCTCCCTCTCCCACTCCCCCTGCTTGTGTTCCCTCTCTCGCTATGTCTCTCTCTGTCAAATAAATAAATAAAATTAAAAAAAAAAAGAGAGACAATAGGCTCAAAATGGAGTCACTGGTGCTAGCACACACCACCGAATCAAGACTGAATACCTAACCCAATTGCAGTTTCAGCCTCTCCCAGGAATTTAATCCTAACCAGTCAGTCTGGAACTACTTGCTCAGCACTAGTGAGGCAATCCATTTCATGACATCAGGTTTGGATTTATGAGATGTCCCTCTGACTAATCCTGGTCTAATTTTATTTGTGGATGGGTCTTACTATAAAGATGAAAAAGGGAAAATCCAAGCTGGCTATGCTGTTACTACCCCATTTGAATTATTTGAGAGGAGAAGTCTCCCACAAGCTAAATCACCCCAACAAGCAGAGCTCCATGCCCTTACCAGAACACAGCAATTACCAGAAAGACAAATTGTTAATATTTATACAGACAGCCAGTTTGCCTTTGGGATCATCCATAATTTGGGGATATTATGGGACAAAGGGGTTTTCTTATGTCCATGGGGACCCCAATGAAGAATGAACAACAAATAAATGGCCTTCCTGCTGCTATTCTCTTCTGAAATTGCTGTCATCAAAACTGAGGTTTGTGCTAAAAAGACAGAGCCTGAGTATTAGACAAATGCCCTGGCTGACTCTCCTGCAAAGGCAGCAACTATAGAATGTATAATGGTTGTGGCTCATGTGGATGAAGTCCATTCTGCTTCTGCAAAAAAAAAATGACCCCTTTTTGCCAGATTTTGCCATCCTGATGTCTTTGAAACATGGCAACAGTCAGCTTTTGAGTTAGAGAAATCACAACGGGCAAACAATGGTTGTAAATCCACTGTACAGCTGGGGCTATGGGAAACCCAAGATGGCCACCTGGTTCTTCCCAGCTCCCTGGCAAATGCCATTTTTCGGTGTTTCTGTTCCTTCAACCACATGATGCATTTAAGATGACTCCACTTAGGGAGACTTCCGTATAAACACAAAAGCAGTTTACCACCAATGTCTGACCTGTCAGGTCCATAATCCCAGAAAAACTATTGTTGTTCCCAGAGACCTCAGAGGTCTTCCCCTTGACCACCTGCGGGTGGGCTTCATTCACTTGCCAAGTAGTATGGGTCATCAATAAGTTTTGTTATTTGATGTATGTGCTGTTGATGGGGTGAAGCCTTTCCCCTGGCCTAGGGCTGATAGCCTCACAATGGCAAAGACATTTTTAGAAAACATGTTTCCCACGTGGGGTATGCCTTCCACAATCTGCAGTAACTGAGGCACCCACTGCACTGGGCAAATCATAAATGCCTTAATGAAAACCTTGCAAATTTTTTGGAATTGTCACTGTCCCTATCACCGTCAATCATCGGGCAAGGTGGAGAGAACTAATGGCATCCTCAAACTTAAAATGTCCGAACTGAGTGAAAATACTGGACTCCCTTGGCCTAAGGAATTACCTTTGCACTAATCAACTATTCACAGTACCCTTTTTGAGAAACAAACTCACTCCATATGAGACAGTCACCAGTAGACCATCATCTACTGGCACACAACTTTCTGTTAATCCCCTGTCATCTCATGCTAATACGACCAGCTACTTTAAGTGTTTAATGTCTTATGATAAAGCCTATCATCAACAGGTTAAAGAAGCTTTCCAGGATCCCAATTCAAAGGATCCTAGCAGTCATAGTCTGGAGCCTGGTGACTGGGTATTCTGGAAACATCATCAGAGGGAGACACTCCTGGAACCCAACTCAAAGAGACCTTACCAAGTCACCTGAAAACTGACAAGGCTGCAAAATTAGAAGGCACTGAGCCTTGGGTACACATCTCCACCTGATATCTGGTCCTGTGCAGACCTGGAGACCTCAAAATCCAACTGATGAGGAAGAGACGTAGGTGACATCAATGCAGACTGCTTCCACCCAAGATGCCAGATCAAGATTTCATACTTCAACTCAACAGGAAAACTTCTCTTCTTCTCTTTCTTTCTTTCACTCTGGCATTGGCCTGGAAAGACAACACCCTTGTCCCTGTGTCCCAGGCCACTGCCAAGGGCGGGTAGAAGGTAACCTTTCAGACCGCTGGATTTGTTATCAACAACTCCTATCTGTCCATGATGCTGGAGATCCCCTGGCCCTCCCTGTGACCAATTTTTCTTCTATTCCTACAATTGACCCCTCCCGCATAGAAGTCACTTACAGAGTCCAACTTACATGACTAGACTATCCAGTGCCTTATTTTTACCTTTCTCCAGTTATAACTGTAAGTAGGCACAAATACGTACACGAATCACAGTACACCTGCAGTGTCACATTCTCATGATGATCTAAATCAGATCTCCGCCCAAACAAAAAAGATCTCATCAGAAGCACCCACCTTTGGAAGGAATTCGGAACAACTTTTTAAATCAAGCTAGGGGATTGACTTCCCAAATGCCCTGAAAACCTAACTGATTTCCTGCTTTGGATGGGCAACTGCAGTAATCCCTGCAAATCAATCCTTTAACAAGGGCCACTTCAGGAGTGGTTTGTGTCCTGATGGGATTTATTGTGGTGATTATGATTCTCCTATGACTGCCTAGATATCTGGCACAAAATTAGGCAATGCCTCTCAGTTTATCTGACTGGGCCCTTAGCTATTCACAAACTCAGACACCTCTTTGGTCAACTATCCTGAATTTGCATGATTGATTTAAAAAGGACCTCCCAAGGGTGCCTGGCTGGCTCAGTTGGAAGAGCATCTGACTTCTAATCTCAAAGTCATGAGTTTGAGCCCTGTACTGGGTACAGAGATTACTTAATAAAACTCCAAAAAATATATATAAAAATAAAAATAAAAAGGACTTCACAGGAGATACCCATGATTCCAGAATCCCTTCCTTCAGCAGGTCCCTACTTCCCTGGTTAAGAGTACAAATGGGGCTATGATCAGGAACTTCTTAACTCTTCAAAATATTGTACAATCTGCTATAAAAGCAATAGCGGCCCAACAAAAATCCTCAGACTCTCTGACCAATGTTCTTCTTGATAATAAAATAGCCCTTGATTATCTTTTAGCTGAACAAGGAGGTATTTGTGCTGTGGCCAACACCACTTGCTACCACCTGGATTAACACTTCTAGGTAAGTTTAAACTCAGCTATATAGTATCACTGAACAAGCTACTTGACTTAAGAAAGTGATTCCTTCAATGGGGTCCTTCTTTGACTTATTTGATTCTGACTGGTTTGGGTCTTGGGAACCATGGCTCCAAAGTACACTTCAAACATTGGGAATTACCCTGCTTATAATAATCTTAATAACAACCTGGCATACTATATTCTCTCAAAAGCTTTAAATGCGTGGTTGCAGCTGTCAACGACCCAGCAAATGATCTCCCTAAGACTGGAATGTTTAACTGAGTAAATTTTCAAGATCCTGTTGGTTTTACTCAACGATTCATGAATTGGGTGGCATACCATACAACAGTTGGAAAGGCACTCCAAAGAGCTGTACAGAATGAAAGACTTTTATAGAAAGAAGGAGGTGGGACAAGAAGGTCAGTTGAATTTTTTTTTTAAACAAGTTTAACCAAGATTGTATATTATCCCAGCAATTTAAAATAACTGTATTATTTTCATAACAATGCAAGAGATGCTGAGGAAGAAAGTCACAACTGCAAGTGTCAAGAACTATCTGTGTCTGATCTCCTTTACCTGGTGAGAAGAAGCGACAGCTCAAGCTGAGGCTTGTCTGGGAATCCAGAGTTGAGCGGGCAGGTGACCCATTGCAGAACTAAGCATGATCAAGTCAAGCCCCAGGTGGGGATGAGAGGCAAAGGAGAAAGGGTACTGAAATTGCTGAAAATAGTAGGCTGGAAACCAGTAAACACCTGAAACATCAACTTCATGAGAGAGGTTAAAACTCATAGAAAATTGGGATTTCAACAGAGAATAGGCAATAAGCAACACTTTGCAGAGTTGTTTGGCCTTTCACACTGCCCAGTGTGAGGAAAGGATAGAGCTGTTAAAGATTCTGAATTGTCTCCTATAATCAAAGTCTCTAACCTGCCAAAGAAGAATTTCAAAAAACCTATGGAATGAAACATACTCTCTTAGGAAGTTGCTTGGACAACAAACCTCCTAGTACCCATACAGACGAGGCTTTATCCCCGTTCTTGTCCTAGAGTCTTTCCAAGGAAAGGAATTTCAAATCCAATTGGTCAGATTCCAGCCCAGTGATTAGCCCATCACTGTCAGATGTTTGCATTGGTTATCTGTTACTGCAAAACAACCCCCCCTCCACAACACAGCACAGCTGAAACACCACTCGTGATTGTCTGAGCAAAGTGGTCTGGACTCCACTGCTCAGCAGGGACTGGATGGTCCATTATGGCCTCACTCCCATGTCCAGCAGTTCATGCTGTCGACTGGGCCTCTCCCCTCCACGTGGCCTATCATCCACAAGAAGACTAGCCTGGCTTCTTCACGTGGCCATCTCAGGGCTGTAAGCAGGGAGGAGCAGAAGCTACAAAGCCTCCTGAGGCCGTGGTTCCAGAGCTCATACAACCCACATTTGCCACACTGTACTGGCCAAAGCAAGTCACAAAGCTGGCCGGGATTCAAGGGGTGGAGAAATAAACTCCACTTCCTGGTGCAACAAGTGGCAAAGTCATGTTGTATAGGGAGGGACTCTTGTGAACAACTTTGCAAACAATCTCGTGTAAGCTAACAGGTCACTTAACTAAATGCCATCTTCTCTTCCACTTCCTGCATCTAAGGGGTAAGATGATCTGATCCCAGGCTTCTTCCCCTCCCATGTCTCCCTCTGGCACACTACTGCAGGACATGGGGCAATCTGTCTATTCTCTTTTGCTCCCGTGAGCACAGTTTCTATGGGAACCTCAAAGAGGAGGCAATTATCCAATGGTACGTGAAGGCAGAATTCGAGTACTCCTGTTCTCCTTGGCCAACTAACAGAAATATGCCTCACCCTCATTCTTTACAAAGAAAAACTGAGGCCTCTCTTGTAAAGACTTCCCTGGCCATCGCCCCCTCCCCACTTAGCCTACACCCTACCTGCTCGCTGCCTGCTATCTCTGTCCCTTGTGTCCATATTATATTACATTATGGTGTGCTTGTTGCCTTTGCATGCCTAGCTCCCCAACTGACTGTGAGGCCCCCAAGAAGGGGGTTCATGTACATCTCTGTAATGCCAGCTACACAGTGACTGGCACAGGGTAGGTGTTCTATAAATGTTTGTGAAATACAACTGAAGAGATTATAAGAGCATCTATGAATTCCACATCTTCAGAACCATGAACTAACAGATATGCTAATGCAGCTCAGAGCATCTCCCCATGCAAAGGGGACTTGAGTATCTCTGGTGTTGTACCAAGTACCCAAGGGAAGAGAACTTCCTAAGGTATTCCACAGACACTACAAACTCTTGTCACCTCTTGATACTAGAACAGGTATCTCGGGGCGGGAGAGAGAGGAGAGAGAAACTTTGTGATTAATAAACCCTTAAATCAGGGGCGCCTGGGTGGCTCAGGTCATGATCCTGGAGTCCCGGGATCGAGTCCCGCCGAGCAGGGAGCCTGCTTCTCCCTCTGACCCTCCACCATCTCATGCTCTCTCTCTCTCTCATTCTCTCTCTCTCTCAAATAAATAAATAAATAAAATCTTAAAAAAAATAAACCCTTAAATCAGAACTCTATGCCCATTAGTAATTTGTCTTAAAATGTTCTTTTCGGACACCTGGGTTTATAGGAGATACGTTGTTTCACTTTGCAAAGGGTATTCCCTGATTAATTCAGATCCGAGAAGCTGACATACTTCAAAGCGAAAGAGGAGCCTGCAGCCACAGGCAGTCACCACCAACAGAAGGGACTCGAGAACATCGGAGCCACAAACCAGGTCTGCAGCCTCTGAGGTACGAGAAGAAATGGCAAGAAAAGGAAAAGCCGAGTCTTTAGAAGAGACTTCATGTGCAGCAGGAGACAGGCAAACTTCTCAATGTCTGTGACTTCCAACGTTCCCGTCAAGATAACACGATCATCACCTTGACAAGTGTAGAACAAACTTGAAGGGAAGGCCAAATAGGAAATGAGAGCCACCTGAAGTTAACTTGGGTCTCGAGGCCCTCAACAACTGAACAGTCTCAGGGAGATGGGAAAGGAGGATGAGAAAGACAAAGGGGAACAAAGCGGGGGTGGGCGGGGGAATAAACCACAGACACAATGAATACACAAATCGTCAAGAGTTCAAAGGGATGGGTTTGTGGGGGGCAGGGGGGCAGAGAGAAGTGAAGAACAAAACAAGACCGTTGACAATATTCAACAGGACAGAAAGGGTGGGCCGTGCTGAAAGGGTGGGGTCAGAGAGAAGAGGGTAAGCCAAGGTGATGTTCGTGGGAGAAGAACATGCCAGCCAGCCAGCCAGCCAGAGTAAGGCCCCTAACTCGGAAGCGTGTTCTGGGGATAGCAGGGTGGTCAGTGAGGATGGAGCAGAGCTGGCAAGGGGGACATGGGAGGAGCAAAGGTCAGCTAGGTGATGGGGACAGATCATATGGGACTTGTGGGCCATTAGGAGGACTTCTGTATCGCCTTCTGGGTCAAATGCAGAGCCATTTACAGGTTTTTAGCAGAAGAACAACATGATCTGACTTCAATTTTTTCAGCTAACACTAATAATTGGAAATGTGTACCTTCTGACCCCCTTATATACGTCAATTGTATTTCAATTAAAGAAAAATACAATTTTTTTAAAAAGTTAACTCTAATAAGGAATAAATTATAAATAAATAAAGCTAACTCTAATGACTGGGCTGAAACCAGACTGTAGGAGGTGAGCATGGAAGCACGGAGTTTAAGTTCTATAGAGTGACATCTCATGCAGGATTACATTTTTTAAAAGTAAAAGCTTTGGATCTTTTCCCTGTTTCATCAAGCAAGCACAGACATGGGGGCGCCTGGGTGGCTCAGTCATTAAGCATCTGCCTTCGGCTCAGGTCATGATCCCGGGGTCCTGGGATCGAGCCCCGCATCGGGCTCCCTGCTTGGTGGGAGGCCTGCTTCTCCCTCTCCCACTCCCCCTGCTTGTGTTCCCTTCTTGCCGTGTCTCTGTCAAGTAAATAAATAAAATCTTAAAAAAAAAAAAAGGCAGCAGCAAGCACAGACGTACTAGCTGACTTGTGTTTAGGAATCAGGCTGTATGACAAATTTGAAGAACTGTTTTGTGAAAGATTTAATTTTCTCGTTACTACCCCCAAAGGACCAAGAGAAGAAGTTAGAAGAAGAGAGAATGCAGTTCAATATTCGGCCAGGACTTGTGTCAGTAAAGCTGAACTGTCACGAAGCACCTTGTACAAGCACGGTCTTATCTGTGGGACCAAGGGAGCAATTTGAAGGAGATTCAGACATGGTTTCTACAAGATGCCCTTTCAGATTACTTCCCACCTTGCAAAGGGCATCATCCTAAATCCATACCAAACTAACTTCATTTCCGGAGTTCTAACTAGGGCAGGGCCACAGGAGACTTGTCACAGAACGCTGTGCAATAGTTTCAGGTCATTATGTGACAGCTACCTCCTCCTTAGAAAATGTGCCTTCACTTCTAGCCCCATGGTGACAAGCTTGTCCCCCAGGTCCCAGGACAACCATTTAAGATCAAGTGAGAGAGACAGATAGCCAGGGATCCAGGACAGAAAGCCCACTATCCCAGAGGCCTCTTTATGTAAGAGGGCGCCATCTGTCTCCCTCTCCCCCTTGTCCTTTTCTTTCACTCTACCTCTGGGTTTGCTAGACCAGGATCACAATATCCGTAGGGCTCAGATGGAAGAATCAGAGCTTACTGGTGTATCACATGGGCTCAAACGTTGAGTTAATGGGTGCTTGAAAAATGGATCCTGTCAACATGAAGTCCCCAGTGACATGCCTGTGGTTTCTGGATCTGATCATTATCTTTTATTATGGCAGAAGCATAAACCCAGCACATTTCAACATTTGCTTGCTGCCCGGAACAAAACAGTCTTCTTCCTAGGCATATAAGCTTAAATATGAGCTCTAACCAATACACTCAATCTTTTGAACAACTACAAACACATTCTCTGCTTTCCTGTTTAACATAGTAGTCACTCATCCAACAGAGGTGCTTTGGGAACGAATGTGAAAGTTGTTTGTCAGTTTCAGAGTCCATGATTGTCAGGGGATGTCCATTTCTCCTTGAGTTCTGTCACTAACCTATCCAGGTGGTATTATCATCCTACATCCATGGACTAAATGATACATTTCATCATAATGAACATACCCTGCCTATAAGAGTGAATAAAAGCTAGAAGAGTGTTAAGCTAGCAAAGGCTACAAAGAAAAAAATTAGAAAGTTAACTCTAAAACCCTCATTTCTCCATAACCCATTCAGGGATCCCCTTGTCTTGGGCCAGCACTGTGAGGCAAAGGGAGGGCAAGGATGTGTTACTAAGTAGGGTAATTCAACTCAACCAAGAGGTCAGAGAATTTGGTAGCGTCTTTGCCCCTTTCTCTAGAGATGCTAACACATTTATGTGTCAGATTCTCTGTTTCTGCTTCTCTTTATGTTGTCAGTTTCTCCCTCCTGCTTTTTTGACTTTTGCCGAGTCAAGTACAGACCCACCCAAACTGCTCCCAGATTCCTCACGTGCAGAAAATGTGAGATAAATATTTCTTTTGTTTTAAGCTGCTACATTTAGTTTAGTTAGTTTTTTTTTTTTTTTTTAAGAGAGACACAGAGAAAGTGCACGTGCGAGTTGAGGGGAGGCAGTGTGGAGGGACAGAGGGAGAGGGAGAGAGCATCCCAAACAGACTCCACCCCCAGCGCGGAGCCCAACACAGGGCTCCATCTCACGACCCTCAGATCATGACTTGAGCCAAAATCAAAAGTCGGACACTGAACCGGGTGGCCCCAGGGGGGAATTTGTTATAAAGCAAAATATAACTAATACATTAGGACTTCAGATGGCCCACTTTGGTCAAAGAGGAAGGAATCACACAGGAGAACAATAAAGCATTAGGTTAAAAATGAAGACCAAAGGCCTAATGCAAGGGATCTTGAATGTCATGCTAAAGGGTCTGGACTTTAAGTAAAAAGGCAATGAGGAGCCTAACAGTATTTTTGAAGAGGGGAGTTATCAAAGGAATATGTTAGAAAATTGGTTTAGCAGACCTGCCCAAACTAAATTAGGAAAAGAAAAAAAAAAAAAAGCACAAAGGTAGAAAAGATCGATCATTCACATAAATATTCCATCCCAGTCTCAAGTCCTGCTTAATTGTATCAAACCCATTCTGTTGTATATATGCTTTTCATACACTGAGTTAACTTGAGGTGGATGGCAGGATTCATGGCTAATTCCTTTTTGAGTCCTCTGAACCATTTAGCCCTGTGCCTTGCACATAGTAAGTACTTGGTAATATGCGAATCATGAATAAAACCTTCCTAAATTTGCTCTACTTCCCTACAGACAGAAAAATACTCCTTGCATAATATTTTGTCCATATAGCTAATAGACCATTTCTCAAATCTCAGCACTTGTACTTTATTTCTTCTGTCTCACCCCTACAGTATGAGCCCCTTCAGGGCAGTCAGGACCAGCTATACAGTCTGCCAGGACCCAAACAAAATGCAAATGAAGGCCTCGTTTCAAAAATATTTGGGATTTCAACACCAGAACAGGGGTGGGAAGGTACTTCTGAGCTGAGGGCCTTCTGTGCAAGGTTACAACACAGGAAGATGGACTGAAGGCATGAATCCCATTTTATGTGTCGTTTTAACCGCCGCTTCTACCACGGCAATGTTTGGGAAACGTGGATTCAACGTCCGGAGTAAACAGTGAAGGTCAGGAGGGTTAAATGGAAGGGGAGGCTGACTTGGCAGAAGTTTCACACGCGTGGAGTCTACCCTAGAGTTAACATGGCCTGTTGAAGTAAGACACGGACAGGAGTGCCATCTGCTGTCACACTCCCTCTGTGGCCTGGGCCGCCTACCTGCGGCGTCCGTTCCACAGAATGTGCTCGGAGCTACCCTCACTCGGTCCAAAAGGCCTGTGTGTCCTCTGTTGATTCCCACTCTCGGGGACTCTGGCTTTGGTTTGGTTTGGTTATTTATTAGATCTCCCTCATGCAACGACAATGGCAACGATTTAATATGTAAGAAGCAAACAGCTGAAGGGATTTTCTAGGCAGAAACAATGTATTGACTAATAAGGTAAGACAGTAAGGGTTGGTACTCATAAAATAAAGAAAACAAGGCTGAATGATTTAAAAACATGCTTCAGACAAATCCTAGTTAATTTTTTGAAAAATACAGCAGGGCAGGGAAGTGCATATTGATGACCCTCTCTGAGGGATGCACAGATCTCAGAGAGCTATAACCATGAAGAATTGTTTTCTCTCTGGGACAGACAAGACAATTTATTGAATCCCTTCTTACCACAGATGAGTGTCCTACCCACAAAACACAAATATTTATCTCTGTATCTGAGCAATGCCTCCCTGCAAAACTGAGGAAAAGAACCTGCTGCAAAGGGCTCCGTTCCCCCCATCATCCCTCTCATTTTAAGCAGGTTGCAGACGCAGCGAGAGAACCACAGGCAAAGCTTAGCAATTGTAATGGTGACCCCCAGTGGCAACTGTTCGCAAATGAAAAACTGGTTCTCTTTCTCTGCCAAGGACGTCAATTTTATTAAAATGCTTTAAGAAGGACATTGGCAATTTTGTTGAACTGTAATAAAAATTGTGTACCGATTCCAAAAAATCAATATCCTCTCCTCTGCTTTATTGTCGTTAGTTAAACACATGACTTTTCCTTTGAAAAGTGACTCTCGAAAGTGACAAGCTGTTTCTGGAAGGCTTGGTGAGTGGTGTAACAGCACTTTAAGAGCGAGGTGAGACGAGGCCTGATATCAAACCCGGGTTCACACACACCCTTCTGTGCCCACTGCGTTCTGAGAGTCAGCCTTAATGGGAATTAATCAGCAGCGATTTCTGTAAGAATCTGGAAAGGTAACCATCTAAATGAAATCCGAAGAGACCCACGTGTGCTAAATGGTCAACAAAACAAGTCAAAAAGATTGGACTTGCCTTCTAGAAGCCTGCATTCAACCCAAACAAAGGCAATCAGCTCAAAGGGAGCAAGCACTGGGTAACACAAGTATGAAGAAAAGATAACTTAAAATAATGAAGTAGGGTACTGTACCGATTCAGTTTTCACAGTTTAGTCCTTTCATTCTGACATATATGTGTTGTGGCTGGGGGAGAGGAAGCAAGAATCTACCATCCACTCATTAAGTCAGTGAGGGCTCTAGTAGATGAAATTCACATGCAGGTACCCTTAAAAACATCCTTAATATGACAAAGTACTGAAACTGACTGAACAGGTATGTGTTTGGGAGGCAAGGCTAAATCGTGGTTCTCAAACATTGCTGCATATCAGAATCACCAGGGAAGCCTCTCAGAGTCTTGAAACCCAGGCTACACCGCCAATTACATCATAATTGCTAGGGCTAGGGCACAGTCCTTAATAGTCTTCAAAGCTCCACGATTCCAACCAAGGCCTTGTACAGTCAAAGCTGACTGGCTACCAGTGGAATTGCTGGGTTTTCAGCCTCAGCTTGACCATGGATTAGGCATTTCATTTACCTAACAGGCAGCTTACCAATGTTGAAACTATTTACAAGAGTTTTCTGCTGGGAGTCTACTGTAGTATTGCCTGGGAGTTTTTTTGTTTGTTTGTTTGTTTGTTTTAATCCCAATGTCCTGTTTGGACCCCAGACCAATTTCATTCGAATTTCTGGGGATGGGACCCAACCAGGGCATCAATAGTTTTCAAAGCTCCCCAGGTGCAATCAAGTGCAGACAAATGCAGTCAAGGTCGGGGAAACACCTGCACATTCAAATATGGAGAAAGACCAATAAAAAGCCCTAACTTGGCAATATTAAATCATTTTAAAGTATAGCATTTGTCCTCTTGTTGACTGCTCTTTGAGTCTTACAAAGAGAAATTCCTGGGAACTTGGAAATACGGGAACAGATTGCCTTGTGAAAATAAACACAGAAGGGTACTACACAGAGGTATTACTTAGTCAACCCAGGAAAAAAAAATAATTAAAAAGTTAAATAAGCAGGGTTTTCCAATGCTCTAACCCAGTGTTTGCAGTCCTGGCTACACATTAGAACTACCTGGGGAGTTTTTAAAACTTGCCAATGCCTAAGCCACAATCCCAGGGCTTTTCATTTAATTGATTAAACTGAGATATTTAAAAGCTCCCCAGGTGATTCTAATGTGCAGTCAGCACTGAGAACCACCGCCCCAGGCAAAGCAGGAATATGTCAGTGCACCAAAACCACAACACAGTCTCTGATACCTGTACAGAGAGCTAGAGGAGAGAGTGGATATTTACAGAACATCACCATGAAGCATATGTAGAAGTGATGAAGACCTAGAATTATCAACCATGGGTCCACAGCTCTGTCAAAGAAACTGCCAGGAGGGGTCAAATACCCTCACTGCAACCGTAAAGCAGCAAGCAGCTCTTCGAGCAGGAAGATTTGTTCATCTTTTTTAGCTAGGGATTTTCCATGACGTCATCTTGCATTTTCTTACTCAGCAAAGCAAACTGGATTAGGGACTGAAGGGGCAAGAGGAGAGGAGGTACTTCTGCAGACACTGAGCATTCCTGTGCTCGCACCGTGATGACTCGTGGGACCTTGATACCAGCGTCCGGCTGCCTGTCCACATCCTGTGTGCATCCAACCCCAAAATATTCCCAAGCACGGTCACAGCTAGCCCCAGCTGAGCTTTCCTCCTAGACATTTTGCCACTTCCACCTACACATTTCAGTATTTCTAACTTCCAGATTTTAAGTATCACAAATCATGTACTATTATTTTTGAAAAAATATAAATACTGAAGATTTATCTTAAATTCTTTTATGTGCACACTCTCGCGTGCGCACACACACACAAAATGCGTAATTGTTATTAGGAATTTAGCTGCAGGCAACGGATAACCCTTGCCCCTACTTTTTCTCCAGTATCTTTTCCACGTGTTAATGAATTTTTACAAATTAAAAGCTTCTTGTTTTGTTGAGGAAGTTTATCTTCTATTGGGACTTGGACTTCTCACCCAAGCAAGGGGTGGGCATGGGATTTTATATTTACATACATACATACCTGTATATATGTGCGTGCGCGCGCGCGCACACACACACACATTTTAGTTTGCAAAATTACAATTTCCTACCTGCAGATCTGATAATGGTAGCTATGTACAGCTTTCCTCTCAAAGTACAACAAACTGGTTGTTTTGAGGGCACTCACTGGAGGGCTCAATCTTACACTCAATGGTGTCCAGTTGCTAGCTGAAACTGTAGATGTAAATGCAGAATATTTGTTCATATTCTATAAAATTATACCTATAATACTGATCAGTGTCTCTATTATTAAATTTCAAATCAATCACTTTTAGAAATTTAGGGATAGGACTTTTTCTCTCCTCTTGAACAGGTATTTCCTTTTAACAGTCATTGAAAACTGTGTCCCTGCTTCCACTGTCCCCTTCTTCATTATCTAGAAGCTAAGAATCAACTCTAGGAATCACTTCAAATGTCTCAGTGGGTTGAGGAGCTAACAGGATCTAAGGAAGTGAAGTGAGTAAATGTAAGTGGGAAAGGAAGGAAAGAGTCTAGTGACTCAAAGGGAAGAAACTCAAGAAAGGGTTTGGGGGTTTAGTTTATAGAATGGGATGCAGGAGAGCAGACAAAAATTAAAAAATGCCATTCCTAAAAAGTCAGGAGTCACTGACATCCAGAGTATGGATGAAAAGCTTAGTTTTAGCTACAAAACTAAACTGTCCCTTCCATTGGGACAGACCAAAAGTTTTCACACAAGTAGGTGCGGTGGCAGAAGGTGAAGATGGTTTCTTTTTTCTCTTGTGAGACGCACAGCAGTAGGCAGAGTTGAATACAATCTGAGGGAAGAGATGCCACCAAGTGGAGATGTAGAGAGATGCTGAAACGAATGAAAAACAGTCAGTGCTGGCAGCCACCTAAGGATGGAAACCATGAATCTGTGGAAGCAACAAGCTAAGGGAATGAAGCCATCTCTAGGGGTACACAAACTCCGGCCCATAACTAAATTTCCAATGGCATACAGAGACGATCGTTGGTCTTTTACTTACTTTGCTTGCTTCTTCTTCGTGAATAGAATGGAACAACAATGGCTCAAGATGATTAAAGACATTGTCAAGAGAGTAGAGAAAGTGATGGTCTATGGATGAGGAGCTCGATCATAAGCAGACTGAGGAGAATAAACTAAAGGGGGTTCATAGGACCAAAGGTCTCAATGATATCAAAGAAAAGGGACTATAGGGAAATGAAAGCAGAGAACCAGAAGAACTATATGGTGTGGTCCAAAGAAGAGATGTGCACATCATTAAGATTTCAGAGGAGAAACAATTCTAAATGAGAGTATGTGGCTGAACGGGATGGAAATGAAGTTTGCTAAAGTACAGGAGCTCACGATAGGAAGAGATCTGGTGTATAGGTCTTCCCTGTTAGCTTTACCCACAGTGATGGCAGGGTGGAAAAAATGCCGGGAACCAGGTATCAAACATTCAATAAATGATGACATGGACGATGAGTCCAAGGACATCAACAAGAAAGGCAATGGGTGAGGCATCTAGAGGACATGAGCTCCAGAGAAATAGGCACAAAATAATACAGAAGTATTGCAAAGAAGATGAGAATCTCCACTTAGCAAATCAATCCCAACACGTAACCCTGAGGAGGTAGGTAGAGAAGATGCACCCACTGGGAAAAGTTGCAGGGAAAGCAGTACCTTTGGAGGATCAAATTAGGGCAAAGTGCAAGTGTCAAGCAAGTGCCACCTGTTGCCTATGATCAGGAGCAGACATCTCAACACTTGTGCCACTGCATCTTGGTATCACTGTCGTCAAGGAAAACAATATAGTCCAGTACTAGATGGAACAACGCCTCACTCACATAGTGAAAGCAAGATCAGTTTCAGTGGCAGCGATCAGTTTTCCAAGGTCAGCAGATCCCTCCCAGCCTGCAAGCACCCTTCGTGTACCACAGTACAAAGGGCCCCATCCCCTCCCCACACGGGATGGATACAGTACTGAGGTGGCCAGGTGCCACTTGATGCACACACTTAAGCAAAACCAACGGGTGTGCAAACAAGAAAAATCTTCCCACACAAGATGATAAACCCATCACAAGCTGTAAGGACTCCGTCTCTTGGTCAGGTGATGGTCCGGGCCCAAGGCCTATTCTTATGTGGCCCCACGAGGGTGAAAAGAGTGCATACTCAAGACTGCTGACAATAAGGAACATTCTGAGAGGAGATTGAGGACAACACGAAATGGTGTTTGGAGGACCAAGAGGAAAGGTTTGGACTGAACAGGAAAGATGAGAGCCAAGGGAGAAGACAGCAAAGTGGAAATTAGAGAAGAAACAATGCAGCTGAGCAGAGGGGACTATTCTTAGAACCATGTCAAGTTCCCCAAAGCGATCATTCCCAGCATTCCTGTGACATCTATGGGGAGAGTCTGCTGTGGCCTTGATTAGGTTTCTGAGGCTGTTCACTTTGTCAGACTCTTGCTTTTTATTCCTATTATTAAGCCTTATTTTTATTTTTTTTAAGATTTTATTTATTTATTTGAGAGAGAGAGAGAGTGAGCACAAGAGGGGGGGGCGGGAGAGGGAGAAGCAGACTCCCCGCTGAGCAGGGAGCGTGATGCGGGACTCGATCCCGGGACTCCAGAATCATGACCTGAGCCGAAGGCAGTCGCCTAACCAACTGAGCCACCCAGGTGCCCAAGCCTTATTTTTAATACACCTTTAATGCTACGTCTTTTCAACTTCTTTTTCAAAGTACAGTATAAATTTTTCTCTAAAAAATAAATCCTTTGGCAAAATAAAACTAAGGTGGCTTAAGTCGGGCTTGTTTTATAACATGATCGAGTATTAGTAACAGTAATAATAGCTGGCATTTATTAAGTCAGGCACTGGACTGAGGGCTTTACAAATGTTCCCTTATTTACTTCCGACAAGTATAGGAGAAACTATATTTATTCCTAGTTTTCAGAAAAGGAAATTAAGATTTAAAGAAGTTATTTAACTTACAGTAAGTTGTGCCCCGGGCAAGAGCACTAATTAAGGGCACTGTGGGAACTTTACAAGGACAAAAAAATAACAGAATAGTAAGTTCAAAGTGGAGTGGGTACCTGTGAGAACAGAGAAGGCTGCTAAAATATTGACAGCAAATTAGTAAGGTAGTTAAAATTTGTGACCGACCCTCACAATATGCTCAAGTATGATCATCACAGCAACTATTAAACTAACCATGGATAGTCAGGCTTGGGGTCATCGTCCACAGAGCTCCAAGTCCCTGAAAAGCAATCATTTCTCTGAAGTGCACACGACAGAACTATTGATCTTGTGCATGATGCTTTGAGCGTTGTGCTTAACAGTGAGAAATGTAAAGGAGAGAATTTATATAATTTCATCTACTTTCAGACAGCAGAAATTAGGTTTTCTACCGTGGGTCAAAGATCTGGCTCAATGGACAAAGAACCAAGTAGCAGCCAAAAATGCTGATTTGGAAAGTCTTCCTCTAAGATTCCCCCAAACCTCTGTGTGTGTGCTCCTGAAGAACACTTCCTTACTCCTCAGCCATTTCAAGGAATAAAAATGGAGACTACGACTTTTTAAATAAACTAGGTGATATAAATAGAAACCAGAGTTGCAGCAACATGCCCTCCTCTTATGTTCCTCTACACTTAATGGGTATGCTCTCTATTGGATGTGAGTTGGGAACTTCCAGGGGAGCTTAAATAGAATGGCTTTCCAAGACAGAGACATCTGGGGCTTAAATCTCAGTTGTGCAACCTTCTAGATCTTACATCTGGGGGAATTTTCCCTCAACCTTCAGCCTTGGTTTCTTTATCTATGAAACACAAGGCAAAAAATACTTCAGAAGTTGTTAAAGGATAGAGAGGGTCTGGAACAGAGGAGGCATCCATAGATGTTAGGTTCTCTGTCAACCTCCCTTGCTCCCTCAATAGCAAAGTAATAGCCTTTCCTCTTTCTCCCAACTGGTGTTACAATAAAAACTACCGCTCAAAGCTCATTCAGGCATCACTTTTGGTTTTATTTTGGATCTGGTTTTGGTAGTGGTTTTACCCACCTCCCTGTCTCAAATATATATTATTATACAATTATGGATGTGATGACTCCAAAATTTTTGCAAATTTTTGTAGTTTGTCCAATTCATTCAAAGCAGTTAGACATGGATCTTCTCTTGTATGCAGTGGCATTAAATAATTATTGATGGTTTGACAGCATGTATTTACTTAGACCCATCATCCTTTTTCTACTGGCAAATAATTAACAAGATTTCTTCCAAGGAGTAGGCCACACTTTGAAGCTTAAATGTCAAATGCACAAGACTAGTCATCTAAGGAGCAAGGATGATGTATTCTACAATAAAAGTGGTGGAGTATCAAGGCTGAGGCTGGGCATTGTGGATTCTGAATCCAGAAGTCTTAAAATTTTCCGTTTCAGTAAATGCTGTTACTCATTCTGAGGATCCCCATCAGTCAATTTTTACATGCAGTCCGGACAGCCAAAACATGTCTGGAACATTCACTCTTATTTAGCACACTGGGCAGGGTTCTCCCCAACAATCTGAGATTCAGTCATTCTAACATGCCAATATGTTCCCTGATTTTCCAGGAAAGCTCACCTACCTGAAGAGAAAAACTTCATCAAGTCTGCACCTTCCAAATTTAAAAATATCCAATGTGCTCATTTCTGAAGAAAGCCATTTTCAAGTTAAATGTTTAATTTTTTTATTGTTGGTTTAATAAACAGAAAGAACCATGACAATGTAGGATGTATTACTACATCACCCCAGGTCTATTCTCCCCTTCTGCTGACCTCCACTCCTCCATCCAAAGAGGTCAAAAGGGAGCTCAGGACTCCCGTGCCCCTAGAAATTTCCACCACCCCCACGCCCACCTAACTTCCTAACCTCTCTGCCATGCTTTATTTCAAGAACATTAATTGTAATCCCACCATACTTTCTACTTCTGTTTGTATCAACTACCAACCCACGTTTAGCTTCAATGCTCCAAACCCTTTCCTCTGTGCCCTCGAAAACAAGTGTCAAACTTTTCTGTCCCAGGACCCTGTAAACAGTTAAAAATAACTGAGGATCTCCAAAGAGCTTTTGTTTACATGGATTATATTTACTATTCTTTGCTGTGTTCAAAATTTACAGGAAATTTTATTTATTAATTCATTTAAAAATAAACTCATTACGTGTTAACATAAATTCATTTTTACGAAAAAACTATTTTTTTGAAACAAAAAATATTAGTGAGTGGCATTATTTTACATTTTTGCAAGTCTCTTTAAGGCCTGGCTTAATAGAAGACAGCTGGAGTCTTTTATCTGCTTCTGCATTCAATCTGTTGTGATATGCTATTTTAGTTGAAGTATATGAAGAAAATCCGGCCTCACCCAGATATATGGTTAGAAAAGGGAGGAATATTTTAAGAATCTTTTCAGATAATTGTGGATATTCTTTGACACTGTATCAAAACTCAACAAATGCTAGTTTCTTAAAAGTGAGTTTTAACGTGGAACCTAAAGCCATATTAATAAACTTGTTTTTACTTCATTACATTAAAATCCATTAGTCTGTCTTGCACTCGGAATGGGTATCTTACCCTCGCATGATTTTGTACCATCATGCCTCACTCATTTGAAAACCATTGCTTCACTGAGTTATGGAGATGTCCCAAATGTTGACACATTTCACTATACAATACTTAAAAATTACATCTGTTACTATCACCACTGATCTCATCAAAAGTGTCTTTAACTACTGGGGAACTATCACCTTGGTGGATAAAAGTTTCTCAGAAGGCCAAACTACACTTAAAAGCTCAAATTTTATCATTGGCAACATAATCAGTCGTTTTCCTTTAAGCATCAGGTTCGTTTGATTCATTCATGAGAAACTGCCTAATACCCAAGTCTGTGTAACCATATTTTTTTTTTCTGTCACTCATTCTTTCAAGTCAGAACAATCTTCAAGGAAAAAAGTGGTTAGTTCAGCAAGCAGCTCAACCAATTGCACCTGTGCTTTTCTTCAAGCCAACCATGATACCTCGGGTAAGTAGAAAAACTATTTTTGCGAATATGTCCTATTTTATCACAATATATTGAATAGATATGCGATCAAGCACTGAGATCAAACTGCTGCTCTAGAACTCATGATCAATCATCAGCAAAACTCCCTGAATATTGTGTGTACTACAGGAGGCGTGTAAGTGTCATACAAAGGGAGTTAACAATTATTACGACATACTGACATCACCCTATAATCTCTTAATAAAACTTTTTGTCAGGACACCTAGGTGGCTCAGTCAGTTAAGCGTCTGCCTTTGGCTTGGGTTGTGATCCCGGGGTCCTGGGATGGAGCCCCTCATCAGGCTCCTTGCTCAGCGGGGAGCCTGCTTCTCCCTCTGCCTCTACCCCTCCCCTTGCTTATAAAAACAAAATCTTAAAAAAAAAAACAACTTTTTGTCAACTTCAAAAAATGAGCTTTCTCATCTGGTACTTCCACTTTTCCTCGTGCCAATTAGGATATCTTGGCGGTTAACAATAAACCTTACTCAAAATGATTTAGATTATCAGGAAAAGTTGGCATCTCTCAAAATGAGAAGGGAGAGCATCTTTATGGCTGGTTAATTTAGGACTCATGGTACCAAGAGGAGTCTCATGCTTCCAAGGGAGACATGAGTATGTAACATTTCTAGTACAAAAGACAGCACCACCTTTTTCTGGAAGGTTCTCTCCTTTAGAACAGTGAGGAAACCTTTTCCAGAGGCCATTCCTTCTGCTTGCCTTTTTACTGGGCACGAAGCTGTAGGCTATGCATGGGACAAGCCAGAAGTACCAGAATTAAGGGCCCAGAAGCAGCCCTTACACTGCAAGTTGGTGGAGACATATCCAGGTACCTGGGTACCTATCTGAGAGAACGGAAATGCTTTGTACATTTCCCACAATTAGCCACTGGAATAAGCTGCAGCAGTCACCCCTTAATGCACTTTATACTGGCTGCCTTCCTTGCCCTGTCTCATTTCTTCACTTCCTTTAACAGTGTTTCCTATTAGGCCTTCCTAATAAACTATTTGCAATAACACCTTTGTCTCGGGGTCAGGTGCCAGGGAAACCCAAAGCCAGCCAACAGCCCCTCCCTCAAAAACAATGCACTATGATGAGAAACTCAGAAGCCCTTTTCAATTCTTTGTTCTTAACCTAGAGAGCATCCTTCTCCCCAAAGAGTTCCTGTTCTCTGAAGATTGTAAAAATGAACATAGACTTATTGTTTAAGTGGGCACACCAAATATTTTTAGTAAGTGTATAGCATCAATCAAGCCTGCTATGCTTAGGGCTCCTTTCTCAGGGACCACCTCCCCCCAGACTCTGCTTCAAGGGCCGCCCTGAGTGGCTACATTTTGACCCAAGGGTAGCCAATCCTTGGTGGACAGTGTCCACATAGTATGAAAAGATAAGACAATCCTATTTCTGCTTTTGAAGATTTAAACTAGGAAATACCAACACCAAAAATTTCGCTGTGTGCTGATGAGCTGGAGTTATTAACCATTTGTCAGAGCCACAAGGCAGCCATGAGAAATTATTATGAACCCACAAACTATGAGAAAACCAAAATCATGACGTACAAAGAAAGACCCATGAGGAAGAGGAAAACAGTAAGCAGAGAGTGTCAGTTCAAAAGGGAGCAAGTCGACCAGGAAAAGTCAAATTTTATTAAGAGGGTAGCTGTGGAATGGAGAGTCACAAAGCTGAGGTTTCAAGAGCACTTTCTGCTGCTACCTTTCCCTACAGCCACAGAACTCAATTTTCGGGAGGTTCTGTCTCCTAATTGGCCATATCTATTTTGATACCAGCTCCCCTGATATGAACAAGCCTGAGTAAGCATCTACCCATCAGTATGATAATCATAATGCTTTTATTTTTTTTTTTAAAGATTTTATTTGACAGAGAGAGACACAGCGAGAGAGGGAGCACAGGCAGGGGGAGTAGGAAAGGGAGAAGCAGGCTTCCTGCTGAGCAGGGAGCCCGATGCGGGGCTCAATCCCAGGACCCTGGGATCATGACCTGAGCCGAAGGCAGACGCTTAACGACTGAGCCACCCGGGCGCCCCAATCATAATACTTTTAAAACAATCGCACAAAAAGCTGGATTTTTTTCAATATACAATGAGATTTTTTTTTCAAGTGTGGTCCACATTTCACAACAATGTGAATACACTTTACACTACTGAAGAGTACACTGAGAAATGGTTAAGAGGGTAAATTCAGGTTATGAGCTTTTTATCACAAACATATACCTTCCTATTTCCTCTTTCTGAAATAATGAAATAAAGAATGGGACGTGGTGCACTGTTAGAGTGGAGAATAAATCATCTTGTCTTCTGATGCACCCACATAATAATGGTATTTTCCAGAATAACAGAATGTTACCCCTTGGTTAAGAATTAAAAAAAAAAAAAACCTGTTATTCTACTCTCGACCCAATACCCAAATTGAACATATGAAAGGATTAAAAGTAGTTGGACATTAGAAGAGGAATTTGGAAAAAAATAAACCGATTTGCGGTTCACTGCATGTAGGCTAACACACTAAGTAAGAGTCAGATTCCTCCCTAAGTGATGGAGGGATCTAGAACTGGGCTTTACAACAGAGTGAAAGAAAGATTGCTTCACTGGGGGACAATGGGACAAACATGCAATCTACACACAAGAGAGCGCAGCTTCATTCCATGTCTTGTCCCTGAAAGTGCCACCAGATGACCAGGTGCTAAGGAAGGAGTTAGTAACCAGTCAGCCAGCCAAGGGCAATCAGAAATGCATTTGCCCTATGGAAGGAACACAAAGGGAGAGGGAGAAACCCCTGCCACGAGATGGAAAGGCCAAGGGTTCCGGGGTCTCTGATGAACCCAGAAAGATGCCCTCCCAAAGCTCAGTCTGAAACACCTACCAGATCTAGATGGTGTTGGTGCTAGATCACCAAACAATGGCAGGCAAGCAAGAATATTCTTGTCTTCTCTACCCCTCTGCCTCCCTCAGCTCTAAACCTAGAGCGGCCTGAAACTGCTTTGGGGGAAGAGGAATTAACGTGCACCAAGGAAAAACAAAGAACCAGCCAAACATAATCTCCACCCACCCACTGGCAACCAGCCTGCGGCAAGCTGACTACAAGACAGAAGCTCTACCTTCAACTGAAATTTAATATTTTGACAGGACAAATTACTGACTAAAGGTTGTCTTATTACCTAAAAATGACCATCAAAATCATGGGGCCTCCCTTAAATGTCATCAAAAGTCCACAAAAGAACCAGCCCTTCAGAATAAATGTAAACAGACACTGGGAGACAAAAATAAAGTTGCTTTATAATTACACCCCCATGAACCCTGCTTATTCACAGGAAAGGTTACAGATATTTAATTTTAGGAAACGGTTAGACTGGATCAAAGTAAAAAAGGCTCAATCTGATCATATAAACTTTACGTTTTAAAAATAACACAAGAAAATACCACAAGCCCTTAATTAGACAGGAACAATAGTTTTGAGGAGCAAAGGTACAAACAAAATAAAACAGAGCATGACAATTTATCTTGACTCAATGTCTAGATAGTTAAAGGAACTGGAGACGATTACAACGCCATGAATTTTTCTATGCAGAAAATGTTGTGAATTCTATTTTCCTAATTGCAGACCTATCATTCTGTAATGTATACTGTCTAAGACTCTAGGCCTAGTCTCCTCTCAATATTCTTGGAGTTTCTCTAACATGGATAATGAAGCAGATACAAATTTTAAGGATGACAATAACAATAATACTAAGAAGACTATAATTTACTGAGCATCGACTTCTGTGTCAGGCTCGATGCTGTAAGACTGACATACAGGATCCTATTTGATCTTCCAAGCACTACTGCAGATGGGCCGTTGCTACTGTTAATCACCATTCTTGGAGACCAAGACGTGAAGGCAAGGCAAGATGAAATAATTTGCGCAGGACCATGGAACTGCTAAGTGCCCAGGCCAAACCCAGGACCCTCACTGTTTCAATGTGTGTTACTTGACTGAGAAAACCTTCAGAACAATGAGAGGGGTTTTATTTATTGATCACCACACAATGACTTCTGACTTCACAGGGGTCCCAGGTTCCTTTAACACCGGAGCCACTGGGACAGTGGGAGCAGACATGTTGTCTCCGGACAGACAGAAGCCCATCTTCTCATGGGCCTGCTATGAACTCGCCTGCAGTAACCAATCCCCCGGGCCCCCAGTTCTCAGCAGTTCCTTTATTAGGTCCTAAAAGGATTAAAATAAACCCTCTTCACAATTCCCATCAGCAACACAATTATTAACAACTAAAACCGATTTCCCTATGTTCCTGGCTTACCTAGAGACAAAATTCAAGAATCTGTTAAAATTACTTCTGGCCATCAAGCAGAAAAAAATAAATGTACTTTCTGTAATTCCTTCTTAATAGCATTGGCCCCATTTACTGAGCAACGCGACCTGCAAACCACCACATAGTTCTCCCCAGTGACAGCGTGCTGGCACTTTTCCTTCTGCTAAAAAACAAAACAAAACCCATCTTCCTTATTACAACCTTGACGCTTTCCACATTGGTAGATTCTAATATTTTGTCTGTAAATTATCCCTCATACCTGTGCAAACCGTGTGAGGCTTGTGCTTCTTCTATAAATAAATAATATATTCTTCTCTACAGCAAGGAAATAACATAGCAAAGCCATATAATCATTCCTATATACTTATTATCTTCAGAATAACATTTTTGCTTCAACTGAGATTTTTGTCAGAAAATCCAATTGGGTAGCCTGATCAGCTGCATCCAAAAGCGCCGAGGGTCACACAGAGGAGCTTTCACTCTGCCCTGCGCTTCTGGGTTCCAGAGTGCCCCCGACTGAGGTCATGGCCTGCCCCCTTTCCCCGGGCTTCTCAGTCCTGTGCTTCCTTAACATCATCCCTCCCAGGGCTTCCCTTCATTTCCACATCCTCATTAACTCCATTGTCCTCATCAGATGACTCAGTGATCACAGAGTGATGATTGGTAGGTAAATGAATCACATTAGCAATCAGTTTACTTGATGCTGACCCTGCCTTTTATGTGTGAGTTAGAAAATTAACAGAGTCAAGGGAATGACAGAGGGGAGAGGGAGGGGGAAGGAGGGAGGAGGAAGGAAGGAGGGATAAAGGAGTGGAGGAAGGGAGGAGGAAAAGTGCCATTTCAGACATTTATAGCAATGGACCTCGAAGAGATATTACATGATAAAGGCATCACGTGATGCTATTCATACTGTGATAACAGATCTCTGAAAATATGTGATGTTCTAGATGAAAGCCTGGAAGAGTTTTAGGAAGAGAATCTAAACTTTCTCCTTGATTCTTCTACTCATCGTCTTTTTTCCCCTCTAAATAATTCCCTATCGTTTGGTTAGGAGGGGTTGCAGAGTGGAAAAAACTAAACCACTGCATATCTGGGTTTTATTCAACATGGGTATGGATTTGAAATCCAGGCAATCTGCCCAATAGCATTGGATTACCTATCAGATGTGTTGGAATACCTAAAACATTTTTTTAAACCCCAGAGGCACTTTTGGCTTGCCAATCATATGCGGAACCACAAATACTTACATAGATGTGATTGAGCAAAATAGGACTTGAAACAGATTATTCTGTACACATACAGTGGCCTCAAGATTCTTGCACCATGTTGGTGAAAGGCGGGTGTCACGGGCCGAAGTGTACTCCCCCCAAATTCTGATGTTAAAGTCCTAAGCCCCCAATACCTCGGAATGTGAGTATATTTGCAGACAAAGCCCTTCAAGAGGTGAGAAAGGTAAAGTGAGGTCGTATGGCGGATGTGACTGGTGTACTTACAAGAGGAGGACATTAGGACACAGACACACACAGAGGGAAGGGCGAAGGAAGACACAAGGAGAAGGTGGCCATCGACAGACCAAGGAGAGGCACCTCAGAAGCAATCCGTCCTGCCAACACCTTGATCTCCAACTTCTAGCCTCCTGAACTGTGAGAAAGTACATTTCAGTTCTTTGAGCACAGCAGGCTGTGGTACTTCGGTATCGCAGCCCAAACTGACTAACACAGTGTGCCATACAGATCCCAGGCCACATCCAAGTCCCCAAAGATCCCAAGTTGGAGACCGTGATTGTTTAACCTCGGATATGCTAAGGACAGGAAAGGAACTCCAAAATTACAATAGGTAAATGGGAGGAAAGGCCAAATTAACATAAAAATACTATGTTTTACTGGTTCTTACCAATTTTCAAAATGGGCTGTACGTAACAGGTTGGAGCCAAAAATTTTATGAATCCTAGAGGCCTCGAAAGATGAAAAGGAGAGCCTTTTTGTAATTTTCATCGATTTTTCTACAACACAGAGCATGAATTTGGCGAGTCCTTTGGGATTTGGGGGACTGGAGGGATAAAACATGGAGGATTCTGTAGGCAAATAAAACTACCTGATCTCATGCCATGGTCTTCCTACTCCGCCCTGAACAGATGCCTTCATAAAGAGCCAAGGGGGTTTCCTGATATTCCACTGAAAACCAAGAGGAAATTAGAAACAGAATTCTCACAGAAACATCTGCATTTCTGTCAAAGAAAGCATGAAGCATTATCTGGCAAATTGTGTGAGGATGTTTCAGTGTTAATAGTTATAAATTTTCCATTTGGATATAGAAAGCATTTTATTTAAGAATCAGCTTTCCCCATTACAACCGTCTTCATCTTTTATTACATTAACGCATTTTACTGAGTTAGTTATATTCATCACTTGATGATGTGTTTCATTCCATAAGTCAAAGGCCCATATGTGTATATGTGTGCACATGTGTGAGACTGTGTGCATGATACAGTGTGAGTGTGCCCATTAAAATGGAAAAGCAAGACACCCACAAGAGCTTAGACATGGTGCATAATAAAAATGATTTCAAAGAATTTCTAAAGGTCTCTTCATGCATTTTTAGGAATTTTCAACAGGGAACAAAGACAAAATAGCCATCCTAAACACCATTAGTCGTTTCTTCGCATTTTCCTTTTCTGTTCCCTTTTTCTCTCCATTCTGCTCATCTATTTTTAGTTCTTGGCTTCCATTGATCTTTACAGATTCTTAACCTTCTGTAACTCCACATTATTTTCTAGAGGCAGATTTGTCTACATGCCTCATTTCTAGGATTCTGCTGTTATTAGCCTAATAAGTATTCTCCCGCATACTTGCTGCAAAGTGGTTTTCTAACAGCACAAATAAATGAATAAATAAAAAATGTGACTTCATTTGCCACACAGATTTGTACTTAAAAATAAGCTACAGTTTTTATTTCCTACGATTGTAAGAAATTTGCAAATCCATCAGGTCAAAATAACCAGCATATATAAAATGCCTGTTACCTACCACCAATTTTATTTTTAAGAGACATTTCAGTAGTTGGCAGAATTGTCAATCTACACATTCTCCTTTGATTATAGAGAAGACAGCCTGCCATTATACCAGAAATAGTTAATATTACAGCAGTAGGCAGCCCAGAAACATACAACTATTTCTGCTTTCCGATTTGTATTTATCTGAAAAAGATTTAGGCAGTGCAGTTTATACCAAATTCTTTAAGAAGCTGTTGTAGGCTTACAGCCTACCTTTTATAAGAATCTTAGATTAAGACCTTTGCAAATATAAGAAGTGTTTTTCTCCACAGAAATGTTTCTTTTGTGACTTCTACAAATACACTGCTTAGCTTTTTGTTGGTATCTATTATATGCTCACCACTGTTAAAGGATAGGCAGAAAATATTTTTAAAAGATAACCTAGTATCTCCATGTTAAGTTGCTTCCAATTGAGCTGAAGAAGATTAAGAAACAAGAACACAAGACCAAATTCAACTAAATCTTAAGATAAATGTACTGGGAGGGGGCGGAGCAAGATGGTGGAGGAGTAGGAGACCTGGATTTTGTCTGGTCCCAGGAATTCAGTTGGATAGGGATCAAACCATTCTGAACACCTACAAACTCAACAGGAGATCGAAGAAAAGAATAGCAACAACTCTCTGAACAGAAAAGCAACCACTTTCTGGAAGGTAGGACGTGTGGAGAAGTGAATCCGAGGCGATATTCGGGAGGATAGACGGCGGGGAGGGGGCCTCTGTCAGCCACTACCAGCAAGTGATAGAGCTGCAGAGCACAAAATTGGAACTTGTAGAAGTCAGCTCCGCTGAGGGACATCGCTCCAGTGGCTAAGCGCGGAGTGGAAGCTTCGTGGGACAGTGTAGTCTCAGGACCCTCGGGGTCACCTCGGGGTTACAGGAAGACCGGGGGTGCCTGAATGCGGCAGAGCTCCCAAGTATTGGAGCGGGGAAGCCGGCTGCAGAGATGGAGCCGAGGCGTGGGCTCTCAGCTCGGGGTTGCCATAAACTGTAATCGGTGGCACAGTCGGGCCACTGGGCTTCCAGCAGGGACCCAACAAGTGGCAGATCTGGGGAGACTCCCCTTCCTCCCCTGGGAGGAGTGGCGCCAGAGTGCACCGCAGGGATCTGCTGGGTTTGGAGACTCCACACGGAGTCGGGTGCCAGAGATAGAAACGCTCGGTCACAGGCCAGGTGAGCACAGAGTGCGGCCAGAGACAGGGGAGATGGGAGTGACTGACGGCTTTTCTCTGGGGGCACACTGAGGAGCGGGGCCCCGAGTTCTCCGCTCCTCTGGGGTGAAGATTGGGAGGCCGCCATTTTCACTCTCATCTTCCCAAGCCGTACGGAAAGCTTGCAGGGAACAAAAGCTCCCGAGAGCAAACCCGAGCAGATTACTTAGCCCAGACTGGCAAAGGCAGGACAATTCCGCCTCCGGCAAAGACATTTGGGAACCACGGCAACAGGCCCCTCCTCAAGAAGATCAGGGAGAACAGCCAGCCAAGACCAAGTTTACCAATCAATGAGAACGGCAGAACTCCAGCGCTAAGGGAATACTGCACATCGAATTCATGGCTTTTTTTTACCATGATTCTTTAGTCTTTCAAAGTCAATTTTTTTAAACTTTTTTTTGAATTTTTCTTTTTCCCTTTCTCAAGCAACATCAATCCCTTTTTTAAAAAATATTTTTTATTTTTCATTTTTAGAGTCATATTCTATCCCTTCAGAGTAGTTACCCTTAGATTTGGGATATATATATATATATATATATATCTTTAAAATTTTGAGATACAGTTCCTTCTAACAGATCAAAATATAGCCTAAATCTCTAGTGTATGGCTTTGTTCTAGTCTCCTGCCTGATCACATTCTCTCCTATTTAAATTCTCTTCTTTGTTCAACCAGCTTATCAATTCCTTTTATAAAATCTTTTATAATTTTCATCTTTACACTCATATTCCATTCCTTCATCGTATTAACCCTTATTTTTATACATATATAAGTTTTT
Organism: Callorhinus ursinus; assembly: GCF_003265705.2. NCBI lineage: Eukaryota > Metazoa > Chordata > Mammalia > Carnivora > Otariidae > Callorhinus > Callorhinus ursinus. The sequence goes on from NW_027397078.1 coordinate 22,831,532, forward strand.
CTTTCTTTAAAATTTTGGGAGGCACTTTCTTCTAACAGACCAAAATATGCCCAGAATCTAATGTGTGGCACGGATCTATGCACCAGCCTGATATTTGATCACATTCTGTTTTTTGTTTTTGTTTGTTTTTATCTTTTTCATTTTTTTTCTATTTTTTCTTTCTTTCCCTTTCTTTTCCCCCAGTTTCAGGTCTTTTCTGATTTGTTTAGTGTATATTTTCTGGGGACGTTATTACCCTGTTAGCATTTTGTTCTCTCATTCATCTATTCTCCTCTGGAGAAAAAGACAAGATGGAAAAAATCACCCCAGCAAAAAGAACAAGAGGCAGTACCGATTGCCAGGAATCTAATCAATACGGACATTAGTATGATGTCAGAACTAGAGTTCAGAATGATGATTTTAAAGATACTAGCTGGGCTTGAAAAAAGCATGGAAGTTATTAGAGAAACCCTTTCTGGAGAAATAAAAGAACTAAAATCTAACCAAGTCGAAATCAAAAAGGCTATTCATGAGCTGCAATCAAAAATGGAGGCGCTAACTGCTAGGACAAATGAGGCAGAAGAGAGAATTAGTGATATAGAAGATCAAATGATGGAAAATAAAGAAGCTGAGAAAAAGACAGATAAACAACTACTGGATCACGAGGGCAGAATTTGAGAGATAAGCGATACCATAAGACGAAACAACACTAGAATAATTGGGATCCCAGAAGAAGAAGAAAGAGAGAGAGGGGCAGAAGGTATATTGGAGCAAATTATAACAGAGAACTTCCTAATTTGGGGAAGGAAATAGGCATCAAAATCCAGCAGGCACAGAGAACCCCTCTCAAAAATCAGTAAAAATAGGTCAACATCCCAATATCTAATAGTAAAACTTACGAGTCTCAGAGACAAAGAGAAAATCCTGAAAGCAGCTCGGGGCAAGAGATCTGTAACTTACAATGGTGGAAACATTAGATTGGCAACAGACCTATCCACAGAGACCTGGCAGGCCAGAAAGGACCGGCATGATAGATTCAGAGCACTAAATGAGAAAAATATGCAGCCAAGAATACTATATCCAGCTAGGCTGTCATTGAAAATTGAAGGAGAGATAAAAAGCTTCCAGGACAAACAAAAACTAAAGGAATCTGAAAAAAAAACCAAACCAGCCCTACAAGAAATATTGAAAGAGGTCCTCTAAGCAAAGAGAGAGCCTAAAAGCAACATAGACCAGAATGGAACACAGACAATATATAGTAACAGTCATCTTACAGGCAATACAAAGGCACTAAATTCATATCTTTCAATAGTTACCCTGAATGTAAATGGGTTAAATGCCCCAATCAAAAGACACAGGCTATCAGATTGGATAAAAAAAAAAACCAAGACCCATCAATATGCTGTCTGCAAGAGACTCATTTTAGACCTAAAGACACCCCCACATTGAAAGTGAGGGGGTAGAAAACCATTTACCGTTACTAATGGACACCAAAAGAAAGCTGGGGTGGCAACCCTTATATCAGACAAATTAGATTTTAAACCGAAGACTGTAATAAGAGATGAGGAACAACATTATATCCTACTTAAAGGGACTATCCAACAAGAAGATCTGACAATTGTAAATATCTATGCCCCTAATGTGAGAGCAGCCAATAATATAAGCCAATTAATAACAAAAGCAAAGAAACATAACAATACCATAATAGTGGGGGACTTTAACACCCCCCTCAATGAAATGGAGAGATCATCTAAGCAAAAGATCAACAAGGAAATAAAGACTTTAAATGACACACTGGACCAAATGGACTTCACAGATATATTCAGAACATTCCATCCCAAAGCAACGGAATACGCTTTCTTCTCTAGTGCCCATGGAACATTCTCCAAAATAGATCACATCCTAGGTCACAAATCAGGTCTCAACCGGTACCAAATGATTGGAATCATTCCCTGCATATTTTCAGACCACAATGCTTTGAAACTAGAACTCAATCACAAGAGGAAAGTCAGAAAGAACTCAAATACATGGAGGCTAAAGAGCATCCTACTAAACAATGAATGGGTCAACCAGGAAATTAAAGAAGAATTTTAAAAATTCATGGAAACCAATGAAAATGAAAACACAACTGTTCAAAACCTTTGGGATACAGCAAAGGCAGTCCTAAGAGGAAAGTATATAGCAATACAAGCCTTTCTCAAGAAACAAGAAAGGTCTCAAATACACAACCTAACCCTACACCTAAAGGAGCTAGAGAAACAACAGCAACTAAAGCCTAAACCCAGCAGGAGAAGAGAAATAATAAAGATGGGAGAAATTAATGAAATAGAAACCAAAAGAACAGTAGAACAGATCAACGAAACTAGGAGCTGGTGCTTTGAAAGAATGAACAAGATTGATAAACCCCTGGCCAGACTTATCAAAAAGAAAAGAGAAATCACCCAAATCCACAAAATCATGAATGAAAGAGGAGAGATCATAACCAACACCAAAGAAATACAAACAATTATAAGAACATATTATGAGCAACTCTATGCCAGCAAATTAGATAACCTGGAAGAAATGGATGCATTCCTAGAGATGTATCAACAACCAAAACTGAACCAGGAAGAAATAGAAAACCTGAACAGACCTATAACCACTAAGGAAATGGAAGCAGTCATCAAAAATCTCCCAACAAACAAAGCCCAGGGCCAGATGGCTTCCCAGGGGAATTCTACCAGACATTTCAAGAAGAATTAATACCTATCCTTCTGAAACTGTTCCAAAAAATAGAAATGGAAGGAAAACTTCCAAACTCATTTTATGAGGCCACCATTACCTTGATCCCCAAACCAAAGACCCCATCATAAAGGAGAATTACAGACCAATATCCTTGATGAACATGGATGCAAAAATTCTCACCAAAATACTAGCCAATAGGATCCAACAGTACATGAAAAGGATTATTCACCACGACCAAGTGGGATTTATCCCTGGGCTGCAAGGTTGGTTCAACACGTGCAAATCAATCAACGTGATACAATCCATTAACAAAAGAAAGAACAAGAACCATATGATCCTCTCAATAGATGCAGAGAAAGCATTTGACAAAGTACAGCATCCTTTCTTGATCAAAAGTCTTCAGAGTATAGGGATAGAGGGTATATACCTCAATATCATAAAAGCCATCTATGAAAAACCCACAGCAAATATTCTCAATGGGGAAAAGCCGAGAGCTTTCCCCCTACAGTCAGGAACACGGCAGGGATGCCCACTATCACTGCTGCTATTCAACATAGTATTAGAAGTCCTAGCCACAGCAATCAGACAACAAAAAGAAAGAAAAGGCATCCAAATCAGCAAAGAAGAAGTCAAACTCTCACTCTTTACAGATGGTATGATACTTTATGTGGAAAACCCAAAAGACTCCACCCCAAAACTGCTAGAACTCATACAGGAATTCAGTAAAGTGGCAGGATATGAAATCAATGCACAGAAATCAATGGCATTCCCATACACCAACAAGACAGAAGAAAGAGAAAGGAGTTGATCCCATTACAATTGCACCAAAACCATAAGATCCCGAGGAATAAATCTAACCAAAGAGGCAAAGAATGTGTACTCAGAAAACTATAAAATGCTCATGAAAGAAATTGAGGAAGACACAAAGAAATGGAAAAACGTTCCATGTTCATGGATTGGAAGAATATTGTGAAGATGTCAATGCTACCTAGAGCAATCTACACATTCAATGCAATCCCCATCAAAATACCATCCACTTTTTTTCAAAGAAATGGAACAAATAATCCTAAAATTTGTATGGAACCAGAAAATACCTTGAATAGCCAGAGGAATGTTGAAAAAGAAAAGCAAAGCTGGCGGCATCACAATTCCGGACTTCCAGCTCTATTACAAAGCTGTCATCATCAAGACAGTATGGTACTGGTGCAAAAACAGACACATCGATCAATGGAACAGAATAGAGAGCCCAGAAATGGACCCTCAACTCTATGGTCAACTAATCTTTGACAAAGCAGGAAAGAATGTCCAATGGCAAAAAGACAGTCTCTCCAACAAATGGTGTTGGGAAAATTGGACAGCCACATGCAGAAGAATGAAACTGGACCACTTCCTTGCACCACACACAAAAATAGACCTAAAATGGTTGAAAGACCTCAATGTGAGACGGGAATCCATCAAAATCCTAGAGGAGAACACAGGCAGCAACCTCTTCAACCTCAGCCACAGCAACTTCTTCCTAGAAACATCGCCAAAGGCAAGGGAAGCAAGAGCAAAAATGAACTACTGGGACCTCATCAAGATAAAAAGCTTCTGCACAGCAAAGGAAACAGTCAACAAAACCAAAAGATAACTGACAGAATGGGAGGAGATATTTGCAAATGACATATCAAATAAGGGCTAGTATCCAGAATCTATAAAGAGCTTATCAAACTCAACACCCAAAGAACAAATGATCCAATCAAGAAATGGGCAGAAGACATGAACAGACATTTTTCCAAAGAAGACATCCAAATGGCCAACAGACACATGAAAAAGTGCTCAACATCTCTTGGCATCAGGGAAATCCAAATCAAAACCTCAATGAGATATCACCTCACACTAGTCAGAATGGCTAAAATTAACAAGTCAGGAAACAACAGATGTTGTCAGGGATGCAGAGAAAGAGGAACCCTCCTACACTGTTGGTGGAAATGCAAGCTGGTGCAGCCACTGGAAAATAGTACAGAGGTTCTTCAAAAAGTTGAAAATAGATCTACCATATGATCCAGCAATGGCACTACTGGGTATTTACCCCAAAGATACAAATGTAGGGATCCAAAGGGTACGTGCACCCCGATGTTTACAGCAGCAATGTCCACAATAACCAAAATGTGGAAAGAGCCATCTGTCCATCGACAGATGAATGGATAAAGAAGATGTGGTGTATATATATACAATAGAATATTATGCAGCCATCAAAAGGAATGAGATCTTGCCATTTGCAATGACGTGGATGGAACTGGAGGGTGTTATGCTGAGTGAAATAAGTCAATCTGAGAAAGACATGTATCATATGACCTCACTGATATGAGGCATTCTTAATCTCAGGAAACAAACTGAGGGTTGCTGGAGTGGTGGGGGGTGGGAGGGATGGGGTGGCTGGGTGATGGACATTGGGGAGGGTATGTGCTATGGTGAGCACTGTGAAATGTGCAAGACTGTTGAATCACAGATCTGTACCTCTGAAACAAATAATACATTATATGTTAAAAAAAGAAGAAGAAGAAGAAGAAGATAGCAGGAGGGGAAGAATGAAGGGCGGGAATCGGAGGGGGAGACAAACCGAGAGAGACGATGGACTCTGAAAAACAAACTGAGGGTTCTAGAGGGGAGGGGGTCGGAGGATGGGCTAGCCTGGTGATGGGTATTAAAGAGGGCATATTCTACATGGAGCACTGGGTGTTATATGCAAATAATGAATCATGGAACACTACATCAAAAACTAATGATGTAATGTGTGGTGATTAACATAATAAAAAAAAAGCTAAAAAAAATGTTAAATGTACTCCAAGATGAGTTCTGAAGAGAGAAACTTCAGTGAGAATGGAAACAGACAATGAAACACACAGAGAGAGGCAATTAATATCATCTTTGGAGTTACTGATGGGCTTACGGGCTCCATTCTTCACTCTGACCTCTATGCACAAGCTTTGACATAGGACGGTGTGCTTTCTCCATCAGAGACGGAGTGTATTTCCCCTGCATGTGAACTTTGGGAATGATCTTGGGACTTGCTTTGACCAATAAAATATTGGCAAGCCAAGGCCTGAAATGTGCTCCCATGGTAGGGCACTCCCCACTCCCCTTCACACTCCATCCAACCAGTGAGAAGAGTCACTCCCAGGTAGCCGCTGCCTCCTCAGCCTGGGTCCCAGAACGAACTCAGCTGGAGCACACCTAAGCCCAACTTTCTGCCAAGAACTGAATTCATCTAGACTTGCAGTTTGAAGTAGAGCTATCTAGCTGATTGATACACTTGGAGATGGGTTACAGCTTGAATAGGTCAAGGGTAAAACAGTAATAAGGTACTTGTTTCTGATACAACATGCTTTGGCAGCTTTGAATATTTCCTATTTCTTTCATTTCTTCAGTTACCCACTATTCCTAGTCTCTATTAGCAGGGATTCTTGGATCCCCTCCTAAAAACTTAGCACCATCCCCCTCATTTGTATGTAACTGTGGTCACTGACTCAACCCAAATTAGAGTAGAAGAGACCGAGAGCTTTCCCAGCCCAGCAGAAAGCCCCAGTTTCTGGCGTCCTCTGTCCTCATCACTATTACCTGACGTTGCTGTGAAAATCCATCCCACAGAGATGGCTATCCTTCTCTGCCACTACAGGGAGAGCCGGACTAGCTGAAGTGTTTGTGCGGGACTCACGAGTACCACATCCCTGGCACTCTCGAGATTATAGCCTTTTCAAAATGTCTACCTACATGTTTCTGTCTTCAAAGCAGAATTGTTGGGTCAAAACAACTGGGTTCAGAGTCCATCGAAGCCTCAAGCCCAAGTGGTTTGAGAACCAGGCCTTCCACAATACCTTCCAGACCCTAGTCTCTAGTCTGGAAACGCTCTTCCCTCTCTTTTTTTGACATGAGCTTCTCTTCATAACTTTTTCTTCCAGGAGACCCAAGTCATCGCCGTCTAATCAATCAGAGGGTCTAGTAACTTTCAGAACAATTGGACAGCTTGTCAATGCGTTTACTCCCACGGAGCAACTTGCCTTTACATAAATATGTTCTCCGCCCCCCACCCGACCCCCAAAAGTGAACAACTGTGCATACCGAGAAGTATCATAAGAGGCAAACTTTATTAGTTCATAAAAATATCGTAGGTGCCCATTTACCTTCTATGTGTATCCCTATAATGTCACTTGTTGTGGGGGGAGGTTCAAGAGAATCTCAATTCCCAGGCTATGGTCTTACTTACCTTGGACAAGCCATTTGTAGTTTCTTTTGCTAGAATTATTTTTAGATTCTCTCTTACCTAGCATCCCACCACAAACACAAAGCCCTAAAGACAAGAATGAATTTGAGCTATTTATATAGCATGCATGCCTTTAAGAAATAATTATTGAGTGCCAAATGGGTCCAGGCATACTACTAGGTAACAAGTTATGTCTCAGGTCTTCAAGTAGCTCTGTATCTAATGGAAGAGACAAAAGGGTAGTTGTAATTCATTAAACTACAAAGAGATGTTGTGTTTCGTAGGGAAATATTAAAAACAATGCTCAGGTTAAATACATTTTTATACAAACATGTAACTATTTTGGATCCAGGAAAATGAAGTTACAGAATATTTACTGATATGCAATGATGATTTTGATATTTTATTAAAAGACAGTTACATGCAATATTGCAGCAACACATTCCTATTGTATGTAACTCATGTGTATCCACGTAAATACATATTACAGAAAAACAACATATTGGCTAAAATGTTAATTACTATTGTCTTTTGGTAGTAGGATGATGAGAATATTTTTTTCTTTTTGCTTATTTGTATTTTCTCATGTGTCGACAAGGAACATCTACTACTTGAATAAAGAAAAACTAAGGATAATTTTAAGAAAACGTTACCACACACGAAGACCAACCCACCAAACAAAGTACCATGGTTCACGGTGAGGAAAACTAGAAATGGCGTAGCAACGTTCACTCTTCACTCTAAGACTCTAGTCTTCTCTTCTCATGCTACTTGGTTCTCTGAGTCTAAATGCAACCGATCCCTCTCCACACGAAGCTCCTTTCTTAAAAAGAAATTTTTGCAATTAATTTTAAATGAAACGCTTTAGAATTTAAAGTCTTACGTAAAATCTCTTTCCACATCATCAAAACTAAGAATTCATTTACATGAGAGTCTGACTTATTTTCTGTTATTTGCATAAGGACTTAAGCACAAGATTGGTAACTGCTTATGCTAAAATGCCACATGTGATGGCAAACTATTTCTCATCTATGCGTCAAGAGACAAAGTAGATATTTATGGACGTATTATGAAAATCTGTTAACCTTTTGCGTTCCTTCAGAGGACATTATAATTCACATTTTCTGAATTCATCTACTGTCCTTCCCAATTTTTGCCCTGAAATATCCAGCCATGCCCTTATTATTTATACTGACTTGGAAATAGATAGCATAAAATTAATTTACTGATCACGTACTATGTGCCAGGTAATCCTCAAAACAACTCTGCAAATAATGTTACACTGATATCCCTTTTTATAATTTTAAAAAATTGACACTCATCTACAGGGCCCCCCTAAAAGGAACCAGGAACCCCGGGAGAAATGCTGATCCAAGGCTAGGGAAGGTCAAGTACAAGGTGAACCTGTAATATTTTGGGGGGCAAGAAAATAAGGCAACACTCAAAAACTGAAAAATACATGGGAATCAGATTTAATGAACTCCTACTGACAGAAACTGGGACAATTTGGCATCAAAATAATGACAGTAATGGTTTATAACAACTGAATTTTTAAAAAAGAATTCATGAATTCATACTGAGACAAGTAATACATGGTCAGATGAATAAGCAATTAAGTAGGTAGATGGATGGATCCATCCATCCATCAAGAGGGTAACGAGAAAGCTCTTCTTTATAATGTCAAATGATAAGTATAAAAGGACAGTTAGAAGAATCACCATTTTGCAACCTCTATAGAAATAATTTATTCAATAATAATTATTGACAAGTGGAAAAATCTTGGATGAAAGTTTGTTAGGGAAAAGGATATTTACATAGTATCTCTGTATAGATAGCTTGTTAATTACAAAGGAAAATGGGTACTTTATAGTGGAGAAATCCTTTGTTGGATAACACCTTAGCCAAGCGATCCAAGTTAACATCACCAAAAATGAAGCAAATAGACATCAAGTTTCTCCAAATGCATGTCCTGAGCAGAACACAACATCATTTATGCAGTATTTTTGACAATAATGCATGACCTGAATCAAGTCATTAAAAAAACTTTAATCCAAATAGGGTAACATTCTACAAAAAAACTGGCCCAGATTTTTCAAAAAAATAGCAATGGAATGTAGGGGAAAAAAGGGGGGGGCTAAAGTCAAGAGACTCAGCTCTAGGTCAAAAAACTGATAAGACATGAAAATACAATCAATATACAACATCCTATATAATATCCTGGACTGGATCCTGCACCAGAAAAAGACAATTGTTATAAAGGACATTCTGGGGGGAAATCCATTTTATTTAAATTGTGATTTTATATTAGATGATTTTATCAATATCAAATGTTCTGAATTTGGTACCTGTTTATACAGGAGATTACTCTTAGGAGGTACATGACGAAGTAGTTAAAGATGAAGGGTCTTTAGGTCAAAAACTTACTCTTAAATGATTAATAATAACAATAAAGGTAATATGTACTTTGGGTAGAAGATACAGCAAGTAGAGCAAAATATTAACTGTTGGTCCATCTAAGTGAAGGATATAAGGGCGCTGACTGTACTTTTCACCTCTTCTCTAGGTTTAACATTGTTCAAAACAGTGAGTTGGAAGAAAAAGGAGTTTAATTAAGCAACTTAAGCAAAGATAGGCAGGGAGCAAGCAGTGGCTCTAGGACTAAGGCCCAGACACTGTTTGCCAAGCCAGCCAGGGCTCCTGACCACACCTCATCATCGCGGCAGCTGCAGCAATCAAAATGGCGCCTGCTCAAACCCTGCCAATGGCTTCCCATCTCACTCAGGACAAAAGCTGGCCTTTTTATTTACAAGAGCTTACATGGTCCTGTACCACTTCTACTCAGAGCATGGTCTGTGGACCCGGAAGATGTTACAAATGCAGAACCTCAGATCCCACTCTGGATCCACTGAATCTGAATCCACACTTCAACAACATCCCCAGAGGAATCCAGTGCCCATTAAACCTTGAGGAGGGCTGTCTCCGGGACTCGGCCTCATTATTAACTCTGACTTCATAGCCTTCCATACGCCATCTTTCTTGCTCAGCTCCAGCCATGTCAGCCTCCTTTCATTTCTTGAGCATTCCACATACAATGCCACCTCAGAGCCTTTGCACTTGCTAGGTCTTTTGCCTACAGTGAACCTGCCAGTAGATACCCACTTGGGGCAGTTGCCCTAATTCCTTCAGGACTCTTTTCAAATATCTAACCAATGAGGGTTTCCTAATGTAGCATCTCAACCTCTCTGTATTTCCCCCCAGGAATTCCTATTCCTCTCCCATTCACCCTGCTTCCTTTTTCCCCAGAGCCCTTATCAACCACCTGACATACTAGGTCTTCACCTGTTGATCTATTTATTGATTGATTTATTGTCTTTGTTCCACTGCATCCCTGAAAGTTCCATGAAAGCTAGACTGTGTGTGTGTGTGTGTGTGTGTGTGTGTGTGTGTGTGTGTGTGTGTGTGTGTTATCTCTAGTTTCTAGAACAGTACCTGACCCACGGTAGTTACACAATAAACACTCATAAAATGAATTTATGAGCGAATGATCTGTAATTCTCACAGCAGCCTTCTAACTGCCCACATTTTAGAGAAAGAGAGGTTCACAAAGGTACAGGAAGTTGCCCAAGGTCACTCAGCTAGTAAGACACGTAGCCACAGTTCAATCTGATATCTGAGTCCAAATGTGATACTCCCAGCAACTGTTTTACCACTTACGGTCTGAAAAAAAGCTCAACCCACCGAGCAACTGTACTGCCCTGAGAAGGAAGATGAATCCTTACAACTGACATGGCATTTTTCAGGTAGAAAAGATTTTCACATTTGTTTTCTTTTTTACTCTTAGGTTATTCCACAAAGGAATCAGGGCTACCCTGCCTCACTGGGGCCTCTCGGCATCCATGAGTAGCAGGTGAGTATAATCTGATTATCCATGTTGGCCAGAAAGGGATCTTCCTCCTAATCAAGGGCCATGGAGACGAATGCCAGTGACCACCACAGGCCTGGGGGTGACAGCCCTGTGAAGTCACAGGTGGCCCCCAAGTGTGCCTCTGCTACTGGGACCCGTGCACCGCATCCAAGACAGTCACTACACCTGTGCACATCACCCTACTTCTCTTCACGTCCTTACTGTTCTGTCAACCCAGAAATGTATTTCATTTGAATTTAAACTCAATGACCCGAACTCTGGCAATGCAGTTTGGTTAATGACTTCATTTAAAGAATCTGACAGAAACGTACGCATATAAATCAAGGCCTTCCTCCTCTCATAAGAGGTCGGGGGATCTCAAAACTTACTGAACTTTAGAAGCAACGGGGAGCTCTGAAAAAAAATATACTGGTGCCTGGGCCCCAGCACAGACAATCTCATCTAAATGGTTTGGAGCGAGCAGCAAGCATCAGGGTTTTGTGAGAGACCCCAGGTAATTTTAATGATTAGCCACATTTAAGAACCACTTTAAGACCTCAAGAACATACATGTGCACACACACACACGTACGTACACACACACGTGCGTGCGCACACACAACATCTCAGATAGCCTATAGCAACTGTGGGCCCAACGGAGAGAAATACCGAACACATGATAAGAAGAGCAAGTTACTGAACTGACCCTCAACAAACAGCACGGACCTGACGCAATGACCAGTGAAAGTCAATGAGGGGCAAAGAGTCCATTTACACCACTGATTTAACTGCTCACTGAGCTGTGTTTCTTTATTCGCTGTCAGTCCTTTTTCAGTGCATCAGGTCCCATAGAGCGGCATCTAGCAATCTTGGAAGCTTCAACAACCTTGATTCCCGTTCAAGAACACTACTCAAAAGACACTTTGAGGTGTGGCTACGGTACCTGGGGCCAGCAATCCAAATCCTCTACTCCACCGTAGAAGAAATGGCATCATTAACAACACTGTGTATGTATGCCACCGTGTCCCTCTTCTCTGTCATTCCCGAATCAAGTTGTATTGGTTTCATTTGTTTGCGTTAGTTAAGCATCATCAAAATGAAAAAATCAACAGCTTGAGGCCTAGAGTTTTCTTCATGTGGTGAGCTGCTATGTAGTAGGATAGGAAGCCTTGTTGTAAAGAACAGAGAGAGAGTGTTCCCGTAAGGAAAAAGCTTGACACTATTTTCTAATGCTTGAGATATGTAAGAGATGTATTTTGGGGATATCAAAAGTAGAATCAATTTCTGAAAGCCTTATTCAGCTTCATGGTGTCAAGAAAAAAGGCAGTTGTGGAGAAAAAAAAATAAAGAAAGTCAGTGAGAAGTAGTCAGTATGTCACTGTTCCCCCTTAGGCCTCCTCCTTACCACAAAGCCCACCAGTCTCTCATGGCTTCATTCTTACTTCCTCCCAGTTCAAATCCCCTTTCCTCCAAGAAGCCAGTCTGTAAGCCACCTTCTTTTCCTCTTCATCACTTCATCATTCGTTTGTACTTGCTATGATGTCGTGTCATTAATTATCTTTCCACGGGCTTATACCTTTTCCCGGTACCTGAACTCTGCTCGTCTTGAGGAAAAAAAGCTGTATCTTACGGTACTTTATGTTTTTCTCACAGAGTTTGCTCAGAATACACATACCACCTACTAGGTGTTCAATAAGCAGAAGCTGATTTGTTACCACACTTCTTATCCAATTTGTGAAAAATTTTTTTCCCTGTTCAATTGAAATACAGTTAAGCAAGAACCCAATTCAGAAGTCCTCATCAAGTGCTTTCTCTCTCATGCACTCACTCACTCTCTCAAATAAATGAATCTTTAAAAAGGGGGGGGGCTCCCTGCTCAGCCTGCTTCCCCTCTGCCCCTCCCCCTGCTCATGCTCTAATAAATAAAACAAATCTTTAAAAAAGTCCTCATCAGGTTAGAATTTTTATAAATCAACTTTTCATTTCCAAGAACTCTGGGAGCATTTAAGAGTGAAGTTTAGACCAATTTAATTTTTTAAACATCAAATTAAGTATCATTTTAGGTTCTTCTCGAAAGGCATTCAACCATTCCTTGCTTACCTTTAACGTAACGTGTGGCCCTACTTCAGGGCTTCTGCACTTGCTTTTCAATTTGGCTAAAACATTCTGTCCTTTCTTCTATTCTTACCTGCTTCTTGTCACTTAGGTCTTAAATATTTCTGCTTAGAAAGGTCCTCTAAGACCACTCACTTTAAAATTGCTGCAAAGAGGGACGCCTGGGTGGCTCAGTCGGTTAAGTGGCCAGCTCTTGGTTTCGGCTCAGGTCATGATCTGACGGTCACGGGACTGAGCCCTGTGCTGGGCTCTGTGCCGGAGTGCGGAGTCTGCTTCAGATTCTCTCTCCCTTTCCCTCCAGCTCACATACTTTCTCTTTCTCTCTCAAATAAATAAAATCTTTTTAAAAAAATAGCTGCAAACACATGGCTATCCTCCATCACATTATCTTGCCCTATTTCTTCCCTTACAACGTTTAAGTATCAGTACACATTTTGACTCATTACACTGAAAATCTCTCATTTATCTATTACCTAGTTCCCCACCTTCAAATGTATGCTACATGCGGGGAGGCAACTTTTCTGTAATGTTCACCCCTCTCCCCCCAGTGCTCATCAACTGGTACATAGTCGACACTTGACAAACATTTGCTGCAGGAATAGATGTGGAATAGCCTGAAGGTTGAGACGTGAGCCCTTTCTCAAACAGGAGGCCGACGTTTGCAATTCAACAGTTTTCATTTACACATCTGTCTCGTTTCTATGGCACCTCTAAGTCCCTAGAAGAAAGAGACCTGAAACCAGGTTGCACAGAGACAGAAGATAGGACTTGCTTGATAAAAGATGAAAGAACAAAGCCAGCTCCTAACAAAAAAAAACCCAAAAACAAAAAAAAAAAACTGGCACTTCTCCCTCTTCTCATGCATGTATTCAATGACTACAAGTAATTTCAAAATAATCATTTGTTAAAATCAATAAATATTTAAATCAGCGTTACCTTATCAATGATGATCTCTACAAGTTCTCCTTCTGGTATCTCTATAATTCTCTCATTTGCCAACTCCCTGCCAAGGAATAGAAATTCACCTATTAAATTAAAATGATCAAAAGTATAAGTAACACTGATATGTCTGTAAGTAAATAACATTCATAGTGCATTACTCAACCTGGAATTTAATACATCTTTTAGCTTTAATAATCTGGGAATTTTTCAATGAGCTTTAGCATTGTGGGGTCAAAAAGTGTGTTTTAGGACCACACAACTTTTTTCCCCCTTCTTTCCTTATCTCTAGCAGAGTTTTCCTTTTACCTCAGCTCAGAATAAATTCATCAAGTTTTCTTTATATTCTCTCAAAGCAGTTGACGCTTCCAATGACTTTGATGTTCAACAGCATTTGTTCAGATGTCTTTCTGACATTGACCCACAGTGCTGTAAAATCTTTCAAGCCCAAGTTTTTCACCAGCTGAAAATTGTTTCCTTTAGGATTATATATCTCAACAGACTTTTATCCAAATCAATTCCATCTGAACCTTAACAGAAAATGTCTTCTTGATTTTGCTACCTTAGAAGCCTGAGACCTGCCCTGATACATTTTGCCCCAAGTAAGCAACGAGCTAGACCACTGAAAGAAGTCTTTTTGAGGGGGCTTAGTGGCATTAATTGAAATTTAAATGATGGAATATGAAAACAAAACTTTTTTCTGGAGACAAGCAAAATTTCCAAACCAAAGGAGGCCTTTCCAAAAGGAATAATTGCAATTCAAGAAGATATAAAACTGATTTTAGATGCAATAGTGAATCATCCTCGTCAGAGCTTGCCACATGGCACCCACTTATCAAGTCACTGCTACATACGCAAGAGTTCTTTTTCCCGGCATTCTTTAATGATGTTTTTAATGATGGTGCTATACTTGGTTAGCTGTAACCAAGAATTTCAACAAATAATCAAAGTACTGTTGAGTGGACTATGTGTGGAAAAATCCACAAAGATCTTCTTTGGTGAGTGATACTCGATGCTTGGTGTTTATAGGGCCCACTGCTGCGGTTTTAAAAATTGTCAGTCAGCTCTCCAAAACCTGTTAGGAACTTGAGAGATGCAACACCAGCGTCATCAATGTTAGGATGCCTGTGCTGGTTATCACTTGTTATCACCCCTCCAGATCCACTCTTCACCATTTTGTATTTCTCCTCTGTGCCCTGGAAAGGTGATATGCATCAATCACACCAATGGGTTCACTTCTGGATGTGTTTGGCCAATAAAAAGCATCAGCAAGAGGTGGTATGGTGAGAGTATTTAGTTCCTGCAGGCTCACTGCACACAACTCTGATCAGGTGGCCATCTCCACACAGCTCTGCCTCTGGGATTCAGAAACCACTCCATTCACTCACTATTTTGGACCTAGAGTAGATAACACTGTTGCTAACCATGATACTGCCTCATGGTTTCCTTCTACCTTCTCCACATGTTTATAAATAGTCCTTTATGAAACTCCTTCAAAATTACCCAATTTGGGATTCCATAGGACTCCTGAGACCAGCAAAGTCCAAGCACCTGTCTTTGAGGAGTTTCCCATTTGGTAGGAAAGAACAGCCGTCATACCTTAAGAGAAGGATGCAACTAAACAGGATACGAAGAGTGACGATATCAATTATTAAACTATGACATTTCCATGAAATGCTACAAGGATTAAGGGAAATAAAAGACTAGCTGGGAGCTAAGAGCTGGACTGAAAAGATTTCCATCAAAAACTCGAACTTCAAGCGCAGTGACAAGATAAAAGAATATTTGGATAGCAGGAAGAGTAGATCTTAAATGTTCTCACCACATATACACACACGTATTGGTAATTATGCAAGGTGACGGACAGGACAACTTTGTTGTGGTGATTATTTCACAACATACATGTGTATCAAATCACCACGCTGTACACCTAAAAACATACACAATATTATTTGTCAATTGCCTCTCGATAAAACTGAAGGCAGAGGGAAGAAGGTATAAATAAACTCTGGCGGGAAAGGGACTTTGGCAAAAGCACACAAGTACAAGTAATAACATGCGGGAGGACAGTTAAGTGAGCAGTTAACTGGTCCATATGGTTTCCAAAACCTCTGGTGGGAAGGTAAGTTTAGGGTTTAAATACTGGCATAAACCATCCCATCTGGACCAGGCAACACATGGGTGAATGCCACCCACAGGGATCAAGGCACCCCCGTGAGGATGAAAAGAGCACCTGCAGCTCCTGGCCTGACAACATTCAGGAGTGGGTTCAGTTGTCAGCTAGCCCATTAGCCACAAGAACCAAGTGAGATGTGAAATCATTTGTCCTGGGGCTTACGCTATTGTGTGTGTGTGTGTGTGTGTGTGTGTGTGTGTGTGTGTGTGTGTGTGTGTGTGTGTGTGTGTGTGTTTTAAGCCTCTGATCAAATGCTTTTCTGAATTCTCATCACAGCAGACATCTCTTCAGTTTGAATGAGCAGCTGACGTCCTTTATCGAACACAGAGGCCCCTGTTGTACACCTTAGCGAGGGAAGTAGTGGCAGAGGCCAAAGACTCAAGGGCTACCAGCCATGGTGACCATCAGAACAAGACCGTCACTTGGTGCTGGGTGTTGCTCAGCCAAGCGACCCTCTGTTTCTAGTCTATGCCAGTGTACGTTCCAGAAGCTCTAGGTTCCTGCTTTCTGCCATTTACTTTCTGGTCTACTTAACTTCTTGGAGATTCCATTGCCACACGAGTAAAATGAACTCGCCATACCTGCCCTTTCTGTGTGCTAAAAACTGCTGTGAGGAACAAATCAAGTAGTGCTCAGGAAAGCATTAGTAAACTGAATAAAGTAATTCAACGGAGAGCGATTACTTAGGAGGATGGAGACGGTGGGAATGGCAAGGTAAAAATATCTCCCTTAAAAATTCTTAGCAGTATTTTTGGTATTCATGGATTTAGGTATCTTCAATCTAGGGTTTCTCTCCAATTTGCATTGGTACCAATACCATTATGGGAGGTATTACATTAAAATGCAATATTGGCTTTTGTATAGCTCCTTTCAGATCAACTAAGACAAGGTCTCCCAGACTCATGCAAGAACAAAATCTCTTCCGTCATTTATTTTGCAGCTTTTGAAGACAACTCGGGCATGTACAAATGTGTAAGTCTTTCTAGCTTACAAAGGCAATGCCTGTTGGAGAGTGTCAGTAGGTCACATCACAAAAATACCTCTGATCTACTATGAAAATTCAGAACGGTCACCCTGACTGTGACCTTCTCTCCCTGAAGATGGTCTCGTGCCTGCAGCTGCACTGTGCTGACTTATAAGAATAGTTTAGGACCTGGGTAAAGGACGGACCAAAAAAATGCATGTGCCTCTTCCATCACATCAGCCCCTAGGGATGGGCAAGTCTATTCTAAAATGAATGAGATGGGGACACACAAGAGAAGCAAAAGAGAGAAGAAGAAGAGGATTTAAAGGGTTTTGATGCCCAAAGGCGAAACTCAAAAATAACGCTCCCTGCAGAAATCATGTATTTACCTAGTATTCACTGGTTAACTACTAGTTATATTAAAGAACCATTAATCCAATTACCGGTGCCCTGCTTTATCTTGTAAAAATTACAGAATGGCTTTGAAGCAAAAATACTGTGTGGGTCACTCCAGAAAGCAGTCTTTCTGTATCCAAGTATCCAAAAGTATCCAAGACTTTTTATATCTGGTGGTTCGTATTTGGCTGTGAGAAATTAGAAGGTAGTTTCTCTTAAAAAGGTTGCCTTTATGGCAGTTTTCAAGCCCACACTTAAGTTATGGCTTCTCCTATTACAGCTTCTGTAGCAGCAGCTCTTTCATTCCAGAGTTCTGGCGGCACGTTTTATGGCAGTAATAAAGTAATAAGAACCTAATCTCTTTCGAAAGGGTTTGCAGAAAGGTTGAGTACAAAATTGGCACAGGATAGAGTTTTTGACCTTTTCCCAGTGAAGTACACACAAAGTAGGTCACAATCTGCTTTTTTCCTAATTTGTCTTTATTCCAGCATGTCCTAGGTGTTATGCAAAGATCTCTAATACTCATTACTATTGCAGAGTAGTAAGACATAATTCATACAGTGTTTGAGTCAATTCCACAAGGTTGCTACATAAATATTGAATTTTCACAATGAACTTCCCATCTTTTTAGGATTCCTCAGCTGGATCCCCACAAGTCTGGAGCTTCAGGTTCTGCAGAGCTCGTGATAATTCTTTTGATCAAAGATAACACAGAAAATGTATGAAGAGAGAGTTTTAGAGATCCCTAGAGGCCAGTGCCTTTGAGTGAAGGACAGGACAGAGATATAAGGCAGTCAAATACAGTGGTTCTCCTGGCTCCCGTGCCCCACCCAGAACAGGTTTCCACCAACCACTTGACCAAATATATAACCACCAGCTTACCTGAGTATATGGCCCTTATCTCCATTCGTCTATATTTTAACCAACTGAATGCCTCAACACTGATGATTCTGGAACCTAAGACATTTTCCTCTTTGGTAGTGGCCCTGATCTGAGTTGGAGGTTGAGTGCCATAGTAGTTATGAACTCATTCTAGAACCAGATTTAAATCCTGTGTCTGTGTCATCTTAGACAAGTCACCTAAACTCTCCCAGCTGTTTCCTTACCTATAAATTGACGGGAATAATCGGGTGGTTTTGTATAAAGCCACACAAAATGATTCATTTAGGGACTGTCATATGGTAAATCCTCAATAAATATTTGGTGATTATGACTGGAGATAGCAAAACCCATCTTAAGAACCCATCCCAAAAACTTCTAATAGAAGATAGTATAGTAACACATGTTTATTCTACACCTCTCTTTGAAAACCCCAAAACAGGGATGCCTGGGTGGCTCAGTCTGTTAAGCATTGGACTCTTAGTTTCAGCTCAGGTCATCATCTAAGGGTCGAGAGATCGAGCCCCACCAGTGGGAAATCTGATTGGGATTCTTTCCCTCTCCCTCTGCCCCTCCCACCGCTGTACTCTTCTCTCAAAATAAATCTTAAAAAAAAAAAAAAACCAAAACAGCAAATTTTAACATACCATCTACCTAAGAAATAAACTTATAGGAAATAGCAAAAACCCCATCCTACAGTTTGTAAACAGTATCTCTGAGAATTCAGTGAACTGTGGACTTTGATTAAGAAGGATGCTGAAAGCCAAAGCTCACTTGTCCAGCTTGGGAGCAATGTGAAAGCATCTGAGAAGTTATGGGATCTTGAGAGACTAAGATAAGACCCCTCTACTTGAATCGACAAAGACCGGATATAGGTGGGCTGTGGGGGAACTGGGGGTCCAGTTGCAAGTGACAAAATGCTAGGGGAGGTAGGTCTGATGAAGTGATTGCACAACTCTGCTTTGTTTATTATTTTTGCCCCAAAGTCTAAATCAAAACAAGGGAGGCCAGAAGTAAAGGAAAAACACCAATTGCTTCTGCAGCAAATGCTTATAAACCAAGATGAATAAATACTGGAGAAAAGACTTGTGAGCTCAGAGGCTCCATTTCAGTGCATGTTGATCTCTCATACTGCTTCTGAGCTCTCTAAGGAGAGATGTACTTCCAAAGCCAGAGACACAAGCAGATAACACCCTTCAGAATTACAGTAATATTCTAATTTAAGTATGTCCCAAATATTGCATGGCACATATTTGTAATATTAAAAATATATTCGTTGTCTATTTAAAATTCAAGTTTAACTGGAAGTCTTGTATTTTCATTCGCTAAGTCCTGGCAATCAAATCCCACCCACAGATAAGAAAGAAGGAGGAAGGTCAAATGGGCCCTTCTGCATGGACAGTACGAAAACATGCAGGAAGTTCACATAACAAGCAACACAAGTGAAAGATGTACTTCAGATGCATTACTGCCAAGAAATCAAAGGCAAGTTTATACCAGCATCTTTATAATCTCAAAGAAAGTAAAGGAATATGGTCTATTGGAAGAAATAGCTCAAATTTATAAATAAAACGGGAGATGAAAAGTGATTTGGCAAAACTAAGGAAAAGAACTGAAGACACAATACTAAAGCTAGTTCAAAATAAAAACAGTGAGAGGTAAAATCCACCCTGCTGAGGAAAAGTCAACAATGTGGAGAAGAGGCCTAAGAAACTAAAGAAAGGTCCAAAAGAAAAGGTAAATGAATAAAGCGCTGAAGGAAGAAAAGTGAAGGAAACCCAATTAATCATCAGCATCAAAGTGATGGTGAGGATAATAACTGTACCAAAAAGAGAGCACAGTCAACAAATAGAAAAACATTCTCCAATTAAAGTCTCAGTCATTTTTGGCACTAAGGCCTCAGCATTCATGATGAACATAATTCAGATTGTGACCGATGGACACATACACTTGTGCCTGTGGGATGTGTGCTTGGATGTTATTTAGACAGAAAGAATGATGAAAATCTAACTGCCTTCTGGAACAAGAATATGTCTAAAAGGGAACTGAGACCCAAGGAAGAAGCCACCTGGACTTACAGGCTGTGACTGAATTACAAAATGTTCACATTTTAAACATTAGGAGAGCAATAAAAACACATTATTTAATTTGAAGGGATTCTTTTTATGCTAAAGTAATCTTCCACTTTTCAAGTAATAGGCACACTTAGCTTAAAAATAAATAATTGAGTAAAAATAATTGAGTAAAAAAACACAAAAAAATAAAGTCTCAAATCTATAAATCAGCAACAAAATGTACTCTGGAAAACGATTATAAAAATAATCAACATGAAGACATAGCCTGATGAAATTCAAGGGTAAGAAAAGAACCCTACAGGCATTCAGTAGTGACAGCAAATCATCTACAAATAGGAGAGACCCAACTGCCAGGAGACAGCAGAATAATGTTTCCAGGGTTTTGATGGGAAAAAATAAAATGTAATCTAATAATATTCTACCACTTAAAGCATTTATGTATCGAACTTGCTTGATTCTGAAAATAGTA
The DNA here is from genome assembly GCF_003265705.2 of Callorhinus ursinus. Classification (NCBI taxonomy): domain Eukaryota; kingdom Metazoa; phylum Chordata; class Mammalia; order Carnivora; family Otariidae; genus Callorhinus; species Callorhinus ursinus. Next base: position 22,852,394 of record NW_027397078.1, read on the forward strand.
GCTTCGAGGCTTAAATTTCAGTCATCAAGAAAGGAATTAAACAAGCCATGGCAGGAAATTCTAATGGTGAACACTGAATCCATTTAAATATAGAACATGAAACAACTGATTCCTCATCTGTAAAATAATGATCACTGAAACAACCTTTAATGTTTCTTCTGGTTCTAAATCTTTCCAATTTCATTGATTAGAGGCTTATGATTCTTGTATCTCAGCTTTTAAAACACAATGCCATTATTCATTTATTCTTTTAGTGCTGAAACACATTTTAACAAATATATTCTCAACACGAGGCATTGTGCTTGCCATTTGGGATGAAAGAAAACAAAATGGTGATTAAGAAACTCATCAGGGCTTCACAGATGCACACTAATTTTGGAGACAGACATAGTTATTTGCATTTAGACCATTATAATAAATACCACAAATACCTGGAGCAATTATTATAGACCAGCTTTTCTTGGGATCGCGGGAGAGAACCTTTAAGTTGGAGTTTGGAGCAGGAGTAGTCTTCCGAATAAATGAAACAGTACGTGCATAGGCAAAAAGGTACAAAAGAGCACTGCACACTCAGGAAATTGTTGTCAAGATATGCGGCTAGAATGTACAGCATAAACTTAGTAATGACAGACAAAATTGGTGAAATAGGATAGTGTCAGATTGCAAAGGGCCTATTTCATCATGTTTAACGGGGGATCCAGGGGAAACAGGTTCTAGATAACTATCTAGAACCATTAATGCTAAACATCAAGTAGAAGATGAAAAGTCAGAAGCATCCCTGCTAAATGTAGCATTGCTTCCATGGGGAAATACAATCGGTTTTCTAAAGATTACGTAATTTTCCAGGAAACTACTATGGCAAAAAAAAAAAAAAAAAAAAAGAGCTGCCAATGAGAAAAATAACAAGTTTGATATAAACCAAGACTTGAAAAGGCAGTATGCCTTTCTCCTTCCATTTTGGACCCCAGCCTCCCCTATGAGAGTGTGCCTAGGCTAGACTGTTGGGGTAATTCAAGAAAAGCATGGAAGAAAGCCTAATTATGTTAGCCAAGGCCATCCGAACTAGCCATCCCCAAGACCACACCCTGAGTCAGCATGGGTGGACAGTCAACCATAGCACATGGATACAGAAAAGTGTGGAATATTAGGACCTATTATCAATATACCCGAGTCTTCAGATACATAAAAAAGAACAGAACTGAATTTTAATGTTTTACAGCAGGACTCATGGATTTACCATCAATACATAACCAAGTCACTTTCATGACTGAAGAATTCAATCCCAACTCCAACTTTTAGAAGGCAGAAATAATCAACATGCACCTCTTTATTTGGCTAGGATGATACTGTTTCTGTTTCTAGTACCCTATCAGTCATATGTCCAAGGGTTTATTTTTTTTTCTGGTTTTTTTTTTTTTTTTTTTAAGATTCTTAGCCTCTCTTTCCCCTATCACCGTACCATGTGATCTATCTGCACAGTATATGCCTATACATCTTACTGTCACCTACTACTAATAAATTTCATTGTATACCAACTCTGCATAATATATTGTACAATAGCTCATCTGATGCTTACATCAGCTTCATGATGTGGGTAGTATCATTAGCTCCATTATGTAAATGAAAAATCTGTGTCTTAGTAAGATCAAATAACTTGCCCAAGTAGTTAACAAAACCCAAAAAACACAAAGTGGCAGAGCTCTAACTTAAACTCAGGTCTTAAGCCCTAAATTAAATTGTGTCTAGGTGACAGGGACTAATGTTCTGTTTCCACACCCACTCCATGAAATGTCACATCAAGCATATACAGTGCTCTACATTCCTGTTGGGCATTTCTTCTCCTATGAATGGTTCCCAAATGTTGGGAGTCCAATCCTTCTGGTTCTTACTGAATCAGCATGTCTATAATCCAAAACATTTAAGAATCGGGATGAAATGAAAACAAACTTTGTATCTGCAAATATCCTAAATTAAAAATATTTCTAAAATATGACTGCCTATAAAAATGAAAACATGGTAAGTACTTAGGCAGACTTGCTCAACTCATTCTACTGAAAAAAAGTCCCATGACTGAGAATTAGAAAATCTAGTCAAGACACAATCTTCACAATTTTATAAATGAAAAAGAGAGAACATTTAATCCCATCAAAATATAAAATTTTATGTGTCTATTTTCCTTTACAGCAAATATGTGAATTAGGAATTTATTTTAATGCTATTTATCATCAATACGTAAATGTGACTGTCTTAGTGGCTTGCCACGTTTGATGTGGCCAGGTCCTGTAACCTCTACATCCAAAGAGAACCCTGAATTGCTCTGCTATCTTTGCCCACTTTTAGTATAGAGAGATGCCTTATTTTTTGTCAGTTGGCAGCAACCTTATCCTGAAGGTCTCCGTGTCCTTCAATCAAAACATTATGTGAACTATCTGTTTTCCTGAGTCATCTTTGATTAGGAATTAATTTGAATTTTCTATGACCTCTATCAAGAGGATGATTCTCTTTCAATGATGTTATTGTTCTGAAAATGCTCTGGACTTAAAGATACCATATTTTAGTTCACAATCCTAGACCTTGGTTCAGAAACACGTACAACTGAATTCTTAGGAGTTGTGTGATACCTGCAGCAAGAAAAATGCAAAGAGGGGGATAACAAAGGTGGCAAAACAAGTTCAGAAGAAAATAAAAGGAAAACACTGTGCTGCATCTTCCCTCCTCCTGCTCACCATTAAATGAGCATTGCTGTTGTCTCCCAGGTAGTCCGCAGAGCTCAGTGCTTGTGCCAAGGTTGCTATCAGATTTTGCAGTTGAGTTTAGATGGATTAGGTACTAAGCAACATAAAGTTCTTCGAAAAACAGGGCATGATCTTTGTACTCTTGGGAGAACATAGGCAAAACCTTATAATCACTTGCTAATTACCCCAGTAAAGTAATTTGTTTTATCTGCCTGCCATTTGGTTTCCTGCAAAGTGTGAAAAAAAACTATCGGGGATTTTGCTCAAACTAATTACTACTATTTTATCATGAAGACTGTTCAAGCGTAATCCTCTTTCCTTGGCTTCCTTTCTCCTTGAATTTAAAGTCTTATGGTAAGCCAAGAAGTAGTTTAAACATCCCAGACTGTAATAGATACTCCTGATTTTTAGCCTCCCACTCTAATCATGTGCCAGGATACCTCCGTATTTTAAGTCAACAGCTGCTAACAAGTGTTGTATATGGCCTCTCTTGGTAGAAAGTTATGAAATGGATAGTTCCCTATCGAAAGGAAACTTGCTAGAATTTACAATGACAAATAATGTAGAAACATCATAGTTACATGGTGCCCAACAATTAACAAAGAACTCTCATATACATAATTTCACAGAACCGTCCTAATCATCATGTGAGGTAGTATGGTAAATTTTTGTTCAGAAAGTCTTCACGTCCTATCCCATCTCACATCCCAGAAGGAACATTTCTTCACACCACTGATAATGAGCTCATGACTTGCTTTGGTCAGTGGGATACTGGCAGACATGAGAAAACCAAAGACTTGAAATGTGCTTGCAAAAGTAAGCTTTTTGCCATCGCCAGGAGAAGAACCTAAGAAACTCATCTCAGAAGGATTACAAACATGTGGAGCAGACCTGGACCCAACACAAGCCCAGCTGAGCCCAGCCTAGATCAGCTTCATCCCAGCTGACCTGCTGACATACAATCCAAAGTAAATGTATATTGTTGTAAGCCTTAGAAATACTATGGTTGTTACCCATCAAACACCTGATGTCATTATTCCTACTTGGCAAAGAATGAGAAAATAAGACTCAGAAGTGCTGTGCTCAGTTTCCCAGAAATTAAATAACAGAGCTGTGATTGCCTATATGAAAAGAGAAAAAGAAGAAAAGGTCAGTGACATTTATGAGGCTGTGTTTGACGTGCATTTGATGTAAATAAAATAAATCTACATCTTGCTAGATGAAAAACAACATATATAAAGCCTGTTTTCCATTTTGTTTTATCTATTCAGAATCAGTTGTAAACACTGATGGCTAGGAGAATGGATACTGACAGTCTCAGTCACAATATTAATGAGATATATTGGCTAATAGAAACCCTCAAGTTTTATTTTCTTTATCGAGCCCATTAAGATGAAATCCAGCTCTGGCAGTATTCTCTCATTTGAATGGCTGGTGTGGTTTCCTTGATTGAAATGACTGCTCTGTTGAGTTGGATGAATGGCATTGCTAAAAAGTACACTGTCAAATATTGATAGCTAATTAGATGGATTTTATCATAATAGTCAACTGCACTCGCACAAAAAAGGAAGAGCTATTAAAGATCTTGACAAGAAAATAAACTGAGCCCTAGAACCTCACTGTTTATTCAAAGCTCATTTCTAAGTTTAGCATTCTGAGTAGGAAGATGTGTTTTTACAAAACCAGTGAATGATAAACCCAAGGGATTATGTATATATTTTAAGAAAAATCAGTAGTAGGGTTAAATCGACTATAGAATTTCTAGGATTCTTGACCAGCCAGCTTTCTAGAGGCTCTGGATTCCCCTAATTGGTCAGATTGTTACAATTTTCAGGAAGAGCCTGAACACATTTTTCTTTCTTTTTTTTAAACATTTATTTATTTTTAGAGAGAGAGAGAGAGAGAGAGAGAGGGAGAGAAACAGAGGGCAGGGGGAGGGGCAGAGGGAGAACATCTCCAGCAAACTCCCCGCTGAGCACAGAGCCCAACATGGGGCTCAATCTCATGATCCGAAGATCATGACTTGAGCCAAAGTCGGACACTTAACCGACTGAGCCATCCAGGTGCCCCGAGTACATTTTTCTAATAAAGAAGTCCAAGGACAAAGAAAAAGAATTGCTGACACTTAAGAGTAAACAGAAGGTTGTGGACCATCTTTAAAGCTTGATGGACAAAGATGTCCATACTGGGTGAAGATTGAGGAACCTATGCAAAGATAACAGGTAAAATGGAGCACAAATTGGGAATAAACTGAATTAGTCCAAACAGGAGAGGGAGAGAGAAAGGACAACTGAAGAATTTTGCTGGCTTCAGCAAGAAATTACCCTGGTAGATTAACTGGAAGACCAGCCCAGAACTAAAGTTAACAAGCACCAGGGATAGTAATGAGGACAGGCCAGGAGCAGGAATACCAACATTGTGGTGTGGGAAGAGGGAGTTGGTGGATATTGAGACTCTTTCATAAATTTCTGGCCCCATAAAATTTGACTCAAGTTAGCATAATTAATAGCAAAGTAGCTACTACCTGCCCACTACACTAGACAGGAATTAAATGCAGCAATGCCAAAAAATAGATTTATGAAGATACTGCGATTGTTCAGGTGGACACTGCTGTTTCCTCACATAAAGATTCATGAATTATTCTCGGCAAATGCTCACAAATTATTTGGCTCATTTTTAAGATTCCTTCCAAAATTCCTCCCCCCCCACCAATTCCTTTATTTACCTTGTTTCTCTCTACCCTGTGGATTTTACTGCACGCCTATAACATTCTCTAAAGGACAGAAAGGGGAATGGCAACAGCTCAATTTAACAAAAAGTTGATTGCATAGACTGTATCATGGTAACAACAGTAATAACATTAGCAACCGTATGTTGAAAATCAGCATGCTCCATGAAAATTGCTTGATAGTCAAGGAATAGCAAAATATAGTCCTTGCCTTCAAAAAGCTTACAGCCAAAGAGGGAAACTCTAATGATAATTTATCAAGCAGTTACTATAACTATAGGTCAATCATTCTTCTAAATGCTTTGCTTCTGTGTATTAACTCATGTCAACCTCATAAAAAACTCAATGAGACGGGGACTATTATTATCTCCATTTGATAACGGAGGGAAGTGAAACCCATAGAGATTGAAGTAACTTGCAGAAGTTCACAGAACCAGCAAGTCATAGACTCTGGCTTCATAACCCATGCTCTTAACCTCTATGCCACAACACTCCCTGTAATGTATTAAATAGCTAAATATAACTGAACAAAACACAATGCCAAGAACAGAGGCATCCTTTCTGAGAGAAGGCAGAAGGTATCACAGAGACACTATTATTTGAGATGAATGAAGAGAAATTTATTTCAGTCCACTTAGTCATTGTAAACTAATGTCAAAAAGAGGGGTGACTAAAATAATCCTTGGACTTTTTTTTTAAATTCTACGATCATCCCCATCTGTACTTACAAGGTACCAAACACTTAATAATATATTAGAACAAAGTTCTTTGATTACTGAAGAATACACTGGTTAAGCTGTCTCAGACCTTTTAAAAAATGTTAAGACTTCTATCTTTCAGAGCACAGTAACCATATTATTCATCTATCTCTAACATATTGATTCCAGTAATGATTAAATTTATAAAATACTCTGCATAACTGATTAGACCAGGAGTCAGCTATTACAGCCCCGAAGCCAAGTCCCACCCACAGCCTATTTTCGTAAATAAAGTTTTATTGGAACACAGCCATCCTCAATCATTTATGTATCATCTATGGCTATTTTTGTACCACAAAGAAGAAGTAGGGTGCTGCTGATAGAAATTTTATGGACAGCAAAGCTAAAATATTTATTATGTATCCCTTTACAGAAAAAGTTTTCTGACACCCAGATTTTAGGAGGACTTTAGAATGATCCCCCAATTTCATGAAAATTTTGTCCTACCCTCATCAAAAAATGTCCCCATGACTCTATTCAAAGGCTTCTAGAACATTCAAAACAATGCCTACAACATCAGTATTTTCCAAAAACAGTAAAACCCAACACCAAGAATCATGTCTTTTCTTTCTTAAACTTTGTCTTTTCAAAACTGTTGAAAGTTATTGATGCCAGAAAGGTTATTCATCATCTTCAAGTAATAAGTATACACAAGTAGAAGGTACTCTCCTAGGAGCAATAAAATTCACTTTAAATGCGATATAGGACTATTCTTTAAAACTTTGTACTCTGGCATGGACAGTATGGGTGCAAACAGGTGGCATGATGGATGTTTTTTGTCCGTCCTAAGAAGGGCAGAATATAAACTTATCCATTGCGTCGTTTTTCACAATGGTATCTTCACAGTCCCTTCCAGAAACATGTGCTCCAGATGAAATGATGTTATAAGCGTATTCACAGCAATGTACTTAAAACAAAGCTTGAAAATCAGGTTCCTTCTTTTAGCTTTCCAAAGTAATAATCCAGCAGTTACCTCTGATGTTCGTTTTTCCCACAACCTCCTTCACAATTTCTCTTACAGCCCCATCTCCTCATTCTTGCCAATCTAGCCAGCCTTCTTCCAGGCTCTCTCCTCTGCAAACCAAGCACTGGGAACCAAATGACTGTGTCCTCACACAATTCATATATTAGAGCTCTACCCCCAGGATGACTCTATTTGGAGAGAGGGCCTGTGAGGAAGTAAATAAGGTTAAATGAGGTCCTAAGGGTGGGGACCTCATGATAGGACTAGTGTCCTTTATAAGAAGGGGAAGAGAGACCAGGGTGTCTCCCACTACACATGTGCACACAAAACTGACAAAGGAAAACATGGCACCAAGTCACTATCTGCAGGCCAGGAAGAGCACCCTCACCAAGATCACATCAGCCAGCACCTTGATCATGGACTTCCAGCATCTAGAACAGTGAGAAAAACAACTTTCTGTTGTTTAACCCACCCATTCTGTGGTATTTTGTTAGAGTAGCCTGAACAGACTAATACACCAAACCTAAACATCACCTAGGGATTACCTCCCAAAAGTAGCACTTTAGACATGGCCCTTCCTCCTCAAGAACGTACACTCGACTGATAGGATCATCTAGTCTTAGGTCAACACAACACCGTTTGAATTACAGCCCTTTGCTAGCATCCAAAATCTCCCACAATCTCAGTACTTCCAACTTTATTTCCAAACATTAACAACAGTTAGGTGTTTTGCTCACTATGCCTGAATCCACCTTGCTCATCTCCACAACTGCTTGCCCTGAATTGTCCAGAATATCGTCATCTGTTTTGTCCGTTTTAAAAATCCTTCTTCCTTAATAACTTCTGTCAACTATGGCAGCCTACACCAACTTCTTCCTTTGAACCAAACCTACTGCTTATATCACTTGTATTCACTAACTATATACACATTGAAATCAACCAAGTAGGTCTTCAAATATTTTTTCAATCCACCAAGAGTTAATTAAAAGCCAAAATAGAAAAAGAAATAAAGTTGATTTTTACTATAGTAACAAAAAAAAATACCTAATTTACCTAGAAGTATCTTCAGCCAAAACATATGGGATCTATAGAATGAGTAAAAGAAAAACTGAGGCAGCATATTATTTTAGAAAAAAAAGTGGATATGTATATTATATTTCATAGAGATGTCAAGTATCTCCAAATTAACTTAGAGCAACAAAATATCAGAATCCCAATAGGATCATTTGAATCCTGACAAAAATAATCCAAAATTTAGCAAGCACAGAAGAGGTCCAAAGAGTTAACAAAATTTAAGGGAAAGAAAAAGTTATAAGGGAAATACCTACATTAAATATTAGATATAAAAAAACTAATACAGTATTGTATCGGCACAAGAACCACCATATAAACACAGAACAGCTTATGAACAGATACTAGTCTATGAAAGACTTCAGTATTTGTTTAGAGAAGCACTCCAAGTCAATGGAAGAGAGAGACAAAACTGAATATAAAGTAAATTGACTACGGGGAAATAAGCAATATACTCATAAAATTAAATTACATATGAACTATACCATTAACTCTAAAAACAAACCTTAAGAAACAGATGAAAGTAGATAAACACATGCACTCTGTGAAAAAGTCATTTATCAGGCGGAAAGCAGTGAAATAGACTTCACTGCACAAAACAGAAAAGTCTCTATATTGAAAATATTAGAACTAAAATTTAAAGGCAAAAATGAAAAGCAAATCAGTGAAAAATCCTGGGAGCAACCCATGGCACAGGATTACTATTCTCACTCTCTAAGCAGCTCTGACATTCGGCAGAATGGTGGTATGAAAACATACCCAAATGTTAACAGGGCTTCATCTCTCCATGTCTTTTTTCCCCTCCTCTACTTTACGTATATTTGAAATTTTTAGCAGTGAACTAAAAGACATATGTAATTAGAAAAAAAAAATCGTATTACAAGAAAGAAGGAAAATATAAATGAGAGAGGAAGAAACTGCCAACAAGGGTCTGGTTAGCAGAGAAACATTGTTTTTGGTGAAATATTCATTATAGAATTAAAAAATAGAAGACAATTGATATAAGAATTAGCATATAAATGATGGCAAAGGGCTTTCTCCTGGAACGTGGGTTACTAGGTATCCGATGCTGGAAGGGGCTTTGGTCAAAAGGACACAGCCAAAGGAAAAGAACTTTGGAATATACTAAAAGCAAAACCAATTTCATAGAATATAATATATGGCTCAATTATATACTCTTAGACTGAATAAAATGTTATAATCCAATTGAAAGCTCTCTACTTCCATCTTACGGTTTATGAATAATCACACAAGTCTACAGGTGAATTACTACATCAGTATTGACTTTTGGATAATAGATTGATACTGTTAATACATATAAAATCAGGGGAATTTAAGAGGGAGAAAATCATGTTTTCAAAATGGACCATGTATCAGCAGACAATCCCAAGTTGAAATCAAGAACTTACTGTTTGTGTCCTGCTTAAAATAATCTGTGTGAAAAAGTAGAGTGCTATTGGATTGGGGGTTTGAATAGAGTTACATTTTATTCATCACTCTAACAATTATTTATAGAGTACCATGTGACTTTGTCATATGGAAGAGTCAATACAAGGAACAAATTAAGTATCTCCTTATGCTGAGGAGCTCTCCGCTCAATGTGAGTTACACCAAGAGGCAACAATGCTATAGTGTGCTAAGTGTTGGCATGGAGACAGGCAGAGAGTTCTGACACTATGTAAGGAGCATTTCCAATATGAGAGGTCAGAACCAACTTTCTGAAAAAAATGTCTTTTAAAGCGGAGACTTGAGAGTCAAAGTTACCTACATTAATACAGAGAAGAAAAGAATTAAAGGCCAAGGACAAAGGCACGCAGCTCAGAGGAAACAGCAAGCATGTCTTGTTGCTCTAGCATATAATGTGAAGGGAGAGGGAGGAACAAAAAAAAAAAAAAAAAAAAAGCTGGAGAGTTTAATCAAATAAAGGATTCAGACTTCTCCTAAGGGCAATGACGAAACATTTAAACAGGAATGGGAGGTGAGATATAATCAGGTCTCCGTATTTTAAAAATCCTCCTGGCTGCTATACAGAGAAAAAGGAGGGAGGGTGCAGGGAGAGTCAGTGAGTTCAGCTCAGTTTCATAAAATGAGGTAAGATAGTGGCCTAAGCCAGAATAGAATGATGGAAGACACAGAGACGTTAAGTTTTAGAAACACTTAGAGGTCAGAATCTTTAAGATTCAGTGATTGCATTTGGGGACAGTAAAGCCTTTGAATATCCATACAACTTAAGTCATCAAATTAACTGGCATAAAGTTTTTCATTAAATTCCCTTATCCTTTTGATATCTGTAGAATCTGTAGTGGTGTCACCTCTTACTACCGATACTGATTGATGATGAGTGTTTTCTCTTTTCCAGATGAGTCTAACTAGAGGTTTTTCAATTTTATTCATCTTCTCAAAAAATTACCTTTTGGCTTCATTGATTTTTTTTTGTTAACTTTTGTTTTCTGTTGAAAACATTGATTTCCACGCGATCCTTCTTTGTTTCTTCTACTTATTTTTTTGTTTCATTTGCTCTTCTTTTTCTATCGCTTTCTGTTTTCTGTGTCAGACTTGCTTTTAAGCTTTATTCCTTGAGAGCAGAGCATCATTTTATCTAGAGCTGGTTTTTCTCCACTTCCGAGTACTCTTCCTGATAGCCTGTGAATTATGACGTTTTTCCCTCCGGCTGGTGGGAACAGTAGCTATTCCCGGCCCTGTGTGAGCACTGAGGATCGCTCCCTCAAATCTTTCCAAGTGACTCTTACCACAGCTTCCAGGAATTCCCTCAGTAGTACGCAGTGATCAGTGGTGAACTGATGCCTCAAAGGGGACTCTTCGCAGATTCTCTGGAGTTCTCCATCTGTGCAGCTCTGCCCTCTCACTTACTCTACCCTGCATTCTCTAGCCTCCTAGAGGTAGTGATGGGAACAGAGAGTTCCAAGACTAGAATAACCATCTCAGCAAGTCCTGCCTAGATGTGCCCCTCTTTTTATAATGTGTGGGTAACCCATCACCCCCATAGCTCTGACTTCTCAGCCAAAATCTGCAAGAAAAAAAAATTCCCACTTCCTCCTGAGTGAACTGACTTTTGGGGCCAGGAGGGTCCATCATTGGTAGTATGCAAGGAAGAAAGCTAAGTACCTGGCTCTTAGCGCCACTATTTATGACACTCGAATTAGGGGGTGAAAAGACCTGTGATTCCAAGTACCTTCCAATCTTATCATTTCATATGCAAAGATAAAGGAGTCATTTTAAAATACAGTGGGAGAGAAAAGTCTGTGCAACAGGCAAAAAAAAAAATGTTATTTCAACAGATTAAAATGAATGGCTAAGTGACAGAAATGAGTGAAGGAGGATGGCTATTGTTTCATTAGCAGTGTAAGGGGAGTAAAAGGCATTGTATCACTGATGTACTGTAATGTTTCCACATTTAAGGAGCTTCTCTGAAAAGCCAGCAACCTAGCCTCAGGGTCATTCTCTGTATCTACAGTGGGCCACAGCACATGCAACATTAATTATAGTCATTAAGGGAGAAGTCTCTAAAATGCCTTCAACTTAGGGTCTCTCCCAGTGAAAGCTCAAGAAAAAGATCTTCTGACAGACATTGGCATTCCTCTGCTCGATTCAGCTTTTATCTTAATAAGAGGGAAAAAAATTACAGGGCTGCAACATGTCAGCCTTTTGAAGAGTTACTTAGAGGACAGTATCCATACCTTCTCCTACCTACCTAAGCCCACCTTTCTTTTAGGTGACTGATTCATAATTCCCATGTATAAAATATGGTAAAGGCTATTAATCTGGAGTTTCTCCAAATATGAGAAAATACAGGCCAATCCTCGCAGTTTCAAGTTTCCAAATATCAACAAACTTCATTACCAGGGGTAATGGAGTGGCCCAGAGAGGTAGGCAATTTCCATGTTATCTTTGGAATATACTTTATATAAAATCGAGAGACATAAGTTCAGTTATTTTCCCCTACCACCTGTTTTTGCCTAATTTAATTAATACCAGCTGAGGTGTTTCAAAGCAGAAATATGGTAAAAGCAGAAGATGCCCTTAGACCAAGCAACCTGAACTCCTACCCTTGGTTCTCACTTCAGAGGGACCAGCTCTGGCCTTCCTCTAGCCACACAGGCCCTATCCTTCTCCTCTAGAGGCCTTCCTATCTCTGGGTAGGAAGAGGAACCTGAAGGTCCAGGGGTACATCTTCACTTGGAAACCATTCCCTCCCCTGCCATGGGATACCGAAGACCCAGAATTCCCGAAGTCTAGAGTAAGAGATCACTTCCCCGGATCTGGCCTCCTGGGGTTGGCAGCGCTGCTGCATGCACACCAATAAGCCACGGGCAGCAGCAGTTCCCTAAGATGCAGGGAGCAGCAGGAGGGGAGGTTCACAAGCCTGAGCATGGCCCCTCTTCCTAAGAGACACCACAAGGCGTGGGAAATAAAGGCAAGCTGAGGGCCCAAACCCCTGAGTTTTACGCTTTCCCTGTGTGAGGTCTGCCCTCACTGAGACCTTGGATGAGAAGCCCATCAGTCACCCTAAGAAGTGATTCAAGCTGTTTAAGTCCAAAAGTTCAATCACACATGCACAGGATGAAGGGAAAACTGGGGAGACTGCTAGGTTTCACCCCTTCAGGCTACCCTCCCTCTCTCCTCTCCCAGGTAAGAGGTTGCTCAACCTTGTGCCTCCCACTTCGTAAGACCAAGGAGAGGGCACAGAAGCACCAGGCGATCCCTGGTCCTTCTTGCCCTCAAGCCACATTGGCCAAAGGCTTAAACCTGAAAGGAAAATACAGTGAACTCCAAAATCTAAATCCACCGTGTTCTTTTCCGTCACTTCTTTCTATCTCCCCTTCTGAGGCTAAGAGAAAACCAGGCTCATGGAACACTCTTGTGCTTAACACAGAATGGCTGCAGACGGAGGATAGGAGAGGCTGCTGGATTCCAATTAACTTCGCCACTTAACTTTGATTGCTGTGTTACTCTGGATGAACTTGCTGTTTATTAGTAAATGGGGGTGAGGCTCTCAAAGATTAATGATGGCAGTGACTGGAGCTACACAATAGGACCCAGATGTTCCCATACTTATTGCTTCCTCTCCTTGACCCTCTTTCCTGCAATTACTAGAGAGAAAACACAAATATGGCATTTAGGAAACCTGACACAGGCCCAAACTACTGACGTGGTTAGGGCCTAAACTTTGAACACCACTTTGTCTCATATTCAGAGAAGTGCCATAATACTGATACCAAAAGGGAAAAAAGTCATACCACACAGTTGAAAGTGGGAATAGAGAAAAAGTGGAAGATACATCAAACATGTATAATGGTTTGATATCAATGCCAAATCTTGATGAAAAAGCCACACTCTACTACATAGCAAATTCATGTATTCACAAAATTAATCATAGAAAATAATCCATACCAAGGGCTCTGCAAAGAAATTACACATGTTGATCAGCTATTTTTAGGCTGATCTTACTGGTCAGTCATCTCTTTCAAGTACAGAAATTTCGTCCATCACTTCCATTTCTCTTAATTGCCTACCTACCACAGAATTTTGGTTAGTGAATCCTGGAAGTAATCCAGTCTATTTAGAATTGCAACCAGATTTTATCACATCAAATTTTTTCCAAAACTAACAGACCAAAGACCAATGACAACGTAAACCTCCCAGTAAGCTACAGGCATAAAGAGAAGAGATTCCTAGTTTTCACCAAATCCCGTTCCTTTCTTCTTCCTGTGTACCTGGACTCTCTCACAATTAGACAAGATCATGTGATTAATTCTGGCAAATGGAGTGGCAGGGGGTGGAAAAGATGTGATTCACTTTCACACCAAGACTGTGAGAAACTTACATCACTCCCCTCTACAGCCTGGCCTCAGCAAATACAAAGCCACGTATTGTGAAGGCAGGATCACAAGATGGTAACTGCCTGGAAGGAAGCTTCACGGGACGAGCTCTAGAACTGCAAAAGACTTTGTGAGAGTAAGAAATAAGCCACTGAGATGTAGAGGAATTTTTTTGGTTGTTCTAACTGTAGAATTACCTACCCTATCAGAAGGGGGATAGGTAGGTCCTCAATGTAAAGATATTTAATACATTAGAGGCGATTTCATAAATGTGATCGTTATACCAACAGATCACTGAGTTGATTGATAGCACATTTAACGTGTATTTATCACTGAATTTTGATACTCTTAGTCCAGAAAGCTTAAGTTTATGAACAAATCTTGTCTGAAGTTTAATTTGAGGGCCTATTAGTTAGAATTACCTGGATGAATTTCTGGTATCAGACATCAAATCATCACATCATACTTGACCTAGGAAATAAAAAAAGAACCACCAAAGATAATCTATTATTTTTTTCCTGCCCCAGGCTCATAAATATACCTTACCCCTTTCACACACACATACAAAGAGTCACAAAAACAGATGCATAGTCCACTCTATGCCAGAGCTCTGCTAAGTACCAGGAATAGAAAATTAAATAACACATGATCGCTACCCTCCAGGGAGGAAAGTCAGGGGGAGAATCACACAAACAATTATGACACAGTGTAGTAAGATCTGTGATCCAGACAGAAGTGGGAGCTCAGTAGAAGGAGAAACACACTCTACTCAGAGGTATATGATGATGTCCTTACAGAAGAGGTGACACAAAGTCATTATAGGAAAAATCGTGTTCTAGGTAGATAAGGAGAAGAATATTCCAGGCAAAGGCATAGCATGTGCCAACATGTTGAGTCACAAAAGATCTTGCCAAGTATTTAGAGACTAGCTGAAATATCGTGTGCTTGTAGGATAACCGTGGGACAGGAGTTGAGAAGAGCAAGTCAAAACAGGATCACAAAGCACATCCAAGTCAAGGTCTTCCACTTGGCTATTGCTGAAGAAGTCACTTCAAAACTCGGTGGTTTAAAACCATAGTTCATTAACAGCTCTCCTGTTTCTTTTGATTGACTGGGCTTACACTGTGGTTCTTCTGGGAGGTCTATGCTTTAGGAGTCAAAGGTTGGCTGGGGCTTTGATCCATGTGAAAGTTCAACCCACTGGGCTGGAGGTTCAAGATGGCTCACTCTTAGGGTTAACAAGTGATACTACGAGCACAGCTGGAGCTTTCAACTGGAGCACCGACACTGAGCCTCTCCGCATGGCTTGTACTTCTCATGAGCTGGCGGCCGAGTTACAAGGTAGAATGCCCCAAGAGTGAGTGATCCAAGAAAAGGGAAGTACTCACGGCTAGTCTCTTAACTCCTGAGCCCAGAAACTGCAACAGCATTTCAGCCATGTTCCTCTTAGAACAGAGTCCATCCATATTCAACCGGAGTAACATAGACCCAATTTCTCAATGCAAAGAGTATGCTACCATCTTTAATCTGCCACTAGGACAATGGCTTGTACTGAAGGCACTGAATAGAATGCAAAAAAACCTATTTAAAGAGGAGATGGGTAGGAAAGGGTTACATTCGAGAACAATGACACTGATGGCAGAGTAAAGACGGATTGCATGTGGAGGCAATGAGAGCAGAAAGCAGAAGCTCAATTATGAAGAAATGAGTTCACCTGAGAAATCAGGAGGGTCTGAAATCCTGATAGCTTCTAGAAGGCTGCAGACGAGGTTGGGGGGGGGAATAACAACATTATAGGAGACATTAAGGACAGGGCTGGTGGCTAGTTTGATACCAAGACAACAGAGCGAAAGAGAGCAAACAAAAAATCAGTCCCAGGTACCTAGGTTCATGTCTAAGTGAATGGTGATCTCATTATAGGAAAAAGTAAAGATTAGAAAAACAAAGTACAATGATGAGGGGGACAAAGAGGGTGAATTACAAATAAAATTTTATTTTTATAACGTAAATGAATTTCTTCTAATGGACGAAAGTTTGTTTTTAAGGGAACAAACAGACATTCCATTTCTGCAGCACTCAGTGGTATCTTTCTGATCTTTTCCATATTCAATAAAGTACATATTGTCAAAGCAAGAAGTATTTTTCCTTCCTCTTTATAATTTTATCTATAGAAAATTCCTTGGCAAACTTGTCAAGATCCTATCACCTGGAAAAAATTAAATTTAATATATCTGACTATTAGAAAAAAGGGGAGATTTTATAAACTCTATGTTTGTCATTCAAGTTCAAGACACACATTTTCTACAAAGCGGTGTTCCACTCTCTTCCATTTTTTTCAGAGCCATCTTTCAGGATATAAATAACTTACATTTTAATCACTGACAAGTGCTACGCTTTAACCACGTCAGGTGAGCCCTCACTTGACTTCCCTGGCAACAATGAAGTGAGATCAATCATCTCCACAGACATCTACTCAGAGGGCCCGGTAATCTCGACTCTGCAAAGTGAATGGAATGCCAACTACAGATACTTTGTCACCAAGCATAAAAACAGCACAAGTGCTCTTACTGTTCAGCATTACTACTGCCCACGATTGGCTACTGGCAAACTGGAACGAAGGACAGACCTCAGAGAAACTCCACACAACTGAGTCAACTCTAAACGACCACGTGTCACAGATCATATATACGGACTCTAGGATTATGCGCACACCATGCAATAGAAAATGGTTTGAAAAATGCATTCTCATTAGATTTTTTAGATTTTAATTTTATTATTACACAGAATCCTCAGACCTCATCAGTCTGGAGAATCCCACTGACATTACAGGATCGAATTTCTCTGGATCTCACCATCCAAGATTTCTAGCCCCATACAAGCATCCCCCATTCATGCTGCTCAGCCAGTTATTTCTAGGGGTTGCCAAGGAATGCCTCATGTGTGCTCATGACCAAGGTCTATCAGTTCACACTTGACACTATTTCTTTAATCTCTTGAACCTGTGTCCTTCCATGATGACTGCTGAGGCCCCCACGTATGACCAAGCTACATGAAGGTACCTGGCCTCCTCCCCCTCTGTCACCATGGTCACATCACTTCCCACTAGATACATACCACTTCCAAATACCTTACGGCTTTTATCATCTGGAGCCCTGAATCAATTAGCTCTCAAGGAGCATCTCATTCCCTCGTACAAATGGTCTCCTTCAGACCCACCCCACCTCACTGTCAGATATACTCAAATGGGACTCTGGGCCTGGCTTTTATTCCAAGCAAAAATGTCCACAACTGTTACTAGTACAGATCACAAAACAAGCTCATGGAGACTTTGAGCCTAAATGTAAACTTTCCAAATGAAACTCTGCTCTTCTGTTGCTATTTGTTTTCCCCGTTTCAAAACTGCTACTCTGAGAGTGACCTCGGTGAGACGGCAAACGAGGATGCTCCAGGCCCTCATTCTTCCATCGTAACATTTTGAAAAATAACTGAAGGCTGACAAAAATAACTTTCGAAGAGTCAAAAATCTACAGCAACCAAACATCTCATCAAGAAAAAGGTACATTTGAAATGGCTTTGACCTTTTACTTGCCTTTGCCAACCCCCCCTTCCTCCCCAGTGTAGCATCATCAGGAGGAAGTGGCCCTACCCCTGGTTTCCCCCCCTCGGGCCACCGGAACAGTAGAACATATGTCCAACATTCTCATCTGGATGCAGCCTATCTAGCCTTGTGCAGAAAAGGTATGTCAACCCCTAATCTAGGGAACAAAGTGAACAGAGTCAAGACGGCTAATTAGGAGGCCTCAGAGAAAGCATGGCTTGAGGTCATGTCTAAACGGAGGGGCTGACAAGAGGAAAGAGATTAAGCCAAGAGATAACAAACGTACAAAACGGAAGCAATTTAACTCAGAGGGGCCATAATGAGGAACAAAACTAAAGCATTTCCAAAATGATGAATAGTAAAATCACTGGCCAACACCAAATTTAGGAGGAGAAAGCTCATTCTGGTGAGTGCTCTGGGTGTGATGGAGTGTGGGTGGTACCAAGAAATTCAAGTGCAAACTAGACCAGAGGACATGCTTTAACCTCTAGGTTACAGAGTCATCAACATGGAGATGACTGATGCAAGTTATGGGAGATGATGAAATCTCCACGAGAGAAAACAGGAAGAGCAAAAGGCCAGGACTGTGCAGACAACAAAGTTGTACACTGAAGGAACAAATTTGACAAGTCAGTCATTCACCAAATGCAGGTATCACTAAACCTAAGAATTTGCCTCCTGTATCTCCTAACATTGTAAATGCATTCTCACTTTATATGCTCTTCTAAAAATCTGTGCTGACTATAGGGGCGGGGGGCTCTGTTGGTCTGACTCTTGATTTCGGCTCAGGTCACAATCTCAAGGTCTTGAGATCAAGGCCCTGCGCTCAGCGGGAAGTCCGCTTAAGATTCTCTCTCTCCGTCTCCCTCTGCCGCTCCCCTTGCTCGTGCTCTCTCTCAATAAATAAATAAATCCTTTAAAAAAATCAAAAATAAAAATCTGTACTGACCACCTAGAGGGTGCAAAGCATCGACTGCATCACATGGTAGAGAGGAACAGGAAAGAACTTGGCTCCTGTGCTCAAGAGTTTCTAACTTCATTGGGACAGGACAGGCGAGAGAAGAGAATCACAAAGTTAACCCCAACTCGGGAAACAAGGAGGTTGAGGTAGGTCCAAAGAATAAGCAACCTCAACTTACGCATTAAAATACAGAAGTTACATACGTAAAGCGTGTGGAATATTTTACAGTCTCATTTTATGGCTCTCTTGTACCTATAGAGAATGCTCCCAAGCCTGGAGGGATGGAAATGATAGCCCCTAAATCTTACTCATCTATTGTCCACTACTGAACACTGCAGGCATTGAGTCTTTCCAAAGGGGTACCATGGTGACATCAATACACTTGCCCTGATGGAGGATTACCCCACTCGCTCTGTAACACGCCCTTCGAGTCCTTTTCTCTGCGCTGCTCTACTTGACAAAACCAGCTGTCCATTGTCCTACTTATACATGGAGAAAAATAAATTTATCAATAAAACCTGCTGGTCGGATTCCTTCTAATCTATCCAAAAATCAGGGCCTTAAGGCATCAAAGATCACTCCAGTTGTGATCTTTTTCTGCAAAGCAATGGCAGAAGTGCAACACAATCATGGAAGCATTTTCCTCTAAAACTGGCTTTTAATCACATCATTTTATAATGTAAACAGCCAAGTGGCTTACACGGACTCTGAGGCCGTCCAGTCCTCCTGGGGCCTCCATACTCTCACTGGCTGACCTCTAAGAAGAGCCAAGGGTAAAGAAGAAATGCAATGAAGCAAAATTGACACTGATTAGAAAGTGTTTAAGGGGGGGAATGTAAAAACCTCTGTTTTTATAGACAAATCCCCAGATCAAAAAAATCTTGGTAGACCAGTTAAGAAAAATCTCTGCTTCTGAAGAGACCAACCTCCGGGGAAGCTTTCACAGATGATAAAGTTAGCAGTCGCAGTGATTGAAAGGGGACATTATACTTTAAAATGTAATGCTGTTAAGACAGATGTGGTTAGGAAAAGAAAAAAAAAAAGACTACACTGCACATATCTAGAAAACGAAAATAGAAATAAAAATGCCTACTTTGCCATATTTTCCTAGGAGTTAGTCTATTTATCTGTTTTCAGTTAAGGAGGGAAGGGTTTGAGTAAAAGATATCCTCCCTGTCAACACGTTAAAAAGTGATCAACAGTCAGATAAACTATCACAAACTGATGGATTTTTATTCCGCTCAATTATTGACTGCTCACTGAAGGACACTCTTCCCCATCCAACAGGAAATCGCCTTCCTTCGAAATGAAAAACATCCATCAACCTACACAATACAAGTTTTATTACACACATAAAAATCCTTATTTTATCCCCAGCCAATGTTTCATGGAGTCACATCACCCTATCTAAATAATAGTGGAGTTCTGGAATCAAGAAGGTCTAAGAAAAAAAAATCTTTGTATTGCAAGAAGCTTCCTGCATCTCTTGTGTTTTTTGGTTTTTGGTCTTTGATTTTTTTTTTTTTTTATTCACAAGCTATAGCAACAAATTAGAATGACCTCCGGAATCCAAGGAAGCATGGGCTGGTTTTCCAATTCCTTTGACGAAGACTAAATTTTTTCCTCAGGGCTCCTTAGAGTTGACCATGTTTTTGTTAGGGTGGGGACTGGGCTTGGGGTAAACATGAAGGAAGGTGTTTTCCCTGAGTTTAGATCACGCTGTTTGATCAACAGGACTAATGCCACAAAGCAAGAGATACATAAAAAGAGGCTCATTAGAAAAAAAATCAGACTTTTAAGGAAATAAAGTATGTATTGTATTTGAAATTCTGCAAAGCCTGGAGAAAGGAGCAGTTGGTCTGTGTGTGAGTAGCTGAACAAGTCTTTCATTGAGACATGAAGCATTTATAGCACAAATCCTATAGATGCCAGTCCGTGTTTGCAACATGACTTAGTCCCTAAAGCAGTCAACTGGACTGACAGTAATTTGGCCGCCAAAGAAGTCACTCCATAGATCATGAGGGTTGACTGGATGAATCTGCTGCTTTGCAGGCTTTTCCTTCCTCCTCCATGTGTATTTTCCTACAAGCACTGTAAGTGATCAAAAAAGTGTACCTGTCCCTGATAGCAGAGACTCATTCTTCAGGTAAAGATACACAAGTAACCAAGATTCAGGGCCACACATGTTCACTGCACCTGCCAACTCCTCTTGCAATCTACCAATGTCTCACCTTTCAAAACCCACCACAGGGACATTTTCTTGGCACTATTAATTACAAGTATTACAGTAACTTATGTCTGCTACTTTATTTTTTATCATCTCATATCATGCTACTCACACTACTTGTAAAACGACAACCACCATTGGCAGCATGAGGTAAATACTGAAGGAGCCACCTACTTCGGACATTTCCATAATAATGGAATTTTTTGCTATAAATGTAAACTGCATTTCTAAACAATATTATAAACAAACACTGCCAAATTCATTTTGAAGCCTCTAGTTTACACTGGCACTTTTCCATAATGTCCAATTTTAGATAGTAAATATTTAATACTAATATCTCTTCTATTTGCATGAGCAGAAAATGTTTTTCCTGGTTCTTAGAAATGAAGCTATCAACCTTATTAGATTACTAGGTAGTCTGGGGTCTTCAAATACCAACATAAAGTAAACTGACAGCTGAACTGTTCCACCTCAAAAACGGTCTCATCTTTTAATTTGCCAGACCACACATTCTCCAATTTTTCCTCATTGAGTAGACCACTGGTCAACAATTGTTTGGAATAGCCAAGCATTTCTGTGTATTTGCTGTGGAGACAGAGGGCATACTTGGAACTTAACCTAAAACTGTATTTAGTCAATTAGGCAAATCTTTTATTGAAAGACTGAACTACACTTTCAAAGTCCATAATTATCATTACACACTTTTAAAGCCTTAGGAGCACAAATGCCACAAGGTTGATAACAGAGTTTCACTTTACTGCTACAGAAACAAAACATCTCAAAACAAATAGGAAAGCAACATTCAATAATCCAGCCAAGACAACATCAAATTTAATTTGGCACATCTGAAGGGTCAAGCATACAGCAAGGCAAAATTGATTAAACTCTCTCAGCAAAGATCAATCGAAGAGATGTCAGCAGAGTCACCACAAGAGAGAACCATCCAATTCTGAAATGTCAACAAAAACAAAGCTGTGATATCTGGGTTTCCACCCTGCAGTGCATGGATCTTGAATGTACCAACTGCATCACCCAGATTGTTAGATTTCTACCTTACGAAAATTTGAAGAAAAGCTTTGTCAATCTATTTGGCTTTTTATTTTGAAAAATTACTAATTACTCAATTTTGTGAGTAAATAAAAAAGACGACTCTATTTGGGTTTGGAATTGGTTAGCTTCACCAGGCCAAAGGAAGACATTCAGCACAGTCAAGCACCTGAATTAATATTATTTATCATTTAAAAGGCTACATTAAGACACCCCAACTAAAACTTTATTTACCATCCTGCTTCAATGTCTGAATTTCCATCAATATTAAATCACTTGTCATCACCATCTCCAGATGTCTCCTTAAAAATGCAAATATTCCTGGGAAACAGAGTGTACCTAGGGTTCTAGCTTCCAAACATAATGTCTTTTTGTAATTTGGGGGGGGGTGCCCTGGTGGACCAACGCTGGTGCAGTGGAGCAAGGCTGTGCCTCTGGGTTCAATTTCTGCCCTGACCAGCCTCCACAACCTGCAGCGTTTGTGGACAATTCTAGGCTGCCTGTTGATGGTCAATCACCCCAGCTCTCATTTCCTTGGGAGCTTCCGTATTTCTGTTGGATGCTTGTGAAAAGTCATTAACCGTAAGCAAAACCTTCTTGCAAGTCCCCAAAATGAAATTTCATCACTCTGCCTAGAACTCCAAGGACTGTTGATCCAACCAAGACTCTTCGCCCTGACCCCCATGATGGCAGCCCCAAAAGGAGACCCTCTTAATCATTCGACGCTGTTGAGTTTCACTCCTCATCATTTCCCTACCTGTAACTCTTTCTTCAAATGACAATCTTCTTCTAATACTTTTATTTCTGGAGCTTTGATTCAGTGGTGTGCTAGAACTGGTTCATACGGGTCTGCTAGACACAGCCAGGTGTGCACAGCTCCCCACTCCACACTCGCTAATGTTATGTTGGTAGCCTGAAATCAGCCATAATGGGAGTATTTATACTATGGAAATCAGCAAACACTACAAATCAGGGCTTTTTGTAAGCGAAGAGCCAATTTTTAGACACTTACCAGCACACCATTGGATTTTCAAAAAATGACAAAGTTCTCCTACTCTCACAGAATTAGTTTCTTCTTTTTGTTGTTTTTTTTTTTTAAGTCAGTCAACTGAAAAATGGTTCCCCCAGGGTATCACCATATATTTCGAAGCCCTCTCAAGTGGAAGTAGGCCATTTTACCATATTCCTAGAACAGATTTCTTTTAGGAAGCTCTTTAAAGCCTTCTATTTAAGAAATACTTCTCCTTTATACCATTCTAGAAGCATCTGATATATAAAAAACATTCTATAATCATTTAATTCATGAAATTTTGTCACACGTCTGCCTCCCCACTTTACTGAAAGCTACTTGAGGGCAGGAGCCATGTTATAGTTATCGTTGTACATCCAATAGATTCTTCTGGCTTCCTATTGCTGTCAAATATTTCTCATCCTCCTGTAGAAGCATTTCGACTTTCAAAGACAATAGCACCTGGCTCTATTTCCCTCTGCAGCCCCTCCTTGCAGTCACATCTGCATCTTGAGCAGCTTCCTCATATTCAATGAGAATTCAGTCCTCCTTTCAAACCTGAGCCCAGCTCTCTTGCTGGGCAACTTCAACATCCTTGAGAATGTGTCATGCAATTTATAGTGTAGGGGTCAATGGCAGGCTGCCCCAAGATGAGCCATTTTGGCAAGCAAATTATTTTAAGCTGAAGGCAATCAAGATCCTTTGGGTTCTAGAGAAACTCCTGCCCCTCTCTTAACTACATACAAGAAACTAACTTGGAGGGTCTTTCCAGAATAAGGCTTGTCAGCAGCGATTAACCTTATCTGAGTAACCCATCTGTAAGTCAGGACAAACATCTGTTTACCAAACATTTGCTTTTTCATCTTCCTATGAATTGCATTCCTTCCCTTTGAAGTTCTAGACCCCAATCCCTTCTTAGTTCAGGATGACATATATACCTCATTTTGCCTGTGTTTGGAATTTGCATGTCTGTGTGGATTCCCGGAACCCATGCTATTACATCTGATTTTCTCCTGTTAATCTGCCTCATGTCAATTTGATTCTTAGTCCAGCTAGAAGAACTCTTGCAGGGGACAGGCGTTCCTGCTCCCTGACAGTAGCCACTAAGGTCAGGTATTTTTTCAACCACATTCTACTTCAGCTATTATCTCCTAAAGACCATATCTTGGACCTTCATTTCTCCAGGGCATTTTCCACTTTAAATATACTGTGGGGGGAAGAACAAGAATTTTCCCTCTACCCTTCAAAGCTCTTGGCCAAGACCCCCCCACCCTGGAATAAAAGACATATTAACAGGAGAAAAACAAACACAAGTTTAATAACATGTATTAAATGCTATGTGCATGCTAGAGGCCTAAGCAAAGTGAGCAATTCCCCAAAGGGCTCAAGCCATCACCTTAAATACCATCTCCAGCTCAAGACAGAAGATGTTGGGGCTGGCCGGGGCGGGGCAGTGGCGCAGTTATGCAGTTATGGGAGGGTAACAGGTAAAGCACAGGAAACAAGAGTATGGTTGTTTTGCAGATTGAAGTCCTTGCCTTCTCCAATGTTAAGAGTCTTAGAAATTTAGAGTCATCCTCTTCCTGGTACAGGGAGGGAGACAGCCTTACAAATCAAGATTCCCTTAAACATGTAAATGTCTCTTACAAAATAACTTCTTCATTTTCAGAGCTTATCCTGTGTCTGCAGTTTCTTAAAAATAATCAGCTCAAAATAATCCTTATGCCAAAGAGCCGTATTTTCGGATGGCAAATTCTGCTCATATTCAATACCGAACTCCAAGTTCCCACTGACTGAAACAACAGCTCTCCTTCCATTATACATGCGGCTCCATTTAGCCGGACTCTACAGTCTTTCCTTCAGTCCTCCTCTCAGGTCATCATACCCACCCTTCCAGTTCCGCCTATTTCCCTGTAAAACTTAAATCCCATGAAGAGCCATTTCAATCCCTTTCTTGCTAGCACTTCTAACTCATTAACTCTGCCACCTTCTCTCCTCCTGTATCCAGCCTGCTGAGGGACACAAAAAGAAGACAATGGCGCCGATAGGTTCCCTGACAGAGTCATGGTCTCCAACTGCAGGTGGCTTCCAAGGGGCACTCGGCAATCCTGCTTAGAAATCCCTAATCTGCTCTTGCTTTCATTGAAAAAACTTTTTGCATCTTGGTGAAATATACCTACCTAATACTTATTCTTTCAACCATTTGTGTTTTGCTTTCATTTCTACAGGAATTTTTCTGAACACTTACCACATTGACCACTCTCCTAGAAACCCCAGCTGTATTCTTAGCTCCTTTCAGGGAACAAGCTTTGCTCCTCTATCACAGGTAAGAGCAAGGCTCTCATGTAAGCCCACTGCTAACATCTGCAAAGCCCAGGGCAAAAGTACAAATGGAAGCCTTTGGCTACAGCCTTCGCTTCCCCATTTTTTTTTTCCCTACCCTGCTCTTTCCCACACCATGCGAAGCCTCCCTAACAAACCTAAGGACAGCCCAACTCGTATGGCTAAGCTCCATCCACGTCCCCCGACCAGATGCCTCTTGGCCACCCCTCAGACCCAAGGGTCCTAACACCTAATGTCATACTCCTCCCTTAGGAAGACAGACTTGGGGAAGAAAATTGTGCAGGCCCTCAAAGTGAGCAGAGATACTAGGGAAGAAAATTCCAAGGTCTCAGCTACCTGGAGCATGGTTTAGAAGGGGAGTCTCAAACTCAGGGGCCGGGGGGCATATCCCATTAGCTCCATGGACCTGTCAGCCTTTAAAGAAGGTTGGAGGACCAGAACAGTGCACACTAAGCACAGGGCCCAAGGCCAGAGTTCT
The DNA here is from genome assembly GCF_003265705.2 of Callorhinus ursinus. Lineage (NCBI taxonomy): Eukaryota > Metazoa > Chordata > Mammalia > Carnivora > Otariidae > Callorhinus > Callorhinus ursinus. The sequence goes on from NW_027397078.1 coordinate 22,878,153, forward strand.
GGGCATCTGGGTTCTCTTCACTTCTTCATACTGCACCATTAACACCCTGCACTTTAGCCATACCAAAAATTTTTTTATTTCACAAATACGTGAGGGAAAACAGAATATGCCACCCTAAAATATACCACTTTGGCATTAGATTATTTTGAATTAAAGTTACTTAAGAAACAGCCAACACAAGAAGGCTAGTCTAACTCTCCTTTGTCCCCCTGAAAGCAAGAAATACATCTCCCATGTGAGAGGTGCCCTCCCTGTATAGGGAGGGGTAGAAGGCATCATTATCACCAGGTATATGGAAATTAGGACCAAGAAGGTTATATGAACAAACCTGGTTACTTCACTCTTTTGGTACCCCAAACCCAAACTTGTATCTTATTATTGACAAATTTTTGTCTACAAGGTACAAAAGCTGCCTGCTTTAGTCACCCTGAGTCTCATTTCTATCTATAATCTGTCTTATATCACTTTAATCATTAGACCAGCCAAAGAACCCAGAAGGAAAAGCAATCCTCCCCTAAAATGACATGGTCTTACCAGTCTGTACCTTTGATCATTCCCTTCTTCCCATTTGGAACTTCTTTCCCCATCCACTAGTCTGTCCAACTAACTTCTCTCGGACTCAGTTCACCCGTCAGCTCATTTAGGAAGCCTGAGTTAGTTACACTCCCCCTGTGCTCCTCCACACCTAATCAGTTTCTGACTGCAAGTAGGACACCGCGGTGCCATGCTTCCATGGTGGTGTCTAACTACACAAGCAGCTCTTGAAAGAAACAGACTACATCCTATCCTGTCTTTCATTCGCAGATTCTAGAACCATTTCCTAATTCTATAACGGGTCCTGGGAATCTAAACTCAAAAAATAGTCGACAGTCAACATTAAATAATGAATGATTGCTTATTTCCGGTATTTCTGGTAACATTCCATATTAAAATAGGACTATTCTTTCTTAAAATCCACTGAAAGATTCTTGTCTTTTTTGTAAACAATAAATTCCAACAAAACAATGACTACTTTCTTCTCTAACCAATAGGATTCCTCTATCAATCGGGGAAAAACCCACATTAGGGAACAATCTGGAATTTGGGGTCCCTGCCAGAAGCAGACCCTAAGACAAGGATTTGGTTTCAGGTAGTTTGTTTCAGAAGTGATCCCAGAAATCACTGTGAGAGAGTGGAAGAGACAGCAAAAGGAGCAGAGCTAATAACAGGTGTGTTCGTAGGTAGTCACTGCTATGGGCATCTGCACCAGGAGTGCCTTCCCGAAAAGAAAAGCTGTTTGGCCTTGGAGGAGAAATTTTAACCAACTCAAAAATGTCTGGTCTCTTTTTTTGAACCTTCAGACTCCTCTACTTCAGGAACTGCCAGTTCCTCTACTCCATCACACAGTCTTTAAAGCTTTCCACATTCTCCCTGTGTTTCACGCGTGCGCGCCTCATCGTTTATATTAATGACGAAAAACATCAGGCAATAAGCCCTTCTAATCTGCTTTGCCAAGTGGAATGTGTACGGCTAAGTAATGTAAATTGCAGATTCTCTACCATAAACTTCACTGTTTGGTAAACCTTAGATATTCACAAAAGTCAACTCCCAAACTAATTCTCAAATGCCACCTTGGAACACCTTTCCCTATCCTAAAATATACACACAACAAATAGGAAACAAAATTACTACAGAAAGGAAGTGCAGGCTCCGCTCGCTAGAAGCATGCTCAAAACTCAATTTCATGCCGTAGCAAAATTCAAGTTTCTCAATTTCATGGACATGTGTGAGGAGAGCTGAAATGGTAAATGTTAAAAGAGCTAATGCCAAGGGTCTCAGTTGGCTTTTCCTGTACAACAAATCATGCCCAACTCATGAAACACAACAATAGGCACTTATTTTTGCTCACACATCTGTGCAATCGGTTAGGAGTTCAGATGATCTAGATTGGGCTCAGGCTTAATTCTAAGCTACAGATTAGGTTCAAGTCTGTTTCACAAGAGTAGCCTCCTCCCCTTGGACTAGAGAGTGGGCTAGAGCATGTCCATTTCCAACACAACGGGGTAAATCCAACAGCACTGGTATATTTTAAGCCTCTATTCCCATTACATTCTCCAGCATCCCACTGGCCAAATTAAGACATATGGCCAAGGCCATTATCAGTGGGAAAGGGTGACATGCAATCTTCCCATGGAGGTAAAGAGGGAGAGGATTGTTATTTGCTGAATAATAATCTAATCTACCACCCAAAGTCAAAAGTCATCTCATGCTCAATTTTTTCCTAGGAATATAAACATCAAAGCAAGCCCCCCTAATAATGTACCAAAATTAGATTATATTCAACGGTTAGGAGTTCAAAATGTAGTCTTTTTCTAGTTCAGTCCATGAATATTTTGTAAACAACATCTACTGCATCTTCACATTTCTATGTTTTATAAACAGTTCAACAAATTAGATGTCAAAGAATCCTAAGGGCGGAAGTTGCCTGATAAGAGGAATCTCATAAAGAAATTACAGTATATTTAGAAACCAGAATGACATTTCCATCCTTTATTTGTTTACCACTTGAACTTTAGCAACTATATGGCAATGTATTAAAAGTCTTATTAGTCATTTTCTTGGTGATTTTCCAGCCTCCTGAAAAATTATAGACCCAACAATAGCTCAAGGACTTCATAATTCACCCAAATTGTCTAAACTTCTGGAAAAGCTTTTTTTCTGCAACGCTCAGGACTTATAGCCTATGAAGCTCAAGCTGACCTGCTTTCAGCTTGAGGTCTTCCTCAATCTGTGGAATTTATGAATAAATCCATTTTGGCTATCATATCTGTTTATGGTAAAGAGATAAAAAGTCCTTCTCATTTTTGAGATGCCAGCAGTAACAGCGGTGCCAGCAGCAGCACTATTCCAATTACAGCCCTGACCAGTGGCCACCAAAGCGCCACTTTATACATAAGCCTCATGAAAGTGCCCCAGCATGGTGGCAGGATTCCAGGAGTTGTTACCCTCTGTACTAATGTGTATCCTTACATTTGGGGGAGTTATTTATGTTTCTTTTCCCCTGATGCTCTTTAGATTCCTGGTCAGTGATAATTTATCATAGATAGGGGGAAAAAACACAATACTTAATTAGGTTTTTAAAAGGTTTGACTTTAGCTTTGACTATAGTGATTTTTATCACAGCATGGGCAGAGAGAGGAGAGAAGCCAACAGAAAGTAGTGAAAAGGAAGTCCCAGCAGGCAGGATGGCAAAGTTTTTTAGTGAGAAAATTAGGTTGGACAGGATACACACAAAGCACACTCTAGCAAGCAATCGATAATGTAAAACTTGGTATTTAGAGGGCATCTTTTTTCCTAAGAATTCAAGCAACTTTCCAGACACAAAGTACCCACTTTGAGTAACATTCATGTGGGTCAAGAAGCAAGTATTGCTGGCTCAGACTTACAAATGAGGAAACAAGAAAGCTAGGTTATCTGGTCAAATAGAAATGTTGCCAACCAGGGTCTGTACAACCCCATCTAGCCATCTATACTACAGGCTGTAGGATGGGAAACTGATAACATCAGGTGGTCCTAGAAGGTGGGAGTATGGCAAACCAAGAGGGCTGAGAGCACATCAACCGGCAAGGGGCTTCTACACTAGCGGCTACGGTTCTGACTCATGTAGAAATCATTGATAGCACAGTATTTCCCCAAGGCTGCTGGTTTGAGATCTGTGAATTCTGAAAGCCAAGGTGAAAGAGGACTTCATTTTTGGTACTATTTCTAATAGAAAACCCTCAACACACACGTGCACACACATGGGTCACCGTGAAAATGAAATATTTAGGCTAACGGAATTTAAATAAAATAAAATGAAATAAACATTCAAAATTATAAGGTCTAGGAAGGAATTAAACATTAACACAAACTCGGGCACCTGGGTAGCTCAGATGGTTAAGCGTCTGCCTTCGGCTCAGGTCATGATCCCAGGGTCCTGGGATCGAGTCCCACATCGGGCTCCCTGCTCCTTGGGAGCCTGCTTCTCCCTCTGCTTCTCTCTCTCTCTCTCTCTCTCTCTCTCTCTCTCCCTCCCTCTCTCTCTCCCTCTGTCTCTCATGAATAAATAAATAAAATCTTTAAAACAAATCCACTCATTCTTAAAAAAAAAACATTAACACAAACTCACAGAAATAAAATATATAGGAGTCCAAGCAAAAGTCATGAAATAACCTTCCTGCCCACAATAAGAAGTCTAGTTTTGGTTAATGCAGTACTTAGAGTTCTTTGATAAGCTCTAAGATAAATGTCAACAAACTCGGGTAATTCATAAAAAGACTTATTTTTAAAAATGCTATTTCCCACTCTTATCTTATTATTGTAACTTTAAGATCCATTTTAATGACTACGGAGGAGGAAAAATAACTTTCTTTCTACCCTTCTAGGTTCTTGGCTGAGACCTCCCCGGAATAAAAGAAAAATAGGAAGATGTCTAAACAAGTTTAATAGCATGTATACCCCTGTGCACATGAGACAGACCCAGGAAGACTGAGTAACCTCTGAAATGGCTTAAGGTACCACCTTGAAGACCATCTCCAGCTAAAGACAAAAAAAGATGTTGAGGGTGGGCAGTCAGTCATGGGAGGCTATCAGGAAAAACACAGTAAACAAGGCTAAGGGTACTAGATTTAAGTTGTTGCCTTCTCCACTGCTCAGAGTTTCTAGAGATGTAAGGTCAGCCTCTTGCTGGTGCAGAGCTGAAGATACTCTTCCAAGTGCAGATGTCCCTTATACATGTAAATGACTCTTACAAAAGGGTAACTTCTACTTCGTTTGCAGAGCTTCTCCTGTGTCTGCAGTTTCTTAAAAAAATAATCAGTCTAAAATAATCTTTATATCAAACAGACATATTTTAGGGTGGCAAATTCTGTTCCCATTCACATCTAAATGAATAAATGTCCACTCATCATTTTCCTTTGCCAAAAATCAATGAAGTCTCATTTCTTCATGAATTGTAACAAATATATAAACTATTTTAGAAATAATTCCCCTGTGTCATTTAAAAGTAAATGGCTCCTTACCTTTAGAAAATAATGTACAGATTCCACCACTTTTGCTAATGATACAGATTTGAGTAAAGAGTCCACCTAAGAATGTGTTTTGAGGACCACTAGTTCATGTATTCCTTCCTCTAAACGAGCCACTGTTTACAAAAACTTCCCACTTACATTAACATTTTACAGTTGAATACTGAGAGCTCCAATGAGAAAACACAGCAATACAAAAATTACAAGAGATTTGTTTTTCAGGGCTCTTGAGCAAAATCCCCATAACCTTTCCAACACAATGGCTTATCCTCTCACTACAGAAAACTGGACAAAAAAAATCTAGGAAAAGATTAGAAATGCCAACAAAAATATTCAAAGAAAAGGGGTTCTTTTTTTGGTTTTTGTTTTTTTTCCTGGATATGGGACAGAATGGTATAGCTGTTGTTGAAATTTTGTGTGCTGGCATGTGTACATGTACATACACACACACACACAGTGTTGAAAAAGCACTCAGAATGCTTGTGTGCTGTCCACAGAAGTAGATAAGCAAAATAAAGACAGATGGCAACGAATTAATCTAACACCCAACTCTAACACTTTACAGCTATATTGCCATTACACACTTCTCTACTGTACTAATTCAGACTTCAACTTGACATTGATCACAAAAATATATGCATACATTCAACACCATCTGCTCTCTAAGTACAATTCAAGGAAAAAGAGTTAGCCACCATGGGATGTCAGTAGTAAAAGATGATTCTAGGGTAACACTCATCTAGTTGGAAGAGCATGGGTGGTCCAGCTGGTATTTGCCAAAATTCAACAGATACTTCTTCCATTCAAAACCTTTTCTCAAAAACAAAGTGGTACAATGCACAGAACTTCATGTGAAGTAACCCTGTTGTAATTTATAGAACTTTACGTTTTCAACTTGAATTGAAAACTAATCCAAGTTGTATACTCTTGATTTGCTGTTTTTCTGTCAGTAAAATTGTAAAATAACAGAGAAAAGGAGATTTTCAATGTGCCCAGTGTGCAAAGAATTTAATGTTCTATGTATAAATACGTAGAAATAGGAAAATCAAATGTCCTGCTTCCACACACTCATCAGAGGTACCAAGCTTTCCAGAAAGTTCTTACCCATCCTTACTAACCAACCAATTTCTTCACACCCTAATCCTAGATCAAGTCTAGAGGCTTGAGATCTCTCTTGGTCAGGATATATGTTAAAGGTTACAGACATGTCACAATTGCATTTCAGGCTGCCCATCACCAGGAGAAGAAAATGAAACATGGTATCATGAGGATTCAGAATCATTTAATGCACTGTTTTGACAGACTTCAAATTCTTAAAGTAAAAGAAAACCGCTTAATAAAATAGAAATGAAGATGAAAATACTGCTATGCAACAAAGAATATAATGGAAGGTATCTGAAGATATTTTGACATTTTCCCCCAAACAATACTCTTTTTGTAAATTTGTAAACAAGAGTAAATATATTTATGATGTGGGGAGAGAAAAGAACAAAAACACTTTCAGGAATAAATAGATTTAAAATCCTACCAAGCAGCGTATTTCTAACATTACCACTAAGACCTAAGTGAAAACAATACAAAACTAAATGAAGCAAACAAACAAACAATAATCAACATAAAGGAGTTTGCCCTTTTTGCAATAGCTATGAATGTTCAATGAACACAAAAAGGCCCTTACAAAGAAGAAACACAGTCATAAATGACGTTTCAAGCCTTTAATTTACTGGTACAGTAATGGAGGTTGAAGGCAATTAATGCCATTAACCAACATCTCAGGAAAGAAACCTTAAGAATAGCTGTACCTACAGTTATGCAAACTCACTTCCCAAACACTTGAAGACATTACACAATTCAAACTCCCTATCCTCAAATGAGGTAAGAGATAATGGGTTCCAATTTTTATTTGGCATATAGGGCATACTCTAAGATGTAAAGAAATAGGGTTTGGTAGTGTTTTAACTACAGGAGGTGCTATCCCAGTGAAAACAAAGTAAAAAATAAAATACACAAAATTTCTACCTCGTTAACAGCTTTCTTAAAAGCTTTCTAAAAAGCATCAACCAGCTTTATAAAAAGACGCTTGCCCAAGGAAATGCAATCATGTTAATAAAAATCCACTTCAGACATTTCCTTTTTATCACATTGAGCCAGGTTCAAAAAGCAAACGAGAAGGTCTCATTTCTGTTTAATTGCTATTAATAAAATTTGACGCATTTGGGTAAATTTTGCTAAAAAATGTGGCTTGGTTTTAAGCAAAGTTTAGATTCCTCATGTATGCGCATATTTCACAAAGGTTATGCCTAAGACTAAAGGAAATATGCAGTTTTGCGTGAAAACCTGGACACAGAACTAAACCACAATCTATCATTCCCTCTACAAAGAATTTTGCAAACCTGTAAAGTAGGTTTACTTGTAAAGACTTCTCAGTACTTGAAAAAGTAAAGTAAAATAGGTGTCAGAGGCAGGGTGAGAACAGAGGAAGATCAAAGGGTTTGCAAAGAATTCGGCAAAGGATGTAAAAAAGAAACAAGAAGTATGTGCATACCTCATGGAGCATAGCACCAAGTGGAAATTCTGATGGGCTTTTCATTCTTGATAAGCCTAATTATAAATGGTGGCTCAAGGACAAAAATAACAAGCAAGGTGATTTCACAGTTTTGTCTGGTTTTGTGTTTGGGGAGTACCATGTGTGGTGTGGTGTACTTTAAAGTCAAATATAGGTCTATGCCAAGGACAGGTAAATGGCTTTAATTACATATACACATTTATATACACGGAAAAAACAGAACAGAGTGAAGGGGGCAGAATTTGCCACTTCAAAATAGTCCTCCTTTGGCATAATAATAATCAGCTGAAGATCATCCTTCAGAAACAACAGACCTAGGATGGTAGAAGTTAAAAATTTTTAGAAATTAAAAAAAAGAAATAGCAGACACAGGAAAAGCTCTGAAAACCTAGCAGAAGTTCTCTTTCGTAAGAGAAACATACATTGATAAGGAAAATCTCCACTTGTAAGGGTGTTACCCTCTCCATACCAGGAAGAAAAGGGTCAATCTCGGGAAACTTGTACCACTGGAGAAAGCGGAAACTTAAATCCACAGCACAAACTTCCCCCTGTCTACTGTGCTTTGCCTGAAAACCTCCCAAAACTGGCTCCCCCGCCTACCCCAACATCTTATCTTTAACTGGAGGTGGTATTTAAGGTGATGGCTTGGGCCCTCGTGGTGAGTTACTTAATTTTCCTGGGTTTCTCCCATGTGTACAGGAGGTATATATGTTATTAGACTTCCGTTTTTCTCCTGTTCATCTTTTATTCCAGAGGGTCCTCAGACGAGAACCTAGAAGGGTAGAGGGAAAATTATTTTTTCTCCCCTACAACAGAAAGGAGGAGGAAAAAAAATATGCACAGTGCTATTCATGTGCAAAGCTCTTAGTAAGCCTCTCTGCTTCTTCAGCAGAGGGCACTCTGCAATGAAAAGTGGCTGGAAGCAGAGGAATGCTAGCTTTCCACTGTAGTATCCAAGATTACAGTTACAATGTCAGACGCCAAAGAACTAACTTCGTGCTGTAACTGATCTCATCTAAGTAAAACTACAATGATCATGCTGTGCTGGTCAGATGAGGGTGAATACACACCTATTCCTGCTGAGTCTGCTGCTCACCCTCCACCCCACTGTTACCCAAACTTTCCAAGCTGCCTTCTGAGCTTAAGAGCAGAACACTACACCAAAAACTAACGATGTAATGTACGGTGATTAACATAACATAATAAAATCAAGTTAAAAAAAAAAGAGCATGTGTGTGCAAAGCAATCAATCCTATGAAAGCTGAGAAATTACTATAAGTTGCTGAAAATATCAATGTTCTGGCATGCAAATCCCTTATTGAAAAATTGATGGCTTCAAAGGGAAAACACTCTAGAAAAGAAACCTTCCTTTCTGCTCCAAAATAATGCTTAAAATAAGTTCATCCTTCTCCTTTCCCAGCCCCACAACATGGTCATGGTTATGATACTCCAGAAGCCTCACCTCGCTAAACAGGCATCACAGGAATAGAGAATGCTGTAGAGGGCAGAAAAGAAGCGTAGCTTTGTAGTTAACAGAAAGCCTTTGGAGCTCTGAGGTTCTGCCACTTATTCAGTTAACTGTGTGATCTTGGACTAGTTACTTAACCTTGCAATGTCCTGGATCTCTTGTTTTAAATCAGTGTTGGAAGGTACGAGAAACTGAACTAAATAATCTGTGTCAAATGTTCAGCATTTGGCATTGTAAGCACTCTGGAGATTTCAGTTATTATCATCATTAGTAACAGTGTTCATTGTCAATGCCAACGGCTTCTCAGTAGCTCATTACTTTTTACTCTTAGAATATTCACTTGTTTGGGTATTTTTAGAATTACCAAAGTATATAGTTAGGTAAACAACAATAAAAGGTCCCACTCTTCTCAGTCTCTACATTCCTACTGTATTGAGATATTGCTAAATTTTAGCACTAAAAGTTTATAGCTTAAGCTTCCATCAACCATCTCTCTCTCTGAGTGTATATGGTGTGTGTGTGTGTATAATCTATAACATATATCTATAACAAACACTGGGATTGGGGTACCTCCCCAGTCGAAGAATCCACATCTAACTTTTCAGCACCCAAAAACTGAACTAGTAACAGCCTACATTTGACTGGAAGCCATACTGGTAAACACTTGATTAATACCTATTTTGTGTTATATTATATACTGTATTCTTATAATAAAGCTACAGAAAGGAAAACGTTAAGAAGTCATAAGGAAAATACATTTACAGTACTGTAAAAAAATCTGTAAGTGGATGTGCACAATTCAAACCCTACACACACACACACACACACACACACACACACACACACACACACCCTCTATATAGAAATAAATATGGCACCTATCTCCATAGTATACATCTTTTCTTGAACTAGTTCTCTTTACTTAAAAACTTACATCGGATATCTTTCATGTCAGGAACTATAGTGCTATCCTGTTCTTTTTAATACAGTATTCCATTCCCTGGCTGGATCATGATTTGTTTCACCAGGCCCCCACTGATCAACATTCAGGTTGATTCTGGGCTTGTATTACAAATATCACTGCCAAGAATATTCTTTCACAGAAATCTTTGCTGTGAATTGTGTAAGACTGATGAATCACAGACCTCTACTCCTGAAACAAATACATTATGTTAATATATAAAAAAAAGAATCAAAGGAAATAAAACACGTAGAGCACTAAAAAGAAAGAGAGAAAAAAAGAAATCTGAGCAAATATATCATATAAATTCCTAGCCATGGCAAAGCTAGGTCAAAAGTGATTTATTTTTTTTAAGATATATTTTACATATTGCCAAATGAGCCTACAAACAGGTTGTATCACCTTACATACTGTCCAACCACTTACGAGAAGAACTACACATTCAGTTCACTAATAGTCTTCGTTACTGTATTTAGTCGGGTGGGGTAGAAGCTAGGTCTCAAATTAAAATGCCACGTCACACAAGATCAAGAACACTACCTTTTCCTACCTTACCTGTCCTTTTCCCATTGACATACAACACAATGCCTGGCAGACTGTTTCACCCACAGGGACCCTTCACAATTCCTTCATTTAGTGCAAGTAGTGAATGGGAACATTGGAGAAATCCGAAGAGAGAGTGGGTTCTATAGGAGGAGAGCTGGGAACATACTATACTCAACACAAGCTTTTTTCACTGTTTGCTCACATCTTGTATCTAGCCCGAGGAATATTATTTGCCAACCATTTGGGAACTGTTGTCACAGAAGATACGGTTTATAAATAAAATGTTTTTTAAACCTCAGAGTTCTAGCATGCATTTTTTTTGTCACTGTACTGCACTAAGTCTTCAGGTGGTGGCCCCTTAGTGGCTTCAGAAGTCTTACCAAGACTCAATTACTCCCCAAAAATTTTGGATGGGGAAATTACTATCAATTAATGCAATTAGGATCAATCTGGAAGCTAGCATGAGGTAGCATTTGAATAGTTCCAACCCCAGTAATTCAGATTTGGCAAAAAGTTAAATGGAGCACCAAAAATAGGCCAGAGAATTGTCTGCAGGTATTAGAGAACATTTTAGCAATATTGGGCATAGTATAGTACTGTTCCACCAATTATAGGAGGTGGCAGCTAATGGTTTAGGGAGCTATGGTGTTTGGTGACAAGTTGCAGCACTTAAAATGCCAACTATTAATTTTGTTGTCTATTATTTATTTTAAATATTAGTCATCGAGTGTCAGCTGGACTTCGGGCTATTAGAAATCCTCCCGATAGTATAATTTCTGTGAAGGGAAATGTACCTACCCATCAGTTTATCATTTCACGACATTTGTCATTTCTGAACGAGGAGGAGGAGCAAGATGTTTTGACTCTTCTAAGAACACTTAGCTCTGTCCTCCCAGTTCCTTCGGGTTGAAAATTCTGCAAGGCATTCCTCCTAGAGGCGTGTTCACATAGAATCAATGGCATTCGAGACTTATGACAACCAAGGACTAAAAATCACCATTTTTGAGCACATCCCATCTCCCTCACGCCGTCCCAGGCTGCGTATGTGTGTCATTTCATTTAACCCTTACCACAGTCTTGCCAAATACGTACTACCACGTATATATATTTGACATACGTGGAAAGGGGCATGGAATTTGAGTAAAGAGTTCAGGGATTCCAAGCTTTTTATCAGCCTCCAAACCTTATGTTCCTATTGTACAGCTACTTTCCCTGCAGCTGTCAAAACTTCAAGAAAATGTTTTCAGAGAAGAGCCTAAGCAAAAAAAGAGACAGCATTTTCATCTCTGGGAATTTTTAGCATTGAAATGAGCCAGCTCTCCCAATCAAGAAGGAATGATAAAGAATGATGAATGCAAATGTCCGATTTACAAACAAGCAGAGGAACACTGAACATCATTAGTCAATGCGGGATTGCTGATACTCACAGAAGAAAGCGGATGTGTTGACTATCTGGGAACACAGACCTTCTACGTTATTGACCATGGACTGCGTTTTTTCCTCCTTTGAGTTATAATAGTAAATTATCATTGCCGTATTGTAAGATCTTGTTTCTTGGACCTTAGCTTCCAAAACATTTTTTAAAGGGGTATTTATCCCTTGCTGAACAGACTGATTTAGAGGCACTGGGTGTCCTGGCCTGCACTTCCCATTGCAGCCTCTGCCTGATTTCTCCTAAAAGCAGTTCATATGTTCAGACTGATGTCAAGGAACACTGAGACCCAAATCGCCACAATTCCAAACTAACCTGATTTCACAAACAGAGCATTGCTTCGGGGGGGGGGGGGGGGGGGAGAAACAAGCTAGAATATAAGAAAACTAGTAACTAGAGGGAGAAGGGTCAGAATGCTAATCAGTAGAAGGCTCAGAACAACAGATTAGGTAATGAAATGAAATATATTTGATATTCACTTTGTCTTTTCAAAACACCTAAAACATTAAAAGGTAAAGACAAAGAATTCCCCAAAGTTTTACACAAAACCACAAGGCAGATAATTGAGGGTTTGACTACCCAGCTTCAAAACCTCGTAGCCAATCAAAGATTTCATATGTCTAGTATCCTCGACGGAGTTCTTTGACCCACGCTTCACAGGAATACAAACTCAATTTATGTTCCTCAGGCAGTGGGATTACTTTATCGTCTTTTTTTTTAAGATTTTTTATTTATTTATTTGACAGAGACACAGTGAGAGAGGGAACACAAGCAGGGGGAGTGGGAGAGGGAGAAGCAGGCTTCCCGCGGAGCAGGGAGCCTGATGCGGGGCTCGATCCCAGGACTCCGGGATCATGACCTGAGGCCAAGGCAGACGCTTAATGACTGAGCCATCCAGGCTCCCCAACTTTATCATTTTTCTAAGTTGCTTCATCAGCCTCTTAAACTTTATTTCTTAAAATCTGTGTATAATAGCAATATCAAAAGAATTCTAAGTATACATGCAAATTTAAGGGGCCATATGAATAAAGCTAGCAATAGTTTCTTTATAGAGTCCTAATGTATTCCTTTGCGAATCAAATCATCTTAGTGACTTAGATGCTAGTAGTTATTCGATTAAATGAAACAACCTCATGTAGGCAAGCGGCTTTGAAAAGAAGAACATACTGAGCACTTACCGTGAACACAGCATTCTGCTAGGTACTTGATGCCCATCATTTTCTTCACTACTTCTGAAGACAGTATTGCTCTCCCCCATTGTAGGAATGAGGAAGTGGAGTCAGGAAGAAGCACCAAATCCCAGGGATCCAAGCAGCAACTGGCCACCTGGGTTCTTTCCTCCAGACCACATGGCCCTTCTTAAATTCCGGTGAACTGAGAAGCACCAGCTGCGAGGGCTATGGATTGCAGGCCCGGGTCCACCACTTTGTAGTTGGGTGACCTTTAAAAAGGTGATTCACCTGATTCGCTTTCTCATCTGCAAAATGGGAAAATAATAGAACTACATGTTAGAATGGATATAAACATTTAGTGTTGGGTATATGCCAGTTATGATCATTAACTGCCAAAAAGGACATGGTGCTTATATACTGCTTACAATACAAAAATACATGGGATAAAACACAGCAAGGGCCATAGCATAAAGGAGTACAGAAGAGAGGAACAGAAGCTGATGCAGTTGTGTTAACTGAGACTATAAGCCTTCCAGAGGCCAAAGCAAGATACCTTACAACTCTGTTTCTCCAAGAGCAGATCCTCCAGGAGTTTCTGAGGGTGGGGTAATTCAAATGGGGGACCCTATGGAGGGAATTTTGTCCAACAGCAGCGTCCACAGAATTAGCTTCGCAGAAAAGCATGAAGTAAATAGATAGTAAGCAGTTGTTTCTTGTAGCAGCCTTAAGTGAAAGATAAAGGCCTAATGACTATGCCGTAATTCTGTGGCAGGAGCTCAGGAGGGAATTAAATTAACGTGCTTCAGTTGAGTCGACTCTACTGGTGACCCCAGGGGTTCTCAAAGCGCCATCTCCAGCATTAGTATTACCTGACAACTTGTTAAAACTTAAATTCTCAGACCCCGCTCCAGACCTACTGAGTCAGACAAGTTGGGGGTGGAGGCCTGGACTAGGTGTGTGAACAAGCCCCCCCCCGGTGATTTGGAAGTCCACTCCCGGGTGCGGATCACTCTTCTGACCTGACTCAAGGCCGGGCAGGACCTAAAGCATGTCAGAGAAGGGGTGCCAGTGGTGGACTGAATTTTCAGACCCTGTAATCCGAGCCCTGTCCCCTGAACTAAGAAAGCTACCCTAAAGGAGGGCCCTGCTCTAAGAAATAGGGCCAATTTGCCTCCAAAGATGTTAACTGCAAAACACACACGTCTAGGTTTACTGGTCAAATGGGCCTGCTAAATGCAATTAGGAGGTCACTTAATGATTCAAACGCTTGCCAACAATGATTTTTTTCTTAGTTAAAATTTGATCTTTCCACCTCATGGGGGCTGCCCACAGTGACTCCCTTCCAAAGAGTACAGTGTGGAAAGGGAGGAGGGTGGGGAGAACAATTTTACAATGAAGAAATGAAATGGCACTTTACCCCTGTGGTCTTCTTCCCTAGAACCCATAACCCTAGTCTATCCATGAGAAAAACCAGAGACAAATCCCAGCTGAGGGACATTCTACAAAATACAAGTCCAGTATACCTCAAAACCATCAAGGTAAGGGCTCCTGGGCTGCTCCATCAGTTAAGCGACTGACTCTTGGTTTTGGCTCAGGTCATGATCGCAAGGTCATGGGATCGTGCCCCACCTCGGGCTCTGTGCTCAGCACGGAGTTGGCTGGAGGTTCTCTCTCTCCCGCTGCCTCTGCCCCTTCGCACCGCCCCCACCCCAACACTGGCGCATGCGCACTCTCTCTAAATAAAATAAAAACTGTCAAGGTTATCAAAAACAAGTAAAGTCCGAGAAACTATGACCATCTGGAGAGGATGGAGGAGACAGGAGGACCAAATGTAAGGTGGTGCCCAGGAGGGAGTTTTGGAACAGAAAAAGGTACTACATAAAAGAAAAAAACCACGAAGGCAATCTAAATTACCTGTAGGGACTTGGCTTAGTACTCCTACCGGTACTGGTTCATCAGTTGTGAAAACTGTACCACATCAGCTTAAGATGTTACAATAGGGGAGACAGAGAAGGAATACAGGGGACCTCTTTGTACTATCATTGCAACTTTTCTGTTACATTGAAAACTATTCTAAAATTAAGTTTTTTAAAATTCTTTCTTCCTGATAAGCACATATAAAACCATTTGCATGCCAAGTCTTCTTATTAATGGAAAGAGATCCATGGGAAAATACGTGTTTCAGCAAAAAATTTGATTTTCTACAAGTCCTGGAGCATCCTTAATGTTTTAACAGGTTCCCTACTTTCTAGCTTGCACCATTCCCATTCTTGTCCCTAAAAATATTAAATGAAAGGACTGTAAAGTTTTCATATACTTTTCTCCCTTTCTTCTCTCTAGCTGGACATGAATCTTCACTTTTCCCTATTGGAATGACTTATCGCCTGTTTTCCCACATCTACTTAAGTGAACAATATAGTAAGCTTCACTTGATTGTATCTTAAATCTGAATATTCAATTTCCTTATCCTGGACCCTTTCACTTAATGAACCTAAATGATTCTATTAAACATGAGACACTCAGCTTCCTTTTAATTATCTTGAGAACTCTGGAAGGGAATTGGGACCACTTTGTTCCAGCTGACCTTAGACTAAAACGGAAAGTCATCCTCCAGATGTTTTAGATACTTTGTAGAAGCAGCTATAAAAGGAAACATATCAAGAATTTCACAGTCATTTGGCAAAGTAAATTGTGAGTGGGGCGTTCTATCTAGCTTATTAAATAAGAAAAAAAAATAAAAGCCATTTTGGCAGTGCTTGGCTCCAAATTGATAAAAACAGGCCCAAAGAAGGATGTTATGAAAGTTAGGATAAGAGAGAGATTTAAGGCAAGGAAATACCACTGTACGTATAAATCCGGGTGTTTATCATAGCATAACTAGGGAAAAACAGAAACAGCTTCAGGTGTTTATCCCACCACTACGTACAGAACAAGTCAAAATAAACCGACTGCCTCCTCTCATCCAGCAGGAACCAACAGATGTTTGTTTTCTCCTTTACAAAAATAATCATTGTCTATTTGACAGGAGCTCCCAGTTCCCAGTATACTTTTCGTATACTGTGTCATTTGATCCTTACAGTAAAGCAGTAAAATTAACAGGGCAGGGATTATCTTCCTTTCACAGATGAGGAAAATGAGCATAAAGAATTTATGTTAACTCGAGTTGGGTCACACAGCTACGAAATGGAAAGTAGGAACTTGACCTCCGGTTTTCTGACTTCAGTTCTCTGCTCTTTACACATCACCACAAAGCTATCTGAGATGCCTTTCGGCTCTAAAATTCCATTACCCTTTGACTAAGAAATGGCTTTGAAATTTCAAATTCATAATCTTCCTTCTCCAGCTAAATAAATATGAATGTTCCTACATCTCTACCAAAAAAGTCAATACGTTTTTCCAGTTCAAAATGAGAAAAAAGATTGGAAATTTTAAAAGCAAAAGAATCAATAATTTTAGCATCTCTTATAGATTTTACAGGCTTTGCCTGCTTTTAAAAAAAATGGGGCAATTCTTCAAAAGAGCATAGGGATTCTTAATAAAGCTGCAATCTAATCTGAGACCAATATATTATCACAAAACAATGTAAGCCAGACGGTCCATGATTTTGCTTTGTTCCTCAGTCTCAACTGTGGTAGGCAATAAGAAGTTCTTACAGAAAGTTAAGAGCAAATAAACAGGTGTTTTTTCCATAAATCATGGTGAAAAACTAGAGGAGTAGACCATATTTCTCAGTTCTGCCATTTCAACTGTGAAATGAGAATCTAAGCAGTGATAATTAAAATACGAAAAGTGAAAACAAGATCTTCGTACAATTCTGACCCTTCCTAACTATGTAATTATTGATTTCATAATCAGGGATTTCAATTTTTGGTTAGAAAAAAAGAATTTTAAGTATTACCTCAGAAATTACTGAGACAGAATGGCCTTTGAAATACTAGATTTACTAGATTTATCTCAGTATCTTGAAGAGGTATTGGCACTCGCTCCCATGGCCACTGGCAGCATTATTCACAGCAGCTGAGAGAGGGAAGCAACCTAAATGTCCATCAACGGATGAATGGATTAAAAAAAAATGTGGCCTATTCATGCAATGGAATATTATTCAGCCTTTAAAAAGAAACAAATCCTGCCATTTGCAAGAACATGGATGAACCTGGAGGACATTACACTAAGTAAAATAAGCCAAACACAGGCAAATACAGCATGATCTCACATGTGCAATCTAAACAACTTCTACCTCATAAAAGAGAGTAGAATGGTGGCTGTCAGGGGCTTAGAAAGGGAAATGGGGAGGTATTAGTCAAAGAGTACAGTGTGTTGGCTATGCACTATGAATAAATTCTGGAGATCTAATGTACATCACAGTGCCTATAGTTAATAATATGGTATTGTAAATGTGAAATTTGCTGAGAGTACATCTGGAGTGTTCTTACCACATGCATACAAGGGCTAACTCTATGAGTTGATGGATGTTAATTAGCTTAGTGTGGTGATCGGTTCACAATGTACACATAAACCAAATCACATTGTATACCTTAAATATGTCATTTTTGTCCATTTTACTTCATTACAGCCAAGAAAAAAATACTCGATTTCTCTGCAAACAGCTATGAACTGGGAAAACCAAAATTATTTTAGTAATTGAGAACACACACACCTCTCCGTTTTTAAGTCCCACTGAAAACACAGGAGTCCTACAACAACAAATAAATCTGTCTTAGTGCTAGAAAGCCGAGAAGGGTCACATCAGAAGACCAGAGCAGTGAGGAAAGGCTGAAAGACCTAAAGCAACTCAAACTGACAGCAAATTTCAACACTGTTGAGGGATATGTAGAAGTGTCAAAACGCAAGGGGGTAAAAGACAGGAAAACAGGATTTCTTCCAGAAGCAGCCTGAAATAATCTCCAAACCAGAAGGTACCTAAGCTGAGAAAAGGAACAGACAGTAAGCAGACAGGTGATTAACGAAAGGAATGGGAAAGAGCTGGACCGATCCCCTAATCACAGGACCATTTGCCAGGCAGGCTCAAGCAGGCACAACTATAGAAAACACTGGAGTTGGGACAAGTACCCTCGGAGCGGCCCTTTGGGTGCGGGAAGCAGGACAGTGCCTCAAGTCATGTAAGGCCGGGGTGAGGCAAGAGTAGCCCCCACCCCCAGGAAACAAGCTACCCCCACACCCTAAAGGGTCCCACAGCCAGCTAGCCTCTGCGTCCGCCCCGTCAGCGCTGAGTCCAGGACCCCGCCGTGTCCACACCAACTCACTGCGGAGGAAACCGGCATCCCATCCCCGCACAAACTAGTACTGATCCACGGAGACGGGCATCTGTACACGTGGACACAAATCCAGGAACCCTCCAGTCATGGAGGGAAACCAACAGAACGAAAGCAAAGGAGCAAGCTCAACGACCCGAAAAATTTACAAGACACAGTGTCAGTAGAGAAAAGAAAAAGAGAAAAAGGTAGTTTTTCCAGCGAGGCTTGTATCTATTTGTCAATAACAGGCGTCTCTGAACAGGAAGCGTGTGTTGCCAGCCTGCGCGGCGTCCCGGGCAAGACGTGAAACCGGGCAGCACGCGGAGGGCAGGGACAGGGCGAGGCCACAGGCGGCCTCCGGGTGGGTGGGGGTCGGGGCCAGAAGTGGGGGGCCTTACCCGCGAGCCCTGTCTCGGGCGCCGCTGGACGAGACCTCCATGCCTTTCCCCGGGAGGGCTCGCCACTGCTGTCCAGGTGGGCTCACCAACACAGTGCTCGCCCAAGGCTGCGTCCCGCCATACGGCTCCGGCTGTGGGAGCGCGTGGGGCACGCGGAGCACACGCTGCACGGACGCGGACCGGCCAGGAGCCTCCAACTGCAAGGGTCCGGCTCCAGGGTCAACCGGCAGTCACGTCCTCTCCTTGACCTCCAACAAGTAGGAACCCAATACTTGAAAATTTTAAAAAACGTGGCCACTTTTAAAAAAGCTCAGTGGATGGGCCGAAGTCATAATTTAAAGGAGGAAAAGCAAATCAAGGGATTCTCCTGGAGTTCAGTACGTTAAGGAGAAGGATGAAACTGGCGACTATGAGACTAAAAGTCAAAAGCCCGGAGGGTAGACTCAGTGGTTTCAACAGCCTATTGACAGGGGTTTTAGAGGCAGAGAACATGGAACAGAGAGAACAGAGCTGAGAGAAGAATGAAAGAAAGAAAAGAGAAAACGTTCACTGAGCTGAGGGAAGAGAACTCTTCAGGTTGTAAAATCCACCAAGCGTCCTGCCGTTGGAATTGAAGGACATTACAACGTAGACGGGTACTGGCAAGATTGCTGAACAACGACAAAAGCTTCCTGGAGGTAAATCAAGTTACTCAGCAAGAAATGAGAACTTGACTGGCATCATAGTTTTTGTCCATAACATGGCATGCTTAAAGACAGTGGGGGGAGAAAGGTCTCTACATTCTATGAATACATTGCTCGTGGAAGTGTAAACTGATACAGCCTTTATAGTGAGCAACTTGACATCAATCAGCAACATTAAGAACACACAGATCCTTTGGCCATGCAGCTGTGCTCCTGGGAATCTATCCCACCGGTAAATTCACATAGGTACAAAACGATGCGCAGAGAAGCAGACCAGATAGGCTAACCAGGAGAGGCCACAACAAACCTCACAAGCTGTCCTCACCAAATAACCACTCCTCTTCTCCTCCTCTTCCTCTTGGACTTCCTTCATTTCCTCAGAGGGCCAACCAACAGTCTGCCCGCAACACTATTTCTTCCCCCTTTCTGCCCATCTAAAGGTCCCAGACTCTTCTTTTCCTAAACAATGTTCTGTTTACATACATCCACAAGCAAGGCGGTGATATATTTCAGTATTTGGGGAGTGTTTTTATGTATGTCAAAATAGTCCTCATTCAAAAGTTAGTAGCACTACTGGAGAATGCCAAACTAAAAGAGTCCAGAAGCTAAGTTTTTCTCCTATTGAAGAAAGGCATCTTTTTCTCTCTAAAAGTTATGGTTTTCTTAAAGAAGCTTACAAATAAGCTCTGTTAACAGTTCATCCTAGAAGTGTAAGATATACCTAGAAGTAGTCAATTCAAAAGGAGAAAAGAACACAAGCCTAAGATGAGGAGACAAGAGAGTTTCAAAATTCAGTCTACAAACTACAGGTTGCGTGGAAAAAGTGGGAGGGTCTCCTCTATGCGCTCAGCGTGGGTCTGTTTTAAGCTAATTCAAAACCCTTCCAAATGAGCTTATTACATTCTAATTTGGTGGCTCAGAACCTAATAAGAATTCAGATCAAACTGTTCTTCTTTCTCAAAGAGACAGCATTGTCAAAGAGCCAAAATTGGAGTGGGTGTTTGGGGAATTGAGCGATACAGCTTTCATATTATGATTCACCTCTCCACCAGCGAACCCTTCCCCCACCTCAGGAGCATCTGTCATACCCTTTTATTCAAATTCCTCTCCACTAACGGCAACCAGAAGCTGAAGAGATGCTCCTAAAGAAGTGACCTCCACAAAAATAAAAGTCAGTAATGTGGCCAGCTGACAGCAGAGAATGTCAGGAAGTGCAAAATGATGAGGACTGAGAAAAAAGGCAGAACTGTGTACAGCAATAGAAAAGGAAACAGTCACAGGCCAGGATGAAAAATTAAGGCACTTACCTGGATAATTCAGCCTCAAAACTCACTTCCTGATGATTGACATAAATGTGTTTTCTTCTCTGGGCTCCATTTTCACAATAGATGGAACGCTGGAGATGTAATAATGGCTTTCTATTTACAGTAAGTTTAAAGGAAATATACCTTCTTTGCTCCTGCTTTAAGCTTTATATCTGGTGTGAAGGAATATTTTATAAATATGATGCTACCTGACAGTTTGGCTTAGAAGGAAAATAAAATTATTTCTTGCCTGGATTGTTGCTTGCCTGGATTATCCAAGTATCACATATTGGTCCCAATTCTTCACTCTAGTAGCCTTCTAGAATTGGGTTAATGGGACTTACTGACTTAGAGCCAACTCATAGATCATAATCAGTGGGCCAAGACCTGCATCTATTTACTGTTTCATCTCTGCTTTCACTTCACATACATACACGATCACAAGCATACGCACTCACACCCTCACTGTGGACACACAAACACACAGTTCCCTGTTGAGATGAGAAGAATGCAAGAACTCTGGAAAAGAGTATTCATATTTAGTAATGTTTACAATTCTCTCCAAGACATCTATGATATTGGTGAAATATAATCCTACTAACAAACTGAAGAGGAGGGAGAAGGGAACTGGTATTTTTGGAGCAGCTCATTTGTACCATGCTCTATGTTGCACATTTCTTTCTTCATTAAATCTTTATATTATCCTTGTGACAAAGGCATGGTGAGGTGAGAAAACATAGGAGGCTTAGAAAGGTCTAGGACCTTGCCCAATATCAAACAGCTAATAAGTGGCAGGGCCAAGAGACCAAACTAAGAATTGTATGGTTCCAAAATCAGACCCACTGACACTCCAGGAGATTAAAGGACACAAACATGAATAGGTCTCAAGGGTATCTACAATGAAGTAGAAAAAAACAAACTGCCCAAACAAGAGATGAGAAATCTTTGGTTTCCTCTTTGAGCTAAATGACACCCTGGCATCTGCAATGATGATGTAAGTACAGAAAGGAATGTCCTTTCTTCTCTTTTGGACACTCTAAGATCTACAAACCCCAGTAAACCACTGGCAGTCTCATATTTAAAATGAACATCTTCACCTCTTCTCAAGAGACACAAAATACATATGACTTGTAGTAATTCATAATTGTTCCAAAATGCAACTTTGAATTTCATGTATCCTGAGTCTAGTATGCAGAAGTGAGTCACTTCCTGAGTGAACCTAGTCTCCTGTCCAGTATTCTCCCCCAACTTTGGTTATTTTTTACTTATTGCCATGTTCATCGTCTGTTGAAAAGAATCAGGTGATATGGTAGTTATTCATGAATGTCAAGCATATTATGGGTGAGAGAAGGGAGAAGCCCACTGAAATGGAGGGCTCACCACCCATATTAGGCCTTTAAAGGGAAACCTGGTTAGCTACCATTCAAGAGAAGCCTGAGCAGTATCTAGATCTTAGCACTTACAGGACACAGCTACTAAAATGGCTGGCTCCACCATATACGTCACACCTATCAGGTTCTGTATTTCGGGTCCATGGTGAATGACATTACAGTTCCCAGAGTTACATACTACAGTGAATTAAAGTGGAATCAACCCATGGTGTTATGTTACACTAGCTGACCTCTGCTCATGTCATGTTTACTACCACACACGGATCATACTCATCATCCACAGACTGCTGACCTCTATCATGACGACTATGTCGGGAAATGTTACCCATCTCTGCTACCACCCAAGGAATGAATTCTCCTTTAGCTGGCCAAACTGGTAAGCACTTTGGAATCCATACTGATGAATTAAACACTATCATCTAGCACATCCTAAATATCTGCTGTGGGCTTGGCACCCCAGGAGAACATGCATTAAGTAGAATGGTGTGAAAAAGGGAGAGAGAAAAAAATGTTCTTCCTTATTCATCCTAACATCAATTGTTCTACTCCAGAACAAATAGCAAATGGAAGTTTGAGTGTGAAAACTTCATTTCAGCAGCCAGACTGTCAAGATAAATTCTGAATGATTGTTTCTGCAGATTCTTCAAGGGCTGCCCACATATATATGGATACAATTGCTTTCTTGATATAACAGAAGACAATACATTAGAAATATAAAAATCATGACCGCTCTGGTCTCTGGAACTCACCCAACATTAATTCACCAGAACCCGAATAAAACTGGGTGGGATAACAAGGCCATCTCATGAAAGGGAGATCGACCTCTCCCTCTCTACCCTTTTGCTTCACTACACTGTTATTCTCTTCTTTTCTGTCATCATGGCCCATAAGGGGCCCATACATTCCAGATCTTGAAATTCCCAGGGTTCATTTATCTTCACAATTTCTTGCCCAGGGCAGGGTACAAGACTTCCGTGCAGAAACAGACCTTAGAAATTAACTTGGGGGCGCCTGGGTGGCTCAGTCAGTTAAGAGTCCGACTCTTGGTTTTGGCTCAGGTCATGATCTCTGGGTCATGAGACCCAGCCCCACATCAGACTCCCCACTCAGCACAGAGTCTTCCTGAGATTCTCTCTCTCCCCCTGCCCCTCCCCCTGTGCATGCACTCTCTCTCTCTCAAATAAATATTTCTTAAAAAGAGAGAGAGAGAAAAGAAATCAGCTTGGCCAAATCCCTCCTTAGTCCCTGGCCAATTTCAGTTAATACTAATCTCTTCATTCCCAGCTAAGGGTTATCAGCACGCAGAAATACAGAAAATGGCGAATGACATTAAGTAAAATGAGACATAATTAAGATGATCCACCAAAATAGTTCAGATCTGCCGGCCATGATTTGCCTTTTTAAATAGTATATATTTGATTCAGAGAAGAAACACTGATAGTGCTATAATTATCACCACAAATTTAATTATAAACACCACAAATAAGTTTAAATCTAAAATATGATTTTATAATAAAGAAAATACTCAAGGCAAGCTTCTTTTTTAAGATTATTCAAATAATAATTTAATGTTTTATCCAATAAATTAAATAAAAGTACAGCTTTTGGAAGTTCACTGAGCATGGTTTTAAAGTTGTATAAATTCAGTAAAAAGTTGTACACGGAATAAAATTCATTGTATATGTAGTAACACTATCAGTAATAATATTGACACTAACAAAACAAATTTTGGTGACTCACAGAATTATGGTAAGAACATTCTTTTTTCTAAATTACAAATTCTATGTGGCCAATGTTGTTGAAATTGGTCATGTGAATGAATAATTTATAACTGCATCCCAGTGAGCAGTGATATTTTTGCAATTTCAAGGCATGCTTCTTAAATAATGCCATTTGACCACTCCTTCTCACGTGCAATAATGGAAAAAAAAAGGCAAATAAATTTCACTTTCTTCCACTGCTTTTTAATAAACATCTGATACCTCTGTCCTGAGTTCTGATTCCAATTCTATGTAGACTGATCAGAAAATCATATTTAAATTAGAAAAGGAAAGAGCATTGCCCTACTGCTAACTCCTATGGCTAACTAGCTCCACACATTAAGTGGGGAATTGTCTTTTTGTCCAATACGATATAAGCTCCTTTAGCTATTAATTCATAAAACAATGCATCGAGATTGGCATTATCGTACATTAAATGCAGAATCAGCTTGGTAGTCCTCTTTTCATTGTCAAGTAAGAAATTGTGAAGATAAATGAACCCTGGGAATTTCAAGATCTGGAATGTGATGCCAGCTGGTGCATGGAAGAAATGAACTCAATCAGGCTACCTGATGTTTCCTGCTGCCGCCTGGAGCAGGGCAGTCTGCAAGGTTGTAAGAGGGCCCAATTTGTCCTTGTCTCTCTCATGGTTTAAGTGCCAGTTAAAAAAAAAAAAAAGATCTCTTTAACTCTGTTTAAAGAAAGAAAAAAATATATAAACTGAAGGAAACTTTATAGCAAGCCCAATATACTGGATTTTGGAGATCAAGGTGGAATTTTAACAACTGATTTTAGCAATTATGTTTTAACAGATAGGAAGATCAATACTGTACAATGGCCAGTTTCTAAAAATAGAGATATATTTTTTAAACCAACCTTGTGCTTTTTAACCCTGTGGTTTTCTCTTGATAAAAAAACACATTTCAACAAAATGAGAAGCCAAAATTTCAGAAGTCTGAATGAACTACTGTGCTATTCTATTAAACGTTGTAATTCATTTTACATCCTTTTTTTTTTACAGTGTCTCCAAAATTCATTTGTGGGAGAAATATGTATGAACTACCTATTCTGTAGTGAGTTCTGTGCTAAATGCTGGAGATATAAAGTTAAATAAGACAAACTCCCTCCTTCATGAGCCTTAAATTTCCAAAGCATACTGGTGCTGGAAACCAAACCACGAATATCAGTCTTCTCTTTTACACAAATATCTGGTAATAACAGAAAACATGTAATGATCATACTAGTCTCTGAACTTCAAGAATGGTATGAAGTAGAGATATTACTTGATGGAGAATAGGAACCAGTAGGATCTTTCTGTCTGGAAGGACAATGTCAGAGAGGGATTAGGATTAAAAGCTAATGCAATTGGGAATAATATGCATAATCTAAATTTAATCATGGCTATCCTGCAGGAACCAACCTTCTGCTTTTCTCTAATATTATTTCTCCCTCAGAGATCTGGCCCACTTTCATGACCTCAACCATCACTTTCCTCTTGGGGACTCTGAGTTAACCTCACTCTCTGTCCTAGGCTCTGAAGTTCTACTCAGGTGTCTTACTGCCATTTAAAATTTAGGACATTTTAGGGGCGCCTCGGTGGCTCAGTCGGGTAAGTGTCTGCCTTCGGCTCGGGTCATGATCTCAGGGTCCTGGGATCGAGTCCTGCATCAGGCTCCCTGCTCAGCTGGGAGTCTGCTTCTCTGTCTCCCTCTGCCACTCCCCCTGCTTGTTCTCTCTCGCTCATTCTCTCACTCTCTCAAATAAATAAATAAAATCTTTTTAAAAACTAAAATAAAATTTAGGACATTTTAAAAAAATTATCACCTCAGTCCCTGAAACAGCTTCCTCTCTTGCCTTCTCCGTTTTTGTTATTAATGCCATTCTCAAATTCACTCACATGCAAAACTTTGGAGTCAGCTTTTTTTTTATATGAAGATTTTATTTATTTGAGAGAGAGGGAGGGAGAGAGAGTGCAGGCACAAGCAGGGGTGGTGGGGAGGGGCACAGGGTGAGGAAGAAGGACAAGCAGACTCCACACCGAGTGCGGAGCCCAAAGCGGGGCTCAATCCCACGACCCTGAGACCATGACCTGAGCCAAAACCAAGAGTCGGACATTTAACAACTGAGGCACTCAGGTGCCCCTAGAGTCAGCTTTGACTCTATCTCCTGCTTGTGCCATTAAATGCACCATCAAGCTCTCTTAGGTGTTCTCTGGACAACCTTAATTTTTCCTTTCCACCCCTACTACTCCAGTTCAAGTATTTCATAGTCACACTCTGGGAACAACAGAGTTACCAATTAATAACCTCTTAATTGGTTTCCAAGCCTTCAGTGCCGTAATTCTCCAGTCTGCCTCCATACAAAATTGGCTACAAAGATTTACTAAATAAATACATGCCAGATTAATTTTCCCAAACCATTCCTTTTTTTTAAGATTTTTTTAATTAATTTATTCATGAGAGACAGACAGACAGAGAGAGAGAGAGAGAGAGGCAGAGGGAGAAGCAGGCTCCCAAGGAGCAGGGAGCCCAATGCGGGACTCAATCCCAGGACGCTGGGATCACGACCTGAGCCGAAGGCAGACGCTTAACCATCTGAGCCACCCAGGCGCCATTCCTTCACATCCTTCCCTCCCCAGAATAATCTTTCACAATTCACTCCCTGATTTCATAAGAATAAACTGGAACTTTTAGTCTAGCATTGAAGATCTTTCTTAGTAGAGCCCCAAGAATCTTTTCTAGAATTTTCCCTTCTGATTCCTGTATCTGAACTTACATCTCCAGTAAAAATGATCCTTTCACTACCCATCCTCAAATCTCATCACTTTCCAGCATCTTCCTGAATCTTTCCCATCCTTTAAGATGCAGTAATTGTCTTTCGAAGTTTATTATATGCTCCCTTTTATGGTTTGAAATCTGTGTAATGTCACCTTGTAAATTCCAGTGTAACCTATTAAGTTGAACCATATGAAGTTGTCACTATTTAACCAGTATTTTACCAAACAAATAGCAACTTCATATGGTTCAATATAGTAAGTGCTGTATCTTTATGCTCCAGAGTTCCTAGAATAAGCCTCACATAATGGATATTCAGTTCTATTTCATCCAGTTTTCTTACCCCCGTTTGTAAGCTGGGCAAGGAAGAGGAGAAGACAATAATTTACTAGAATAGAGGTGGCAGTTTCTGTCAGGTTTGATATTTCAGCCGAACCCATCGTAATTTTGACTTAGCAGTCACATTAACACTTCTACACAGACAATATGATTTCCTGCTTCTCTTAGGATAAGCCAGCCTGTTTAGCTATGATGCTTCAGTCATAGACCTCTGGTAAAATTAGTACATTCTATATTAGTTTCCTAGGGCTTACCACAAACTCAGTGTCCTCCAAACAACAGAGATTTATTCTCACACAGTTCTAGAGGCTGGAAGCCGAAAATCAAGGTGTCACCAGCCATGCTTCCTCTGACTTTAGGTAGAATCCTTTCTTGCCTCGTGCTGGCTTCTGGTAGTGGTTGGCAATCCTTGACAATCTTTGACTTGCTGCCACAGCATTCCAATCTCTGCCTTCTTGTCACATAGCATGCTCCACCTGTACTGTGGAGTCTGAGCCTGTGTCTCTTTTCCTCTTCTTACGAGGGCACCAGTCATATTGGATTAAGGGCCCACCGGACTCTAGTATGACCTCATCTTAATTAGTTACATCTGTGATGACCCTATTTCCAAATAAGATCACAGTCTGAGGTACTGGGAGTTAGGAATTCAACATATCTTTTCGTGGGGCGATATAATTCAACCCATAACAGGTTCATTTTTGAAAGTTATAGTTTATGTGAAATGAATAAAGTTGTATTTTTATACAACTTATCTTTAAATAACTGAACTTTTAAAAGTATACAATTTAAAGTAAGCATTTAAAGTAAACAAGCATGCAAGCATTATTTAGTAGCCCTCTAAACTATTATTAACTTACTGTAGTCCACAGTCTTATGCATACAGTCAGTTCAAATGTCATCTTGTAATTTACACAGTAAGGAATTCAACCCGATCTCTGAGCTTATACAAGCTCCAGACACTCGGTTACTACCTGGGGTGATGGTCGCTGCAACCCCCTTCCTGAATTCATCAGTTTTTACTCCTCTGTGACTGTTACTACCTGACCTCTGCAAATAAATGGAGAAAAGAGATCACCTTACTTTTTAACCTTTCCTATTCACTTCTGTTTCTACTTAATTCTCCTCAATGTTTCCAAACACATTCTAACTGAACTTTCCACTATTTATCTGCCCAGATCTCACTCTGAGGCTTTCTTCCCTGCTCTGTACTTGTCATTCATCTAGCCTACTCCTCCTTTATCACCTTATCCAACTCAGTACATTGTCTCTACAATCCCTTTATACTAGGTACTGAAAAGAATAGTATCCACTGGAGATAAAAACTTTTGATATTCTTAGAGAAGGCTGTGCTGTCCCATAAACTCAATCCAGAAAATGAGTCCTAAAATTATGTACTGAAATAGAAACCACTATAGGCATAAAAATCTTAACTATGCCATTGGATATCATAATCATTTAAGTAACCAATATTACCCACAGTCTATATAATACATAATATTATAAAAATTCAGTATAATATGAAATATCTATTAATAATTATTAAGGCTATTTAAAAGTGAATATGCATAAGTAATATTAATAACAATCTATCATGAAAATATTTCTCTGAATTCTTTATAGCTATGGAAATACTGTAAGAAAACAGTGGTACTAATGGGTTCTAGAAGTGGTAGAAGAATATGCTTAGATGTGTGGTAAGTTTTAAAGGTAGCTAATAGAATAGCACAAGTAGCACGTGCAATTATCAAACTAGAGATAAAAATTGAAACAAAATTCAATAAGTAAAACAAAAGGCTGGAAAAGAAAATTAGAATCGTGGTTAAGAGAAAACATAAAATCAGATGACAAGAATGTATACAAAATGTCAGAAGTAAAAATAAATGTAGTGAAAAGAAGGGGCACCTGCACCCCAATGTTCATAGCAGCAATGTCCACAATAGCCAAACTGTGGAAACAGCCGAGATGCCCTTCAACAGATGAATGGATAAAGAAGATGGGGTCCATATATACAATGGATTATTACTCAGCCATCAGAAAGGATGAATACCCACCATTTGCATCGACATGGATGGGACTGGAGGAGATGATGCTAAGTGAAATAAGTCAGGCAGAGAAAGTCAATTATCATAGGGTTTCACTTATTTGTGGAACATAAGGAACAGCATGGAGGACATTAGGGGAAGGAAGGGAAAATTGAATGGGAAGAAATCAGAGAGGGAGACAAACCATGAGAGACTCTGGACTCCGGGAAACAAACTGGGGGTTGCAGAAGGGAGGGGGGTAAGGGGATGGGGTAATGGGGTGATGGGTATTAGGCACATGTGGTGGGCACATGTGGTGATGAGCACTGGGTGTTATACGCAACTAATCTTAGAACACTACATCAAAAACTAATGATGTATCATTTGTTGGCTAATTGAACAAAATAAAAATAATTGAAACCTCCCCTTAAAAAAATAAAGTAAATGTAAAAGTTGTTAAATAATCATATTGGAAGACAAACAGTCCCAGGACAAGAACAAAAATAAAATAAATTCCAGACATGTGTTCTTTACAAACAATACTCTCCAAATAAAAAATAATGCTTTAAAATAAAGGGATGGAGGCACTTGGGTTGCTCAGTCGGTTAAGGGTCCAACTCTTGATTTCGGCTCGGCTCCATCCATGATCTCAGGGTTGTGAGATTCAGCCCCATGTCAGGCTCCACCCTGGACATGGAGCCTGCTTAAGGTTCTCTCCCTCTCCCTCTCCCTCTGCCCCTCCTCTCTCTCTCACCCTCTCTCACTCTCCCTCCCTCTCTAAATAAAATAAAATAAAATTAAATTAAATTAAATTAAATTAAATAAAGGGATGGGAAGTGACACCCCAGCCAATCTTAGCTAAATGAAAATGGAGTAGGATTGAAGACAAAACATTAAAATGGGCAAAAATATTTTATATGTATTTTAAACTTGATGAATAGTACAATCCAACAAGAAGATATAAAAATCACAAACTTGTATGCATGTAACAACGTAGCTGAAATTATTTAAATGAGAACTACTTATAAAGAGAGCAAACAAAAAAGGATAAATTATAAGTCGTGAATTGCAGGGGAACACTCTAACCACTTTTCTGAGAAATTCAGTTTACAAATTAAGTCAAAAGAGTAAGGAGATGAGTAACAATGCAACTGCATATACTAGTTATCTTGGAATATTGTTGATGCCCAATAAGCAGAAAATATACCATCTTTTTAAATATTCATAAAAATATTTCCAAATGACTGTGTTAAGCCATATGGAAATTTTCAAAAAGTTTTAAAAAGAACATTTGGGCCAAATTCTCTGACAAGAGTGGAAAAATACAAGTTTAAAATTATTAAAAATTTTTAAATTCCTATGAATTCCAGCAAATGTATAGATTCTTTACAACAAAAAGGTCCATTTTATTGTATGCACTTTGCTAAAAGTTAGATTTTAAAAATACTCTTCTTGTGTTAAGGTGCATTTAAAAACTATATTTAAAAATCCTCTAGAAATGACTGATAATCAGAGTACTAGGTATCAAAACATTATATTGCAGGCCAAGTGATACACAGAGGAAAAGTCATTGCCTTAAAAGTATTTATTAGAAAACCAAAAACTTTGAAAATAACATCACCCCAAGATTAAAAAAAATCCAAAAAAAGAAGACAAAAGAATTATAACAATAAAAGTTAAATTTCCATTTCTAGAAAATCATAAGGATATAGATAACCCCAATAATACTGTCAACCAACCTGAAGTGGTTGACATTTATAGAACACTTCACCCAGTAATAGCAGACTACACATTCTTTCAAAGACAAAGAGAAAAGAAGAGCAAATGAAAACACAATTTTGGAAACTGGAAAGCAAACGAACAAATGGTGGCCTAATGTACCAGACTTGAGAAAGCTGAATCCTATGCCAGAAAAGGAGAAAGCCAAGGAGGAAAATGATTTACACTACATATTCCCCAAATGCTTAAGAATTTGCTGTTCCCATTACCTCTGAAGTAGAGCTATGATGTAGCTAAAACAAGATGAAATCAACATCTGGTGAGGAAAAAAGATCTCTCCTCTCACTCCATGCGGTCAGATAAGCTCCCTCTCTTACTCTAGAAGACTGAAGTTTATTCTCTGGAGGGGAGAAAATACAGGTTTTGTGGACTATGGGATATCAGGCACAATTGAGAGAAGAGTACCATACTAAAAGCAGGGTAACAAGCAGAAGTCACATGCTCAATGTTAAGACTTCCAACTTTCTTCTTCTGCTTGGCTATCAAAATGTGGCAGCCAGGCCTACACTCTCTAGGCAGGGAACAAGAAGAGTATTTTTCTAGGAATTCTAACCAGTCTGCATATATATACGATTTCTCTACAAAAGGGTCTCACCAGAAGCTACAGTTGACAAGTCTCAGCAATGTAAAAGAAGTCCCAGATGACCATTTTAGTGCTCGATTATTAAGCATAAGTGAACAGTCAAAACTTCCCAGACATTAGAAATCCTTTAATATCACACACACACACACACACACACACACACACACACACACACAAGCAACTTGGAAGAATTAGATTATACAAAGGAAATAAAACTTTAAGAAAAACTATCATTATTTTCCTCATACAGAAATGAGAGGATACTGTTTCTCTGAAAGATGGAGCTATAAAAAATACTGAATATTCAGAGAATTAAAAAGGGCTCTTGGAAATAAAAAAAATTAAACGATGCTGGTTTTAAAATCTTAATAGGAGGGCAAATACTGTTGAGGAGATCTCCCAGAAATCACAGCAAAAGGCAAAGAGATGGAAAAGAAGAGAGAAATTAAAATATAGGACTCTTCTAGGAAGTCTAAAAGACTACTAAAAGGAGTTCCAGAGAGAAGAACAAATGGAGAGAAAGAAATCATCAAAAACATTATTCAAAAATCTTTCCCACAACTCTAAGACACAAGTTTCTAGATTGAAAGGGCCTACCAGTAGATAAAAATGCTCTCCAAGGATCCATATTTCACATGATCAGGAAATCTCAGAACATCGAATAAGAAGATCCTCAGTTTTCAGGGAGAGAAAAAAAAAGAAAAGATCTCATAAAAAATCAGAATGGCATCAGTCTTGGGGCACCTCAGTGGCTCACTCAATTGCACACCCAACTTTTGGTTTTGGCTCGGGTCATGATCTCAGGGTCCTGGGGTGAAGCCCCTCATTGGGCTTGAGACAGTCTCACCCTCTCCGTCTGCCCCTCCCCCCACTCATGTGCGCACACACACACACACACACACACACACACTCTCTCTCTCTCTCAAATAAATAAATAAATCTTAAAAAAGAAGAATGACATAAGACTTCTCAGCAGCATCGGTGTAAATTAGAGGACAATTAGGCATTTTATTTCAAATTCTGAAGAAAAATGATCTCCAACCAACATTTTTATAGCCACCTAAACTATTATTGTAAAGATAATTTCTAAAAATTCCCCTTCTATGAACTTGTCTCTATATGCAAGTTATTGATAGAGGTGCTCTACCATAATGAGACAGTGAGCCAAGAGAAAGAAAGACACAGATTCCAGGAGACCAGGCGTGAACACAAGAGAAGAAACGGGAACTCCCAGGAGGACGGTGTAAAAGGTACAGAGGTGACTATTTGGCACAGCCTAGAGAAAGCAACCAGGCAAGGCAAGTACTGTTCTGAAGGCTCCAGGAGTGAATTCTTCAAGAAGATGAAACTGGCCGGGTACATGACAAACATGAATATACTGAGAGGCATTTGGGGGTTGAATTAGGAACAAGAACATAGAAAATTAAGCAAACATAAAAACAAGATAATTATTAGCTCTGAGGGAAATTAGACAGAGTAATCAGCTGTGAATAACATTTCCTTGGTTCTCAACCTTGGCCAAACTTTAGAATCATCTAAGGAGCTTTTAGCCCAAACTAAAACTGCATCAATTAAATCAGAAATCGGCAGCGGTATTTTTTTTAAAGCTCTCCAAGTGATTCAAACGGTCAGCCAGTATGAAAACCACTGACTCGTTCTTAATAATGTAAATCCTGAATACTGATGTAAGCAAAACTACAACAAACTGGGAACTTGAGGAACACAGTCAGAAAGTGGGGGGATGGTAGAGATGGGGAGTAGTTGAACAGAGAGTTAATTCTCCATCTTATGTGATGGGAAGTCAGTTGATATTGCCTGAAACAGAGCCATCAAGAAGTAGCCGTATAGGCATGTTATACAGTCATATGGAGATAAATGCAAAATGAATCATCTAAAACACCTGAAAGTGAAAAATAGGAGCAGGGGTGGGGGACCTTCATGTTTCCTATAATATACCTTATAGAAATGCTTGACTCTTTAAACTATGTTCATGTGTGACTCTGACAAAAACAAAAGGTAAACTTAAAAATATTAATAAAAGCTAGAAGAATGAAGAAAATAACCACAGGAAAACCTAATCTGGCTTTTTGAAAAAGCTAAGTAACATAAAATTTTAGCCAAGAAAAAGAGAACACAAACACATGGACATAACTAGAGACAGATATAATACAAAATAAAATTGTAAGAAAATAAAATGTTATCACCTTACATCTACTAAATTAGAAAGCTAGATGGCCTGAATGATTTTCTAAGCTATGTAAGTTAGTTACCAAAATAGACTTAATAAGATGTAAAAAACATAAACTGATAACCACGAAAGAAATTTCAAAACCTACTGTGACAAAAGTCCCCAGGCAAAGAGAGTTTTAGGGAGATAATACTGCTATATTGTATATAAATAGTTCCAGACCACAGGAAAATAACAAAATCCCAAATTAGAACATAAGCTTGGTTTAAGCCCATCACCAAAGCAGCCCCCCAAATTTTTAAACAAAATCATGACACTGGGGTGCCTGGGTGGCTCAGTCGGTTAAGTGTCTGCCTTCGGCTCAGGTCATGATCCCGGAGTCCTGGGATCGAGTCCCACATCGGGCTCCCTGCTCAGCAGGGAGTCTGCTTCTCCCTCTGCCCTTCACCCTGCTCATGCTCTCTCTCACTCTCTCTCTCTCTCAAATAAATAAATAAAATCTTTAAAAATAAAATAAAATAAAATCATGACACTGATTTATAAGTATAGATGAAAAATTCTAAATAAATATTAGCAAATTGAGTCTATCTGTAATTAAATAATATATTATGATCAAGTAACTAAAATGGAAATATTTTTACCCTCTTGCCCATCAAATTAGCAAAATATTAAAAGATTTGTGATATACAGTGTTGACAGTCATATGGGGAATATATGGACAAATATTTATGTTCAAGGGTGCTCATTTTGACATTATTTATGTCTGTTTCTTTCTCCAGATTAGCAAAGTTTTCAGCTATTATTTCTTCAAATATATTTTCTGTCCCCCTTCTCTCTTCTTCTTCTGGGACTCCTATAAATACGAATGTTATTATGTTTGATGGAGTCCCTGAATCCCCTAAGTCTATTCCTGTGTTGCATAATTCTTCTTCCTCTCTTTTGTTCAGCTCCATTATTTTCCATTATTTTGTCTTCTAGGTCACTAATTCATTCCTCTACTTCTTTTAGCCTGCAGTTCATTGCATTAAACCTGTTTCTGATCTCATTTATTGAACTTTTCATCTCTGATTCTTTTTTAACTCTTTTATCTCTGTGGTAAGGGTCTCATTGATGTCTTCTATTCTTTTCTCAAGCCCAGAGAGTATCTTTAGGATTGTTGCTTTAAATTCTCCCTCAGGTATGTTACTTATATCTGTTTCACTTAGATCTCTGGCCATGGCCTTATCTTCTTCTTTCATTTGGGAGAGTAGAAAATGAGAAGCAATCTAAAAGTCCCTCAGTAGAGGAGTGGCTAACTATATTATGCTCCATCTGTATTTTGAAACACTACGCAGCAGTTTCAAAATTTAAGGGGATTTCAATCAAAAGAAATGTCAATATATTGTTAAGTGAAGAAGATTTGTTGCCCAACTGGTTTAGTTTAAAAATATCTTTGTGTTCGTATATGTACATTTGTATATATTAAAATACACTGAAAGAATTAAACTGATATGTATTAAGCCTTTAGTAGCAGTTAAGGGTGGCCTAATAAGGATCATGAGGCTTAAGGAGAGAGGAGTCAGTGAAAGGTGACTTTCGTTTTTTACTTTATATACTTCTGTGTTTGAATTTTTACAGTGAGAATGTATCCATGTGATTGTCCAATTAAAATCAACCAATTAAAATGTAAAGATCATGTATGCACGTGGACAGATCCTAAAAAGAAGAAAAAAAATTTTTAATGAAAACAATTCTGTTTGTTTTTGTTTGATTTAAGGTAGTGGGATTCTTTTTTCAAGATTTATTTATTTATTTTAGAGGGAGCGAGAGAGAGAGAGAGAGAGAGCTTGGGGTGGGGGGAGAGATGGGGGAGAGGGAGCGAGAAACTCAAGCAGACTCTGCACTGAGCACAGAACTTGACATGGGGCTCCATCTCATGACCCTGAGATCATGACCTGAGCCAAAATCAAGAGTTGGACAGCTAACCAACTGCATCCCCTCCCAGGCACCCCTAAGGTGGTGTAAGGCTAATAATTTAAAAAAATATCCTAGGGATTTATATGGAATTGGGTTTGTATAGGTGGTCCAACCCAAATAGACACTTTAAATATTACCAAACGTACGTAATGTTTCATAGAAGATTTTGGGAACAAAATTTTGAAGGGAGTGACAAACAAGTCCATTCTAAAATGTGTCACTGTTTCACAATCTAGAAAAAACATAAATATATCCTTGGGATGTTTAGAATTTCAATTTAACTATAATCTCATCCACATATTTTAATGAAACCCTTGCCTGATGTAAAGATATTCCTGGGCCCAAGCGAGCTTTCCCAGAGTAGATAAGAGGGATTTTTTTTTTTAACCAAACAGGCAACTTAATGCATGATTAAAGAGAATATGCAATTGGTCCCAAACTATTTCCCATTTCTCCTGATAGTAAACAAATCTTCTGCTACACATAAAAAATTCAGAAATCAAATAATTGAGTGTGATGTAAAATGCTTTGCTTTTGAGGCACCCCTAAACAGTAATCCATTTGATGGAATCAATCCTGACTTCAGCCTCAAAAATCCATCCTTCATATATACATTAATTTAAGTATCTAAGATACAGTTTCTGTCCTGTGGCCCCCCAAAAAATGGTTAAATGTGAAGCATTTGGTGCGACTTAGTGACAGAGAAGTCTCTGTTTTCACCCTGTTTCCAACTTGGGATATTTTTCCCTTTCATTTTCCTAGTTCCCTTAGAAGCAGGATGTTCAGGCCATGATTTACTTTAATGAAATTCAGAGAACAGAATTTTCACATAAAACACTGCCAATATACCTCTATACCCCTAATTTAAGGATCCCTGTTGCTCACCATAAATATTACTTGGTCACTCCATGATAACAAATTAGACAGCAAAAGCACTTAGAGCTGTACAGTAATGCTTCGCACTTTGCAGACTCCAGGGGACCATTCAAAGTACTGCAGTGAGGTGCGGGGGCGGGGGGAGCTCCTGGGAATGAATTGTGAGGTTGCTTCCCTGCGTCCCTCCTCCTGTCACTGAGATCGCCTGCCCTCTCCTTAAGGCTCATCCAGCCTTTGAGATAAATCTTGACCTTAGTCTTCAGAAATATAAGGTGCTATAGTGTATGACCCTGACTCAGGATCGAGTTACCCTAGACCTGTAGCGTTGTCTAATGGTGTGCCTAATTATAATCTGTGGGTTTCTTCCATCTTCTTGAAATCAAGTTTCTACCAGTACCCTTGCTTTGGGAGCTGGGTCCAGGCCAGGTTCTCTAGTTCCAGAATCCCTGAGAGTCAAGAGGCTAAACAGGACAGACCTTGATTTGGATCTCAGCTCTACCACCTTGCTAGCTCTGTTACTTTGGTCATTTCTTAGTCTCTCCAAACCCCAATTTTATTATCTTAAAAATGCAGGAAAAAATCCCTACCATATAGAAAATGTAGCATAGTGTATGGCACATAGTAAATGCAGATAAATATTAATTCCTACCACTCGTATCTTTTTGTTGATTTTTCCTTGATAATCTGAACAGTGTATTGGAACCTCTGAAATTGGAATTTGTCTTGCTGCTCTTCCAAATCTATATGGCAGCCCTGAGGCTAAAGCCTCTATTCCTACTGATGTAAGTCAGCAACATCTCCTGCCTAGTCAAATCACTAACTTTGCCCATTACTGACCTCTGTGAGACCTTTGCTCCTTGGGAGACATATAACTGATACTTTCTTCTTTCCTAATGTTCTCTCAGAATGCTAGGATCCAACCTGGATTTGTACCCTAGTGCCTGCCCCAGTGTATTAGGTGATTCCACTAAGAACGGTCTCTAAAATCCTGCTGAGATGACTCACTGGGTCTACCCATGGAATGCCTTTTGACATTCATAAATCACGATTGTTCCTCACTTTCAAAACAGAACAAAAAAAAAAAATCTAAAACACAATGGATTGACTTTTCCCCAGTTCCCTTCCCTCACTTGGACCCCAAGAGAGAGATGTGGAAGAGATGGGATTCCTCAAGTTGGTGGAAGAGAGTCACTAAATTACTGTCTGATTCCTGTTATGCACCAGCATGTTGCTAAGAAATCTACATTCATTACTGCAAACCCTCACAATACTGCAAGATAGCATTGCCCTCACTTAACAGATGGGGAAACTGAGGCTCTATAAGGTTAAACAGTGTTCCCAAGTTCACACACCAGCAAGAAACAGAGCCAGAATGTGAACTCTTACATGTCCGATTTCAAAGTATATAAGGTTTCTTACAAACTGGAGAATTCCTTTCTCACTATACCACATTTCCCCTCACTACACCATTACATATAAGTCAATAGGTTGCTTCAAAGTATTTTTATTCATTTTATTTTATTTAAATCCAAGTTAGTTAACAGTGTAGTATTTGTTTCAAGAGTAGAATTTAGTTATTTGTCACTTACATAGAACACACAGTGCTCATCCCAACAAGTGCTCTCCTTAATGCCCATCACCCATTTAGCCCAGCCCCCACCGTCCTCCCCTCTGACAACCATCAGTTTGTTTCCTAGAGTGAAGAGTCTCTTACGGTTTGCCTCCCTCTCTGTTTTTACCTTATTTTCTTTTTCCTTCCTTTCCCCTTTGTTCATCTGTTTTGTTTCTTAAATTCCACATATGAGTGAAATCATATGAGTTTGTCATTCTCTGACTTACTTCATTTAGCATAATACACTTTTAGTTCCATCCACGTCATTGCAAATGGCAAGATTTCTTTCTTTTTGATGGCTGAGAATATCCCATTATTTTTATATATATACATCTATATATGTGTGTGTATATATACACACCACATCTTCTTTATCCATTCATCAGTCAAAGGATATTTGGGCTCTTTCCATAACGTGGCTATTGTTGATAGTGCTGCTATAAACATTGGGGTGCATGTGCCCCTTCAAATTTTTGTATAAATACCTAGTAGTGCAACTGTGGGTCATAGGGTAGTTCTATTTTTAACTTTTTGAGGAACCTCAGAAAACAACAGATGTTGGTGAGGATGTGGAGAACGGGGAATCCTTTCGCCCTGTTAGTGGAAATGCAAGCTGGTGCAGGCACTCTGGAAAACAGTATGGAGATTCCTCAGAATGTTTTTTAAATGTTGAAATTCCCAGAGTAATTTACTTCTCAATCAACAAAAAATAGCCCATGAACCTGTACGTATAATTCTTTTGTCTAAATGATAGTAATAGCTAGCACTTCTTCGTTGCTTGTTAGGTGTTTGACACTGTTTGATTTATGTATATGAACTCATTTAATTCTATGTGCTAGGTGATATTAACATCCCTATATTAGAGGTGAAGAAACCAAGCAAAGAGGGGTTAGGTAAGTTGCCCAAGATCCCACTGGCAGAGCTGTGGTCAGAATCCAGGAAGTCTAGGTGCAGAGCCCAAGCTCTCATCACCATGTTTTACTGCCTCTCAACAATCAAAATAATTGTGTAAATCTCCACTTGACTTTGTATGTAGGAATAAATTAAGGATCTCATCAATTCCTTTGATAACTGAAAGTACCAAAAACCATTTACTGAAAAACGAGTAGCATGTTGCTTATGAATCACATTCCCTGATGACTCGCCACACTTTGGTATTTGGCTCTCTTTCTCCATGAAGACTAAAGATACATAATTCTGCATATTACTATAGAAGTCACACTTATCTGGAAAGGGTACAATTAAGGATAAAGTAGAATCTTTTTCCAAGAAAATAATTTCTCCTTTCATAACTATAAATATTATTTTACTCCATTTGGGTAGCACTCTTTAGATTCTGGCATGAATACAGTATACCGAAACCAGAGTTTATCATCTAAAGCTTGCAGTAAAGTCATTTTTGGAAAAAATTTATATACTATATACTCAACAATCCCATACATTTTAACTTTCTGGTGTGAACAATGATAATCAATAAAGCATTTAATTTCTAAAAATCAGGCTTGTTTTGTTTTTCCATTGTATGAGTCAGTATCTGGCACATGTAAAGTAAAATGAAGAAAATGAGCTTATAAATCACAGTAATCTCCCTGATAATCACTACTCATTTAGTGAAGGGACAATGTGCTCACTACATGAGGCATTCTTATAAAAGACACCAAGCTGCAATTAACGATCTATAGATCTCATTTGCTCTGAATTAGTAAGTGCCCTGATTCTAATAAATTCTCGATACCTAAGGACCTTATTCTGATTATTTTTATCTCATGTTTCTTGCCCACAGAGAAAGGAAAAGGAAAATGATTTCTTCCCCAAATGCCAGCTGAGTGCATTATCTTCTCCCTGTTTCTCATACATCTACCCAGAAAGGTATTCCAACCAAAACAATGTCAGAACACATTTCATTTTTTAAAAAAGATTATAATATTCCTCCAAATGTCTTAACCAGAACATATAACTTCTACAAGAATACTATGAAAAATAATGTTTAAAATATCCTTACCTAATGAAAACAAATCCTAAAGTTCCTTCTAAATTACACACGAAAAATGAAATTGACCTAGCTTTATTTTGAAATATTTGTATTATGCTATGAAATGTATATTCTTATTTCTCAAATAAACAAACTACCTGTATGCAAAATAATTCTACACAAACCAGAATGTGATAACCCAAAAGATCCCATTGCACAGACAGAACATATAATATTTACTGTTTTATCATTTCTTATCTCATAACAAAACAGATATAACTTCACTATTCCTGGCAGGTATTGGGATTAAAAAATAATGCAAAGAGGAAAAATCGCCCAAGGACTCAAGTTTGAGACACAGAAGAATGAATCTAAAACAGATTTCAGAATATAGGGGCACCTGGGTGGCCCAGTTGGTTAAGCATCTGCCTTCAGCTCAGGTCATGATCCCAGGGTCCTAGGATCGAGCCCCACATTGGGCTCCCTGCTCCGTGGGGGGCCTGCTTCTCCCTCTCCCACTCCCCCTGCTTGTGTTCCCTCTCTCGCTGGGTCTCTCTCTGTCAAATAAATAAGTAAAATCTTAAAAAAAGATTTCAGAATATAAACACTCATTAAGTTAAATCCCAAAAAAACCCTCTAATCCACCGCTATTGGGTTTAGTCTCAGTCAAGTGCCCTGCGATGAGGCGCTCAGATTAGAATAATGCAAGTAGAGTTTAAGAGTTCCATTTTTAAAAGAAAAAGAGTTTAACGTTTATAAAGATGTGGGCAGGATGGAGTTTCTGTCCTAAGCATATCCCTCCTTTTAAGCAAGGCTGAGAGAATCCTATGGCTGAGATCAGGCATAGGTCATCCAAATTGTGTAAAGTGTTAGAGCCAATGTCTTTGAACCAAGAACAGAACAAGGACTTTCTCAGAACAAAAGGACTCTCTCATCTCAAGTAAGCTCTCAGAGAAGAGGTGTCACTTTGAGAGGTGACCCAAAGACTCAGCCCCTGATGGAGTCTATATATGTAGACAGTAATAACCCATGCCCAGTGATGAGGATCTCTAACCTAGCACATTTCAGCACAGAGCTGTGGGAGTTGGGGAAGCAGAATCATCATAGGGGAAGGTAACTTAGTCTTAGCCTGATGCATGAAGGGAAGAGATGAGAAGATCATACCTCAAACATCAGGAAGGCTGCTATGAAAAGCCCTTCCTCCCAGGACCTGTGACATCAGAAAACATTCTTTGTATCCCTTGAAGGCAGGGAGTCATGAAAGGTATTTCTGTTACCATAACTTACCAGTTACATTAGAAACGTATCTGCCAAGCAAATCAAGAGAATTCATGTTTTTGGTGAGAAGTGAACTCACATCATAATAAAAGTAATTCAAGTTTTTTCACTATCTCAATCTCAAACCAAAGAAACACTTTTTCCCTGCCTTCTCAAGTAAAACATAAATGCATACTTATGCGACGTACTATGAAACACACGAAGCTTCTATCTCCTTTGGGATTTGCCTTCTCCCTCCAATACAGAGAATAAATGGTCACCTCTTGTCCCTGAAATTTTTTTCTGTCTTTACCAGCCTTCCACTCACTTTCTAGTTTAGGCTTTTCATTTGCTATCTTCAGAAACAATACATAAGGAAACATGGTGAGAACACATATTTAAATACATAAATATCTGAGTAAGTGTTCAATGTTTAGTGTGGTATTATTCATTCTGTTTTCATTGTTTGATTCCTCACTTAAGAGTTTTTTAAATTTCTAGGGGCGCCTGGGTGGCTCAGTCGTTAAGCATCTGCCTTCGGCTCTGGTCATGATCCCAGGGTCCTGGGATCGAGCCCCACGTTGGGCTCCCTGCTCCACGGGAAGCCTGCTTTTCCCTCTTCCACTCGCCCTGCTTGTGTTCCCTCTCTCGCTGTGTCTCTCTCCTGTCAAATAAATAAATAAAATTTTTTAAAAAAAGAGTTTTTAAATTTCTCACCTGCAGCACCATACTGTACAAAGATTTTGAAGTAACATACAGGAATCCACATGGCAAAGTAAGACAAAAAATAAAATTGAGAAAGACAGAAACACAGTAATGAGAGCAGGTGAAATATAAATTAGAATTGATGGACAAACCCTAAGGAGCAATTCAGAATGCATATATGCCACCCATGGGAGACTACACTATGGTTTTTAGCACAGAGAAGCCAATTTGTACTTCAGCTCACTGGCAGCTAAAGAAAAAGAGGAATTATGGTCTTCTGCCTGATTCATAATGCTCAGAATATTTTTTTATTACCTTCCAATTTGAGGTCACTGAGGATACCTGAAATCTGACCTCTGTTCCATATTAGAATCATATACTATCTGAGACGAAAGGAACCAAAGATCATCTAACTCAGTGAGAACTAAAGGGATCACGTGAGTTTTCAGTCCCACAAAGAATAAGAGAGCCAGGTATAGAACATCTAGAGGCCTCTACCTAGTTTAGTGTTTTCTCCCATCAGCAACACTGCTTACTCTTTCTCCAGTAGAACAGGAGATTGAGAATCAAAGAATCATCTATCCAGGCCTCATTAAATTGAAACAACCATGCTAATTTCCTGGTTGACTGGCTATATCAGGGCAAGTGTCAGAGAACAAAAACTAGATACAGGTTTAGCCCTCATAATTGGAGGTAGCCCTGGGTTCATCTCACAATTAAGAAAAAGTTGTGAAGTGAGGAGGTGAGGTAAAGATTGTACCTATACTTACTAGAGTACTCTTAGAGCCAAAAGTGAAAC
Organism: Callorhinus ursinus; assembly: GCF_003265705.2. NCBI lineage: Eukaryota > Metazoa > Chordata > Mammalia > Carnivora > Otariidae > Callorhinus > Callorhinus ursinus. The sequence continues at coordinate 22,920,995 of NW_027397078.1, forward strand.
AAAAGAGTTCCCAAACCAGGTAAATACAAATTACCTTATACCCTAGTTCCAGCTTTACTTAGTAGTCTCTGTCTGTATCTTTGTCTGTTTCTGTCTCACTCTCTCTTCCTCTTCCCCTCCCCGACTCACCTTCCTCCCCACTGAAGGTGCTTGTAAGGAATTATGAGATAGCAGTGAGAGAAAATTCCTAGAACTCACATGAAGTTAGGAATCATTAGTGCTCCCACCAACCAAAGTAAACAGATTTCCAAGACTACAAATATCATTCAGTAGAGACATTGTAAGAATTATTAGTTAGAAGTCAGGCCAAATCAGCAACCTGATCTGTCCATTAAAAAGAATAAAAACAAGATTTGAATGATAAAACTGATTCAGAAATGAACTAACTATAAAACAAAGCCCAACACTCTTTAAAAGAATAAAACTAGATCCAACACTCAACAATGTAAACTTCACACTGTCTAGCATCCAATAAAAAACTACTGGACCTGTGAAGAAGAAGGAAATTTTGACACACAACCAGGAAAAAAATCAGTTAATAGAAAGAGACCAAGAAATGACAGAAATGGTACAATTTTTTTATTTTTTTTAAAGATTTTATTTATTTATTCATAAGAGACAGAGAGAGAGAGGCAGAGGGAGAAGCAGGCTTCCTACCAAGCAGGGAACCCGATGCAGGACTTGATCCCAGGACTCTGGGATCATGACCTGAGCCGAAGGCAGACGCTTAACCATCTGAGCCACCCAGGCACCCGAGATGGTAGGATTAACAACATTAAATTGTTAATTAAAAAATTAAAATTGTTAGGGGCACCTGGGTGGCTCAATCAGATAAGCGTCTGCCTTCGGCTCAGGTTCTGATCCCAGGGTCCTGGGATTGAGCTCTGCATCGGGCTCCCTGCTTGGCAGGGAGCCTGCTTTTCCCTCTCCCTCTGCCCCTCACCCACTCTTGTGCTCTTTCTCTCTCTCTTTCTCTCAAATAAATAAATAAAATAAAATCTTTAAAAAATAAAACTGTTAATGTTGACAACTTTATAAAATGTTAACAACAAATAAAAATACATTAAAATTGTAATGGAAAAGATGATAAGTATGCTCAAAATTTTGAAGGAAAACATGAACATAATGAGGAGAGAATAGAAATGTAAACAAAAGTCAAATGAAAAACTCAATATATGAAATAAGATATTCACTGAATTGGATTATCAGTTCATTAGATACTGCAGAAGAAGATATTGGTAAATTTTAAGGCACAGCAATAAAAACTATCCATACTGCAGCACAAGCAGAATAAAATCTGGGAAAAATATGAAAAGAAACTCAGTGACCCGTGGAATAATAGTAAGTGGTCTCACACGCTAATTAGAGTCCCAAAAAGAAAAGACATAGCAGAGGAATAGGAAAATTATTTGAAGAAATAATGGCTGAAAAATTTCCAAAATTATGTAGACTATAAACCCACAGAACACAGAATATCAACAAATCCCAAGGAAGACAAACAAAAGGAAAGCCACAGGAAGGCACATCACAGTAAAATTATTAAGAAGAGAAAGTATTAAATGCAGCCACAGGGGGTGGGGAAAAGGTGTATTCCATAGAGGAACAAGAATAAGGATTAATGCAGATTTCCTGTGAGAAACGATTCAAGTGTGAAGACAATGGAATGACACCTTTAAAGCACTGAAAGGAAAAAAAAAAAACTGCCAACCTAGAATTACATATCCAGTGAAAGTATCTTTCAAAAAAGAAGGCAAGGGAGACTTCTGGTTTCAGCTCCAGCATGGAAAGAATTTAGAAGTTGTCACACCCATCCTTAGAACAAGAGTAAGCTGGACAAACTGAAAATCAAGACTATTCTCGGACCCGTCAGAGAAATGAGGTCAGGGGAAAAACCACCACCATGAAATTTGGACAGACAGAAGCACTCAGAGAGGCACAACCAAGATCTGCTTACCTGGAGCAGAAGCCATGGAAACCATAAACTTGTAAGAACACTTAATAGTAGTTTTGACAAACTGCTGGAGACTGAGCATGGACTAATATGAGAGCAAGAAATTTCTGGGCACCAAGTCTGAAGGGGACCCCATACTCTCAGAAGCTTAACCTCCAGGAACCTGAACAGGTTCTCATGGTAAAGATTCAAGAAAAATCCACTCATGGATCTGGCAGGGGGAAAGGAAAAGTAATCACTGTGAAATATGTCCAGAACCTTCTCCATAATGAAGGCTAACTCTCCAGAGAAAAAGACTTTTCCAGTGCTTTATCACTACTGGGGGAAGGGCATTTTCCCCACCCCAGTCCCTTATAGCATTTCTGTCTCACCTAAGATAGATTTTTTTGTAAAACCTATACCACTAGAGAAAAACATGTGATGTTCACAGCCCAGAGACACAGGCCCATTAAACTATGGAGACGGTATCATAGTACTACAGGCCCCACAGGCACATCAAGAGGTGAATGGATAAACATATTGTGGAATATCTATACAATGGAACACTACCTAGCCTGGTGATGAGTATTAAGGAGGGCACGTATTGAATGGAGCATTGGGTGTTATACGCAAACAATGAATCATGGAACACTACATCAAAAACTAATGATGTAATGTATGGTGATTAACAGAACATAATAAAATAAAATTTAAAAAAAGAATAAAATGAAACCTAACCAAAAGATCTACAAAAAAAAGGTGGGGGGGGATAAACTACGGATACATGCAACAGCATGGATAAATCTCAAAAACTGTATGCTGAGCAAAAGAACCTAGACATAAAATAGGGCATACTGTTTGACTGCATTTATGTGAAACTCTTTTAAAAGGCAAATCTAATCTATAGTGACAGAAAGTAGTTAAGTAGTTGCCTGGGGGCAGGAGTAGATAGGGGATTGAGTAGGAAAAAGCACAAGGAGACATTTTGGGGCCATGGAAATGTTTTGTATCTCAATTTTGGTGGTGAATAGATGGATGTATCTATTTGTCAAAACTCATCAAAAATGAACACTTAAAATAGGCGTATTTGGGTGCCAAATCTTTAAAAAACAATACACCTTTAAAATTGTCTAGCCTAGGGCGCCTGGGTGGCTCATTTGGTTAAGTGACTACCTTCAGCTCAGGTCATGATCCTGGAGTCCCAGGATCGGGTCCCACATCGGGCTCCCTGCTCAGCAGGGGGTCTGCTTCTCCCTCTGACCCTCCCCTGTCTCATGCTCTCTCTCTCTCTCTCTCATTCTCTCTCAAATAAATAAATAAAACCTTTTAAAAAAAATAAAATAAGGGGCGCCTGGGTGGCTCAGTTGGTTAAGCGACTGCCTTTGGCTCAGGTCATGATCCCAGGGTCCTGGGATCGAGCCCCGCGTCGGGCTTCCTGCTCAGCGGGGAACCTGCTTCTCCCTCTCCCTCTGCCCCTCCCCCTGCTTGTGCTCTCTCGCTTGTGCACTCTCTCTCTCTCTCTCAAATAAATAAATAAAATCTTTAAATAAATAAATAAAATGTCCCTTAGCTAAAGAAGCAATTTTCTCTACTTGCCACTACATTTATCACCGCTCTATAACATATTTCTCCTTTGCTGATAAAAATGGCAATGAGTTAGTGGTCTTCTTATTGAATGGTTGTTTAGATGACTACGTGTCCCTTGTTTGGCCAGAAACATCTAATCAGTGTCCACTACTTGATTTGTATGTGATACTTCTTAATGAAGATGATAATGATCAAAATCAACACAGTCATCCCACATCTTAAAGGTAACCACACGCTATGTGCTCTTGAGCCAGTTTTGGGTTACTATTAGCCAAACAGAAATATTAATTTATACAATGCTTATAATCAGACTCACTACAGAACTGTGTACAGTATCTTTACAGAACACAATATACATCTAGAGCCTAAGAAATTAAAGTAACTCTTTATTCCATCTGCCAAGGCACGATGGAACCTTGTAATTATCTGGCTTTAGATAGAAGAGATCCATTGCAATTGGATGCACACGAGGGCACAGGTTTATGCCTCAGATGACAGACGGCAGATAAAAAGCTCTAGAGTGCAAGCTTTCTACGAGACCTTTTTAATTTATTTTCCCCAAACGCATCAAATTTTAATGCTGGCTCTCTGACCCAGTATGTTAGCTTTTTTATGAACTTATGATTAACTAGTACCGTAGTAGCAGAAGCTAAATTTTCTTCCATTTAAAACTAAATTTTACTCATAGAAGTTATAACCCCTAAATACTAGGTGAAAGAGACCAAATGAGGAATGAAAGTATTTTTAAAAGACAAATGCGAACAGAAAATTTAGTCTTGCACTATAATTACCAGAGCATCTGGAATTCCATGAGCCAAATCTAGTCAGTTCCAACCCTGGGCAATTGAGTCTGAAAAGCAGGGTTCAAGAATTAGCCCTATCGACTACTGCCAAGTAGCTTGGTCCCCCAAATTAAGATGATCTGGTCCAGGCCATGTGGTAATGCATGGCCTTGGGTAGAATCGTAATGGTACTTACAAGAGTTACTTTTGCACTGCTTTTATTCAAAGACTGCAAGATACAGGACCATAATTCAGGAGCCTAAATTATGTGGATAGGATCCAGACTTACAAATATATGGCTAGGTTGTGAACTTGGCCCTTGGCTGTCCTGGAACAAAGAAACAGGGCAAGGTTAAGTTATCAAACATATGGTAGTGTCCTCCGGCCAGGTAGTAGCTTCAGTCATTTTGAACACCCTCCCTACTCTCAATGCACCCTATGGTTATTAAAAGAAAAATTTGCAAAAAGATTTCCTAAAATCAGTGAATAATAGCCGATTAAAATTTTCCCCCTAGGGATGCTGGTTAAGGGGCAACTCAAAGGTTACAAGTTGGCATTGTCAAAACAGAACACAAGTCCCAAAGAAATTCATCCTTTCCCCTCCTTTTTTTTTTTGGCTACAACTGTTCTGATACATTTTATTGCAACAATGTCATATTCATTTCAGAACCATGCTCAGTTACACACATTATCATCAATATCACTATAACTCATTTCTGAGCACATTATCATAAAAAAATAAGTCCTTGCACATGTAAGTAAATGTCTTAAATTATTTCAATTCTCTACATTTTTTAAATGTTTATTTAAATTCAATTTAGTTAACATATAGTGTATTATTAGTTTCAGAGGTAAAGTTCAGTGATTCATCAGTTGCATATAACACCTGGTGCTCATTCCATCAAATGCCCTCCTTAATGCCCATCACCCAATTACCCCATCCTGCCGCCCCCCTCCCTTCCAGCGACCCTGTTTGTTTCCTAGAGTTAAGAGTCTCTTATGGTTTGCCTCCCTCTCTGTTTTTATCTTATTTTATTCTTCCTTCCCTTCCCTTATGTTCATCTGTTTTGTTTCTTAAATTCCACATGAGTGAAATCATATGGTATTTGTCTTTCTCTAACTGATTTATTTCGCTCAGCATAATACCCTCTTGTTCCATCCCTGTCGTTGCAAATGGCAAGATTGCATTCTTTTTGATGGCTGAGTTACTATTCCATTGTGCGTATATGTATGTGTGTGTGTGTATGTATATACACACACACACACACACACACACACACACACACACACACACACCACTTCATCTTTATCCATTCCTCTGTTGATGGACATCTGGGCTCTTTCCATAGTTTGGCTATTGTGGACATGGCTGCTATAAACATTGCAGTGCATATGCCCCTTTAAATCACTATTTTTGTATCCTTTGGATAAATACCTAGTAGTACAATTGCGGGGTCATAGGGTAGTTCTATTTTTAACTAACCAAGTATACATTTGATCAACAATTATCGAGTACTTACTATTTATCAGGCATGGGGATACAAAGATAAATAAAACATGGTTTCTGGGGCACCTGGGTGGTTCAGTCATTAAGTGTCTGCCTTTGACTCAGGTCATGATCCCAGGGTCCTGGGACCAAGCCCCGCATTGGGCTCCTGCTCAGCGGGAAGCCTGCTTGTCCCTCTCTCACTCCCCCTGTTTGTGTTCCCTCTCGCTGTCTCTCTCTCTGTGTCAAATAAATGAATAAATAATCTTAAAAAAACAAACAAACATGGGTTCGGTCCTCAAGGATCTCACCCACTAAAAGAGGTAGGGGTAAACAATTGGATGTCATATGATAGTGTTACGAAAATGGTGCTTTAGGGTGTCATCATCATCATCACCACTCCCACTGAGTACTTACTATGTACCAGGCACTATTCTAAGAACTTTTAGTGTGTAACTTTATTTATTTATTTATTTATTTATTTATTTATTTATTTATTTATTTATTTATTTTTAAAGATTTTATTTATTTATTTGACAGAGAGAGAGACAGCGAGAGAGGGAACACAAGCAGGGGGAGTGGGAGAGGGAGAAGCAAGCTTCCCGCGGAGCAGGGAGCCCGATGTGGAACTCGATCCCAGGACCCCGGGATCATGACCTGAGCCGAAGGCAGACGCTTAACGACTGAGCCACCCAGGCGCCCTAGTGTGTAACTTTAAATTACATACTCACAACCGCCCTATGAGGTGATGGTTAATTCATGGAAAGATCAAGTAATGTGATGAAAGTCACACAACTGGTAAGAAGTAGAACTTGGCTTCAAACCCCAGGAGTCCAAACTCATAACCACTAGGCAATAATGACTCTCATAACCTCCAGGAGCGTACCATTAATTCTGTTAGTGGAATAGTATGTAGTCATATGGAAGGCACTCCAGGGAAGGTGACATTTACTGTGGTCAAGCCAGGAACAAAAGATGAACGGAGCCTGTGTTCAACTTTTAGATTCAACCAACTTTTTAAAGTTAACTTTCTATTTTGGAATAATTTTAGTTTATACAGACAAAGAGGGCTCTCTTATATCCCCTTACCCAATGTACTCCTCTGTTAATGTCTTACATCTCCATCATATATTTGTCAAAACTAAGAAACCAACATTGGTACATTGCTATTAACTAAACCCTAGACTTTATTTAATTTCACCACATTTTCTTTAATGTGCTCTCTCTGTTCCAGGAGCCAATACAAGATACCACATTGCATTTAGTTTTCATGTCTCCTCAGTCTCTCCTGGTCTGTGACAGTTTCTCATTCTTTCCTTATTTCTCATGACCTTGACAGTCTTGAGGAGTACTGACCTGGTATCCCATAAAAATCCCTGGATTTTTCTGATGTTTCTCTCATGATTAGACTGGGTTGGGGATTTTAGGGAAGAATATCATAGCAATGACGTGCCCTTCTCAAGTTACATCATATTAGAGGGGGACATGACATCACTGGTGATATTAACTTTCCTCACTTGGTTAATGTAGTACTAGCCAGGTTTCTGCACTATTTTTCCCTTTCTCTAGTCTATTTTTTAGAACCAACATACTATATCTAGCCCAAACTTGGGTGGAGTAGGAGATTAAGCTCTACTTCCCAGAGTGGGGAGCAGTATCTGCATATATTAAAACCAACTTGTTTTAGAGCCAAGGAAAGTAATGGCCTTAACCAACCACATAGGGAAAGATTACTGGATTAGATATCTGGACTTCAAACTTGTGACTAAACTTCCATAAGCCTCAGCAAAGTCAGGTATAGTACTGATAATTTACCTTTGTCTCAGAGTTATTATTGGAATTAAATGCCAGCCTTCTGAATTCATAAATCTCGGGATAAAAGTCATAGACCTTATTACCACAAAACACACATGATATGCCCAATGTTTTGTCCATTACTGGGGATCCTCACCCTTGAATGTCTGGTAAAATTCCTGTGCTAACTAGTAGTCCTAAAATGTTAAGTCTCATCATACTAGAGAGGACACCATTTCAACTGAGGTAAGTTTCCAGGGAAACAGAGCAAACCAGGGATAAATCCAAAAAATAGGAAGCCCATCTCATCTCACAGAAGGCCTGACACTAGACAGAAGCACAGAAAGCTGTGAGTCCACCACAGGTTTATACCACATACTCACCTGGCTCATCCCATGTCCGCCCTCAAATCCATGCCACAGGACAGGCACCTGGTTGGGGCTGGCCAGGTAGGGAGCATATCCAGATTTAAACCACAGTTTTCTAGGCTTCAGCACTTGAGGAAGTAGAGTTGATGCGGACACAACCAATGCAGCACGATTTTTTTTCAGCACACATTATTTATAATTTTAAAATCTAACCATTAAAAAAAGACCTGTAGGCAGAGATTATTTTATGAAAGATAAAGAGATTTATTTTAAATTTTTACTTACATGACTGTAGTGTTTAATAAAACTGTTCTTTTTCAAATTATTTAAAACAAATTAATGCTTATAATTCTTCAGGCTCTGCCCACAGATGACACGCATATTAAGACTTTATCTGCTGAAGCGAATGAGTAAATTGCACTTAAATACCAACATTATAGGTCTGTTTGTTCTGAAATCTTCCTCTCAAAGACCCCTCCGCCTTCTTGCCTCCCTCTTCCAAACCCAGAAGGTCACTCATTCTTACTGTAGTGCAGAACTATATTTTTTGTTTTAGATGTTACTGTTAGTCACCGCATTAGTCATTTTCAACTTCCTTGAAGGGATACTGAAGCCTCCTTTGCCAACTCCATTACCTGCTATGACTAGAGCTGAAATCACCCTTTCTGCCTCCTGGGGCTGCCAAACTCTCAACGCCATGACTGACGGGATATTCGTGTGAAATGGGGTATGCCCAGAGGAGAGAAAACAGCAGAGAGAAACCAGTGACGCAGTATATTATTGCATCTCAGCTGAGCATAATCCCTCATCAGGAAGAAATTTTCTTTCCCCTGCACAATTTTCTCAGTGGTTAAGCTACTTTTTTGCAAAATTAAATAAGAGTTATAAAAAAAAAAAAAAACCTGAGAGGTTCACGGAGCAACAAGGGATGGGTATTGTGGCTCCTAGCAGCCCCTCTCTTTCTTTAAGGAAAAAAAAACTCATCCCTGTACCTCTCCTTCCCATGCTCCCAAAACAATATGATTGTTTCAGGGGATATAATTTTGCATTTCAATTTCTTCCCAGCACACGGTGGAAAGAATTGCAAAACTGGAGCCTGAAACCAGAAAGTCATGCAGAGCTTTGTGTGTGCTTTGGAGGGAAGGAGGGAAGCGATGAACAGAAAGGAAGCAGAAACCCATTGTGCTGCTCTGGTCTGCAGCCAAACCACCCCGCTTACTCCTGCTTCTGGTGCCTCAGGGAGTTTGTTTTTCAAGCTTTTTATGGCAAAAAAGAAAAATGTATTGGGAAATAGGAAAAAAAAAATCTGTTCTCCAAAATGATATTATTTAGTTCTATGCTGGCGATCTATGGCATACAAAGATGAAGGCATGTGATTGACTTTTTAAAAAAATCTTATATGAAAGAGATTTTCATATGTAATTGCCGTATCCTCTAAAGATCAAACAACGTCAGTTCTTTGATGTTAAAATCTGGAGTTAGTTTTTAATTTTTTCCCAACAATCCAATAAGGGTTTCTGGTCCCCACTTTGCACATTTGGAAGTAAAAGAAATGACCACTCCGGCTGGCGTCTCAGGAGTAAGTCTCATGGAGTTGCATGCTTCATTAGACCCTGACAGGACAATGGAGTGCCATGTTGGAACACAGAGGGCCAGCAGTGAGCAGATGCATTATTAAAGGTCATGTCTCAATCTGTTGACTCCCCTGAAAGCTGGACCTTCTCTTTAGGAAAACTCCTCAGTCCTAGAAAGCTGAAAGGCTTAAAAAGTCAGTTTGCCCTCCGTGTACCAGACTATTTTCTTTTCATGAAAAGGTATATGAAAAAAGTAGGGGATTAGCCATTAACTCTTTCCACATAAGTGTTACCAGAACATAGTACTATTATAAAGCTGATCATCTGGCCTGGTTATGGTCTGTCCAATGGTGACCTCTCTTGAAAGATGATAGATAGAAAGATAGATAGATGAATTTTTAAAACCTATATAATAGACCATTTATAGCACAATATGCAATATTATGTATATGTAATTATATCTACATCTATAACATAAACCTATATAATAATTTATAGAACAATATGCAATATTATGTATTTGTAATATGTTATATATACATCTATAACTAAAACAATATACAATAAATATACAACCTCATATGCACATATACTATTATATTGTAAACATCTAGCAATAATTTAACAACTTCTCTTTTTCTCAAGCAAAAAGGACAGACTATTTAGAGCAAGGGCAAAAAAAATTTTTGTTAGGAACCTAGTTTATATTTCTACAACCCTGGTATTAGGAGTAAGTAATAGAAGTTTTGGGTTTAAGTAAACAAAAACAAGATAACGATAAAGGATCCTTACTGACAAAACAATGTAAATCCATTGGTTTATTGTCAAATAAGTTTTTGTTACTCTAGCAGAGCCTCCCTTACTAAGTAAGTTGATCTCTTCCAAAGCCAAAAATGATTTAAGTTCTTGATAGAATAAGGATACTAGATGTCAAAACTAACACCCAGTGTATGCTTTTAACCTTTTGTACTAAAGCACTCATGAGTATCTTCAGACCATTGAGGCAAACAACTATATATGAATGGCATTTCGAGTAGTTCTAATTCATGACAATACTTCCAGGAGTGTGGAAACTCACCAAACCTCATGGCAGAGACAAAGAATGAGTTGCTAACTTTTTGCCAAAAAACATTCATCCATTTGCCATTTATTATGGGCCTAAGACATGCCAGACACTGTGCCAGGTGTAAAATGTGAGCACTAGGTCTAAACTCTGTCCTTGAATGTTTTGCTTGAGCATAATTATTTCTCTCATTGAGTTCCACTGAGCCCCTGAGGTTCCAGAAACTCAGGAAAAAAAAAAAGTACAGAGTCTTTTCTGTTAAATTTTTGTATTACTTACAGCAATAAATTTTCATCCCCACAAAACATTTATTTGTATTTATGGAGAATGTTTAAAGTATTAGAATCCCTTTAAACCTACAACCTTCCTTTCTTTTAGTAGTCAGAGAGGGCGAATCTCTGCTAGCTCCCTCTCTCTTTGCTCTTCTCAAATAGCCATGCTATTTTTCTCTGACTCCTCTTGTTAGGATAGAAACCTGTTGAATTTATCAGGAGCCTGGCTATTTATCTTATGAAATTCTACATCACTGGAGGTTGATAAAAATCCAGAAAGCACAGAAATCGAAGTCTTCAATCCCAGAACCAGTGAGACAAGTGCACCAGAGGGGCGAAGAAGGGAATTTGCTGCCTTCTTTCTGCAGCCAAGTTCGGAACACGCTATCGTGTTGCCTACTTTCCAGAAACTAGACCCCATGGGAGCTAGCCAAGTTGTTCAGAGGTAGTTTATTTTTTTTTTAAGATTTATTTATTTGAGAGAGAGAGAGAGAATGAGTGGGAAGGGGCAGAGGGAGAGGGAGATAGAATCTCAAGCAGACTCTGTGCTGAGTGTGGAGCCTCAGGCGAGGCTGGATCTCACAACCCTGAGATCAGGACCTGAGCTGAAATCAAGAGTTGGATGTTTAACCAACTGTGCCACCCAGGCACCCCCAGACGTTCTTTAAAAGGAGAATTTGCTCAGTCTCTGCTTCCCCCAGAAGTATCTTGAAATCAAAAAAGCCTTAAGAAAACATAAAAGCTTCAGTACATTCACGTGTTCTGGTAGAAGGCTCCATTTTGAAAGGCTGCATTTTCACTCTTAAGCATCTGAAATAATCTTAAAAATCTAAACTCTGAAACTTTCAGAGTTAAGGCCACACAGAGCTCCTGAAATAGTGACATCTTCCTATAAATTATTTTCTAGTGGTCAACTTAGTGTCTTCTTAGAGTGACCAGAACTGTAGTCACCAGCCTCAAATGTCAGGTTCACTCCCATTAAGAGCCGTGACTTGCTATGTTATTAGGAATTTGTCTCTCTCAATTCTTTTCTGCCCAATTCACTTTTTCCTTTTTTCTCACATTCCCCTCATCCACTATTATGTCTTCACTCATAATTACTATAAACAAAATATGTATCTGTAACAACTTGGTTTTGAAAAATATAGAAAAACTAGATTTCAGGCTTACAGAAATATCAAGCACATAAAATGTTCTACACAGGGAGGTTAGAGTTTTGGCTTGGAAACATAATAGGGCAACGTCTAAAATATGGATTTGATCCCTGGACCGAAGTGGTAAACGATGAAATAAATGAACAGGAGATAAACATGCTGACGGTGTCCTCCAAGACCTCGGCTGGCTAACGTGATGAAGACCTCACGGGCCCTCAAGGCATATGTGTGTGAAGGAACAGAATTTTGAGATTAAAAGAGATATTACAATATCTCTTTTCAGCCTCCATTTTTTGGGTATTGCAGGATGGGGGCTGGCCCGAAACCTTTTTGACATGCCTGAAAGAGAAGGATTTAAGTTGAGTTCATTATCTCTTTAGTGCCGAAGTCTGGGAAACGAAGAGGCTAGACCAGGGAGGCTCAATCCATCTAGCGTTCCTTTTTGTTTTTCAAGCTGCCCTGACAATAATGTGGCAGGGTGAAAAGATCAGGAACACTTTATACACATTGTGCTAATTACTGCAAGTACTTAAAGTTGTAATTAGCTTATTATACTGCAGAGATCCTAACATGGCATGTCTTTCAAAAGAATTTCTCTCCAGATCATTAGTGGGAAAGCTAACAACATCTGCTTCAAATAAAATCAACCAATTAGCACAGGCAACTCCACATAGTTTGCAATCAGAGAATTATATTGTGCCAAGTGCTAATTTCAATGTGAATGCTATCTCCTTCTCATATCCCACGCTTCTCTGCCAGCACAGCTGGTGTTTAACACCACTGACTTCAGCGAAGTCTCCAAAAACTTATGTTAATTTGAAATAACCTAATCAGAAGTGTGCAATACAGACTGAGGTTGATCTCAGCTTAATTAAAACTGACCTTGTCATTTCACTGCCTGTAAAACACCATTATCTCACCATTTATCGCTCAACTACCACAAATATTCCATTTATGTGAAAACCCAGGAAGACGAGTTCCAAACCACTAGAGCTATTTTGAGCGCTGGAGTTTAATGGAAGGAGAGGTCTGCCTTTAAGTACCGGGCAACAATAAAGGTAATTCAGCAGACTCAAAATAACTTGTCAGCCCTACCCATGAAGGCTGCTTCTGCCCACTTCCGTTGGCTCGAATGGCACATTCACTCCACAGACTGACAGGCATTAGCAGATGTGAAGGCTTTCATTTTAAAATTAATATCTCACCCAGTACCTTTCAGCAAGCTGAATCGTTCAATCAATAAGCATGACATGGCAGGTGTGATGTGTACAAGGCACTAAATTCTTCTGCCAAAGGTACTAGAAAACATCTGCTCACATGCGTGTGTGTGCATGTCAATGGATGAACTGCTGAGGAAAATGATTGCAAGTGGAATATATAATATGCTTGTATTCAATGAGATAAAATTAAAAACAAAGATCATATTTTTATGGTGCAGACCTGCCATCAAACACACCTTGTTTAACCGGCCTTGTCTATAACCCCGTGTTTTTATAGGTACATGGTCCGTAAACTGTCTCTCAGATTAAGCAACCACCATTCTGGTTTTCTGCACTTTAACAGAAATATCTCCAGCTTCTCCTTCTGGGCTTTGTTTGTTTATTTTCATACCATCTTAAGTCCATACAGTATCCAGGGCAGTGCTATAAGTATTGAAAAATAGATTCATGAAATAATTCAAATGATTCACATCAGGAAGACTTTTTATCTGTCCATACATCACATGCTCGGCCATAACTCAACATAATTGCTGATGCTTTTCTTCCAGTCAAGCAAGCCCCCCTTTTCCTCTCGTTCTATCCACTGAGCCACACCCAATCTCTGATCACCATAGCCCACGTGGACTTCACCCCACAACACTTACTTGCTAGGCCAGTCTTTTGATACAGTCAGATATTGACTATCTTGAATCGTTTAATGTGTTCCGGTTTTATCTTGGCCAAGTCATGGAGGGATAGTCTCATTCCATTTATAAGGAGACCCTCTGATCTTTCGGAACAAACAGAGGACAGGGTGCGAAAATAACTGAATTCTTATCTTGATTCTCCTGACTCTATGACCTGGATAAGTGTGACCTGGAACCATATACCAAATTGTCCAAGCCCAGGTCTCCCCATCTGTGAATGAGATTAATAACACCTACCTAAGAAAGTGAATTTTGAGATTAAAAGAGATATTACAATAGATATGACTGAGTCTAGGAGTTCAACAAATGTTTAGTAAGGTACATGGGAGGTAACCAAAGACTTAGTGAAATACTGCTTCAACAAATGTAAGACCCCAGGAAAAAAATTTACCAAGGAAGGAAACAGAAAGTGGTCATTTTAGAATGTTCATAAAACTAGCCTATGTGCCGGTGAGAGGAGTTATTTACATTTGAAACCCTATTTCTAGAAGTAAAAAAAAAAAAAAAAAAAAAAAAAATTGGTGTTCGGGCACAAGAGAACAAAGCCCACATCGATTTGAACCGATGTAGGTGAGTAAAGGAGTCTCCATCTCACTAATGATGTTCGGGTCCTGTGATTTTGGGTATAATGGATAGAAATGAATGCTTTGTGATGCTAAGTGCTAACAAAATGAAGAGAGACTACGGAGACAGCATAGCTCCATCTCTGTTTTCACTGACGATATTGTTTTATTTTGGCTATTACTATTATTCAGGTTGCTTTGGAAATCCATATGACACAAGACTCCAAATCAGAAATATTGTGCAACTAAACCCTCAGACATGATAGAAAGCTTTTCAATGAAAATCTTCATCATTTCTCAGAGAACCATTCAAACAGAAGTACAATCACGGTTAAACCGATGAACCCAAACCAAAACAAAAACCTGTATCCACTGAAGCACCATTTGTCCAAAATAGATATAAATTAAAATAGCCTACGATTAAAAAATTTTTTCATTGGTGTTCATATGACCCTGAGGTCACTGAATCAACAGATACATGATCTGTATTAATTGTATTTTATCAACTCATAATTTTAACATTGTTAAAGTGTGTATGTTTAACTATATCGTGTCCGTTCTGGCTTTTCCAAGACCATCTCAATTTCATATTTTCAATTGTTGTATAAGTAGACATGTGTTTGTCAGACCATATATCCCAATCTGGGATGCAAAAACTCTGGCCTCCACATTTAATTGTGAGCCCTCAGTTCGCTGGACTGTGTAATGAACCAGAAACTCCATTCCAGGTTGCTAGGACTGTGCTTCCAAACTTAAGTCCTCGATTTAGGCTTTATAAGAAATATTTCTGTACCACCTATGTGTCACTTCATATGTGGACTTATCAACAAAATGAGGGAATTCCCAAGAACAGATTTGGGCCACTTTTGCTTCAGCACAAATCAGTAATCACAGAAATTCCCCTCGGGTCCTTTTCTCACTTTTTTCAGCCCCTTTTTCCTTCTTCTTCTCTGACTGCATAGTAAAGTTTCTTAGTGCCCATGTTATAACAACTTCCATTCCAAAAAGCCCAGACAATGGATGATGTTTACTTGCTGTTTGCAAACAACAGAATCCACAGCGCTGCCAGCAGATGCCCTTGATTCACTGTGAATGAGAAAGGGAATTAGAGGAAATCACTGCGCATTGTGTGTCCAGCTGAGATGGATGCTGGCAGAGGAGGCGCCAGGCAAAATTTCAGAGCCCAAAAGTATATCTTCTGGGCCTTTCCCACTACAAAGCAGTCCCTTAGAGGCTGACCGTGTCCCTTGTAGCTCTATTCAAGATATGTCCACTTTTCAATTCTTTTAAAGCCATCTTTCATTTTCTCAAGACCTGCGAGTTCATCTGATAAAATGAGTGACTGACATCATACTTCCCAGATCTTTTTTTTAAATATTTTTTAAGATTTTATTTATTTATTTGAGAGAGAGAGAATGAGAGACAGAGAGCAGGAGAGGGGGGGAGGGTCAGAGGGAGAAGCAGACTCCCTGCTGAGCAGGGAGCCCGATGCAGGACTCGATCCCAGGACTCCAGGATCATGACCTGAGCCAAAGGCAGTTGCTTAACCAACTGAGCCACCCAGGCGCCCCCTTCCCAGATAATCTTAGATTTCAGTAGGGAATGTTGAGAAGTTCTATAGTCTAACCTAAAGCAATAGGTTTCTACAAAATACCTTGTACCACATTAGGTCAGCAAAGAACCATTTATCAAGAACTGAGAATGATCTGAGATTTTACCTTTCCTTTTTTTTTTTAAGATTTTATTTAGTTAGTTATTTTAGAGAGAGAGCATGTGCAAGTGGTGGGGGTAGCAGAGTGGGAGGGAGAAGAGGGGGAAAGAATCTCCAGCAGACTCCACACAGAGTGCGGAGTCCAACGTGGGGCTCCCTCTCACGACCCCGAGATCACGACCTGAGCTGAAACCAGGAGTCAGATGCTTAACCGACTGAGCCACCCAGGTGCCCTGATTTTACCCTAATTTCAAGCTGATAAATTAACCTGCCAATATCACAGATGCAGGCAGAGGGCAGAATCCTAGATCAAAGTACAAAGGACTTCACTACTCACAGTATAGCCCGAAGCATGAGTCTCATGTTTGTGTCAATTCCTCTCACTCCACACGTCCCACAGACTGACACAGAAGGGCTCCATTGGATCCTTGCCTGCAGTGGGTGTGCATTACACCTGAGGAACTCCAAGCTTAGGGAAACTGAATCTTTTATAAGGGGCAGCCAGCATGCCTGCCCTTTGCCCCATTGGGAAAAATTATTTTTATAATCCTGGACAGTAAGCAAATCTGCCTTCTTCTCCAGAGGGATGTGATCTGTATCTTCCGAGGCTGTTTGCCATATAAACATCCTAGAAAAGAGAACAAAGGCAAATCAATGCCTCTACTCACAAGATGCGCAAAAAAAGAGACCCATGGAGAATTGTCTCCCCCCACTATTCAGAAAATGATTTTCGCCAGCTATCCCAAATAATATCTCGTATAGACTTTTAGTTCTCACTTGGAGAACTAATAGACGTGCAGTATTCGTAGGCCCCACCCCAGAGATGCTGATTCAGTAAGTCTGGGGTGGGGCCTAATGATAGTCATTTCTAAAAGATCCCAAGTAAAGCAGATGCTAACGGTTCCTAGACCATCCTTTCTGCACTATTGTAGATGATAATTTACTGATGTCTAGGAAATAAGTGGAATTAGAAGAGAATGAAAAGGTGACAAAGCCCACAATTAAAGGCAAATAAAGAAGAAAGAAGTAGAGGAGCTGGTCTGCTCTTACTGAGGGTGAGCAATACGGGGACTTGGATTTCGGGCCTGTATACATGGCAATGAATTCTTACCTATGACTTCGAGCTAGATGGTGACAAGGTTATTTTGCTCTCCTAAGTTCAGGACTCAGAACTGGTGAGGTGGGATCCTCCACAAGTCCAATCTGAGAAGGGAAGTCCATGCTTAACAAATGCCCCTGTTCTCGTTTGTTTCCTTCTTCTGTTGAGCTCCATTTCACCCTGCCCTTGAGACAAAAGGTTTCCTCAGTGGGTGATACTGATTTTCTCCAAGAAACATTTATCTATCGATATGGTATGTTCAAGACATGCATGTTCACACTAGTATTTGTCACACTGACAGTACAATAAACATAATATATAACAACTTTTACTTGAGAAATTGTTTTCTTATGTGATATCTTGTGCTATTCTGAGAAATTAGGCTAAATTATAGCTTTCTTTTTATAAATACAGTTTTTATTAACCTCAGAGTTTCACATGCGTCTCCAGAGATAAGAAGAAGTATCTTGCTATTTGTTATTTTTTAAGCATGACATGGCATATGTGGACTATACGTATGATACCCTCTGAGATCAAAATGAAAGCTGTCAATTGGGGCGCCTGGGTGGCTCAGCCGTTAAGTGTCTGCCTTCGGCTCAGGTCATGATCCCAGGGTCCTGGGATCGAGCCCCGCATCGGTCTCCCTGCTCCGCGGGAAGCCTGCTGCTCCCTCTCCCACTCCCCCTGCTTGTGTTCCCTCTCTCGCTGTCTCTCTCTCTGTCAGATAAATAAATAAAATCTTTAAAAAAAATAATAAAAAAAGAAAATACTAAATAAAAAAAAGCTGTCAATTGAAAACAAGGATGCAGAGCCTACAATGGGAGACATAATGATTCTTTTTCAGTCCTTCACCCTCTTCAACTTCTCTAGTCCATTTGATATTGTCATGTGTGATCTCTTTGAAGCATCCTACTCGCTCACCTTCCAGGACATCAAATTTTGGATTTTTTTACAAAATGATTTTTATCATTTTTATAAACTTTAACCATGCTTATTATTTTTTTAAAAGATAAGCATGAATCATGGAACACTACATCAAAAACTAATGATGTAATGTACGGTGATTAACATAATAAAATTAAATTAAAAAAATAAATAAAAGATAAGCAATAGAGAAAAGTATTAAAGCGAAGAATTACTCCAAATCACATCAAACAAAAATAAACATTGTCAAGGTTAGGTGAACAACATGCCAAACGTCTCTCTGCCTGTAGAGATGGGATGCATGGATGAATAGGGGTATATATAGATTAGAGAAAGAAAAAAAAGAGACAGGGAAACAAACAGGGAAAGACAGGTTGATAAAGACCACCCCATAAAATGGGATTATATTCTAAATGTTGTTTTAAATAAGGTGCATTGGGGCGCCTGGGTGGTGCAGTCATTTAAGCGTCTGCCTTCGGCTCGGGTCATGATCCCAGGATCCTGGGATCGAGTCCTGCATCAGGCTCCTTGCTCTGCAGGAGGGAGTCTGCTTCTCCCTCTGCCTGCCGCTCCCCCTTGTGCATGCACGTGCTCTCTCTCTCTCACACACAAATAAATAAAATATAATATTATAAATAAGTTGCATTAAAATCTATATAAATTTAAAAGAAAGAGGGGCTCCTGGGTTGCACAGTTGGTTAAGAATCCAACTCTTGGGGCGCCTGGGTGGCTCAGTTGGTTAAGCATCTGCCTTCGGCTCAGGTCATGATCCCGGCGTCCTGGGATCGAGTTCTGCATCGGGCTCCCTGCTCAGCAGACAGCCTGCTTCTCCCTCGCCTTCTGCCCCTCCACCTGCTTGTTCTCTCTCTCTCTCTGTCAAACAAATAAATAAAATCTTCTAAAAAATTAAAAGAAACAGTTAATACCCTCATGCATGGTAAATGTAAAATGAAAAATAATCTGACAGTTCCTCAAACAGCTAAACACTGTTATGGTATGACCCAGCAATTCTATGCCCAAGGGAACTGAAAACCTAGGTCCACACAAAAACTTGTGCATGAATGTTAACAGCAGCATTTTCATAATAGCCAAAAAGTGTAAACAACTCAAATGTCCAACAACTGATGAATGGATAAACAAGATGTCATATAACCACGCCGTGGATTATTATTTGGTCATAAAAAGGAGTGAAGTACTGACACAGGCTACAACAAGGGTGAACCTTGAAAACAAGATCCCAAGTGAAAAAAAAAAGTCACCAAAGATCACATATTAGGCGATTCCAATGACAGGAAAGGTGGAGAATAGGCAAATCTGTAGAGACAGAAAGTAGATCAATGGGTGCCAGGAGCCAGGCAGGTGCAGGAGGATGGGGAGTGACTACTAATAGGTACTGGATTTCATTTTCTAAAAATGTTCTAAAATGTATCATGGTGATACCTGCACAACTCTGAATATACTAAAAAGTACTTACTACTGTAAATGGGTGAACTGTATCTCAAAGCTACTTTTTTAAAAAAGTAATTTGTTTTGTTTCTTACATTCCACATATGAATGAAATCACATGGCATGTGTCTTTCTCTGTCTGACTTATTTCACCTAGCATAATACCCTCTAGGGCCATCCATGTTATTGTAAATTCCAAGATCTCATTCTTTTTATGGCTGAGTAATATTCCATTATATATACCACATCTTCTTTAGCCATTCATCCACTGATGGACACTTGGTAATATACAGAATTGTTGAATCATTATATGGCACACCTGAAGCTAATACAACACTGTATGTCAACTATACTTCAATAAAAATAAAATAAACCCATAGTCACTTACACTCCCAGATGTCCTCCCTGCTCGGCATAGTCAGGCCACAGGTCCTCCCCTGCCTCTTCAAAAAATCAGAAACCTGTCTTCTGGTGAGAGTAAACCTGTAGGCCTCTGGACTGGGTAGCAGCAGGCCAGTTGAAGGCAAGAGCTGTAGTGAGAGCAGGGGAATTGGAGTAAGGGAAAGTCCATGCACTGAACATGGAGATTCTTAGCCTTCTTTCCCACTCAGATCCCAGAACCTTGGCTGGTAGACAGGATTTGCACAGGGGAGTGTTTCATAAAACCAAGGCAAAAGACATCAAGTACCAGTCTGACCTGGAGCCCTGCTGCACGACAGTCGTGAGCAGGTGGTGGTTATGTACCCCAACTAGGGATCTGAACTGCCCAGGCTAGAATCCTAATTATGCTGGTTATTGGCAAGAGGCCTCTGGTAAGTTACTAACCTCTCATACTTCATCTACAAAATGGGAATGATTAGAGAATCTATGTTATGGGATTGTTGGGAGAATTCAATGTAAACATAAACAGGGCCTGGCATAGAGTAAGGCTCTTATAGTCTTTACTGTGATTACTTATGCCCCATTCTTAAATGTAATTAGACAAGGGAAACCAGGCAGTTAAGGAAAGTCTTTACCATGAAAGACAGAAATCAAAACAAACAAACAAACAAAAAACAGGAAAAAAAGACACTGGGAACAGAAAGCATGATGGGAGAAAAAGAAAAATATCCCCCAAATTATCAGCAATGTCCTCAGAGAGATAAAAGAAGATATTGTGACCAGGAACAAGAATGGAATGCTACTGAAGAACAACAAAGAATGAAATAATTCCCAAATACAACTAAGAAAAGAATACAAAAAAAAAATGAATGTAGTCATATAGAACCAGGCAGAGATGAAGCAAAATTTGAACATTGTGAGTGGAAGAGGGGGAAAAACGGTAATTGAGGAAAACTCAGTAAGGAATTCTACATAATAAAGATGCACCACCTGGTCCTGTGTATGGTCTTCCGCCTTGTTAGTGCTCAACAAACACTTCGTGCATTAATAAATAAATCAATAAATGACCAGAGACTTTCAGGAGAAGCAACAAGCTACGTGCCACTGAGAAGTGATATGCTGGCATAGTAAACCTTTCCTGGAAAGCAATTTGGCAGTATGTTTCAGGAATTCTCAAGAAAGTTAACCCAGTAATTATATTTCCAATAATTTATCCTTGGCTAATAATCTCAGAAATGGGAGCAAATGTTTACGTGCAAAGATTTTCAGTGCAGTGTCACTCCATAATCAGAAACTTGGGGAAAGCTAAATATTCAATAACAGGGATTTCAGTAAATATATCTATATATATTACTGAAACTCATTAAAAAGTGATTTTGTAGGCCATTTCACAGTAATACGGAAATGCTCCCAATGATGGATGAAAACATTAGGACACAGAAATGAGTAAACCATATCAAGTTTGAAAATGTCAACAACTTTGAAATAAACTTTGGTTTAGACCTAACTCCTCTCTGCCCCAATCCAGATGCCACACTGTTTTTGAGTCTGTCTCCCTCTCTTTGCCTTCTCCAATCATGCACGACCCCTCTGTCCCTTGTTCTTCTGGATTCCAATAGCAATCTGACTGCTCTTCTTATCCTGCTTAGCAAATATTAGTCTTCTCCTTTCTCCTGTTTTTACGCTTCTGGAAAGCAAGAATTGCATCTTAAATTCATGCTTCCTTTAGTATCCATTAAAATGCCTTGCACACAGATCACTCATTTATTTGTAAATTCAATAGAAAATTATTCTACGCCTATTGCACACCTAGAACTGCTAGGGAGAAGTTAAAAGAGCACAAACATGGAATCAAGAGATTTGAGTCTTGATTTGTATGACTCGGGGCAAATTGATGAACCACATTAGGCCTCAGTTTCCCCAACAGTAAAATGAGAATGCCTTAGGTCAGAATGCCTTGAGCTGCAGATTCACGTGCAAGTAATTTATTAAGTGTTCCCAAGAAAGACGAGGGTGGGGGGTGTCAGAATGGTAGAAAACCAAAAAGGGTGTGATCACGGTCAAGTCCCAGCCTAAGTCTGCTCAGGGAGCTTTTCAGATCACACATATAAAGCCCCAACACTGCCCTGCTTGAGTCACAGGGGGGTGGATTTTCATACTCAACACCTGTCAGTCACTGGCCAAGATACCTCAGTGTAGATATGGGACTGGGGTGGGGATGGTAACACTAAACTCCTGGCATTTCCAGCTCTCTGTGTCTGGGCAAAGCGGCCCCAGCAATGCAAGGCCTGGCCATTCTTCAGAAGAAAGTCACAGGTGGAGGCCTTTGGAAGCAAAAGAACACAGAAACTGTGGGAGGCACGGCATTCCGTGTAGAAGTGAGTGGCCACTAGGTGGGTTTTGGACAAGGTGGCCTCTAAGTAAGTTTTCTGAATCCAATTTCAACAACGGTCTATTATATTTAACATAGAATATATAATCCTTACATCTATTTCGGGAGATAAACACATACTAAATCACTAGATGCTAAGTCAATGTACACTCAAACATGAGCACCATTCAGAAAAAGGGAAAATGCAAAGTTTAATCTAAGATATTCTAAGATATTCTAAAGGAAGTAAAGTTGTGAGTTAGCCACGAAGGAAATGTAGCCTTGTAATGGGACTTTGTCAACACAAATCACTGTTTCCCTAAAATCCTGAACAACAAAATATTTCCTTTGAATCCAGCTTTCTCTCTCCTCACCTTCTTTCCCACTGAACTTGTATTTCAACTCTTTATGACATCCAGGCTCTCAAATCCTCTGTCTTCCACTCCTTCTGTCATTATTTCCTCCCTTGTTCCCTACACACACACACACACACACACACACACACACACACACACGTCCCTGTGTTTCCTTTTCAGTTTTTCCCTCCTAGAATGTTCTTCTCCCTTTTCCCAAATTATTATTTTTTTTAGAAAGGGAGGGGGGACAGGCAGAAGGAGAGGGAGAGAAAGAATCTTAAGCAGGCTCCACATGCAGAGCAGAGCCAAACTCAGGGCTCGATCTCACGACCCTGGGATCAGGACCTGAGCCGAAATCAAGAGTTGCACACTCAACTGACTGAGCCACCCAGGCGCCCCTCCCAAGTTATTTAAAAAGCACAGTTCCACAACAAAACTTCCACAAATACTTCAGTGATTCTCCAGCTCATAAACTGCCTCCAACACCCACAAAATGATTAGACACCATATGACAGTGTATAATTAATGTCTAAACCCCATGGTACTAAAGCTGGCTGCTACAGGCATCTCTTCTTTCTCTTCGACTAGGCTGTAATCCCCCAAGGACGATGTATTGTACCCCTTCACACCACCTGGCAGAGATCTAGACAAACCACAGAAAAACATATGTGTGAGAGGACATCTCTCCCTAGTAAAAATAATGATTACCAAATACAGTCTTATAACATAAACTTCACTTTATAAAATAACACATGAATACAATGCAGAATCAGCTTATGGATGCATTCTGACATATTACTTCAGGATGATAAAGCAGAAAATGAAAAAAAAAAGAAATTCTCAGAAACATTTTACAAAACACACATCTTTAAATGCATCTTTGGGTTGATTCATTTAGATGTTTATATTTCTGAGGATCACAGTTTATCACATTATTGTTATCGATAAATAGCATTTTACATACAGACATCCAGCTCTTAAGAAAAAGAGGAAACGCGGCAGCCTAAGGCAGTAAGAATGGGAGCAAAGCAGTGTCAAGCTTCTCTGATATGGCAGATGTCTGACTACAACACGATGACTCTGCTCTATCTGGACGTCAATATTTAGGTTTTTTTGTATGTTCCCTACAGTCAGTGTTAGGAGGGATTTAAATTTCCATCCTATAGAATACTGCCCAAAATGAGAAAAGAATGAATGATTCCTAGGGTTGCATCAAATGTTACTGATTCCATGAAAATATATTTCTAAACAAAAAGAGAACATTTGAGGAAGAAGACAAGAATGGGTTAGGCAGGGGACATAGACTAGATTATCTGGGGTTCACCTCTGCATATGGCAGACACACCTACCTTCCTCAGTGGTTCCAACACCGGCTTCAGAATCTGCCCATTTCATTCTCTGCCTGTGTCTTTGCTTCCACCATCTTCCTATTCGTTCACCTTCTTACCCTCTGGCCTCAGAGCCCCAGATCTTCAAAGCCTTAAGCATCTTCATCGTCACTCCCCAGCACGGCCACCTCACAGGCACCGGAATCACTTGAAACTCGGCTCCAGCTCACTGATTCCAGCTCTGCGACTGCCTCCCCGAGCTTCAACCTGTTATATCCCTCAGTTCTACCTACCTTTCCTTTCCCTTAACTGCTTCCTCAGTCTCTAATAGTTTGCCATCCTCCAGGAAAAGAAGGATATGTTCCTTCTGGTGACATGTGATGCCACCAAAATGTGTAATTGATGCAGATAATAGAATCTAAATTTCCTCACTCTATCATACACCTCTCATATCTACCTAAACTAGACTAATTTTTAGAAACTCCAGTTTACCATATTTGTTCTTTTATGGTTCATATTTAAGAACTCTTGGCATAAGAAGAAATAGAAATGGCAAATAAGCACATGACAAGATGCTCAGCATTACCTGTCATCATAGAAATGCAAACATACAATGGAATATTACTCAGCCATCAAAAAAATGAAATCTTGCCATTTGCAACGACGTGGATGGAACTAGAGGGTATTACACTAAGCGAAATAAGTCATTCAGAGAAAGACAATTATCATATGATCTCACTCATATGTGGAATTTAAGAAACAAATCAGAGGAGCATGGGGGAGGGAGGGAAAAATAAAACAAGACAAAATCAGGGAGGAAGACAAACCATACGAGACTCTTAATCTCAGGAAACAAACCGAGGGTTGCTTGAGGGGAGGGGGTTGGGGGATGGGGTAACTGGGTGGTGCCCTTAAGAAGGGCACGTGATATAATGAGCACTGGGTGTTATATAAGACTGATGAAGCACTGACCTCTACCTCTGAATCTAATAATACATTATACGTTAATTAATTGAATTTAAACTTAAAAAAAAACCACAGTGAGGTACCACCACACACCCATTAAAATGACTTTTAAAAATGGAAACACTAAGTGTAGACAAGGATGCAGAACAACCAGACCTCTCATTACTGTATGTGTAGCACACATCTACTCTGCAAAACAGGTGAAGAGTTTCTTGTAAAGTTAAACATAGTTAACCTATGACCCAGCAATCCCACTTTTAGGTATTTACCTGAGAAGGGGAACTGTGTTCACACAAATCTCTGTATGCAACTGTGAACAGCAGGTTTATCCATAACCACTAAAACCAGAAACAACCCAAATGACCCTCAACTGGGGAATGGGTAAACCAGCTGTGGTACATCTATACAATGGAATGCTACTCAACAACAAAAAACAGAATGAAGCTCTGACAGATGCAGTGACATGGAGGATTCTCGAATACCCTTTGCTGAGTATAAGAAACCAGACACATGAAGCTTCATGTTGTATTATTCCATTTATATGACATTTCTGGAAAAGGCAAAATGACAGGGATGGAGAATAGATCAATGACTGCCAGAGCCTGGAGATGGAGAAAGGACTGGCTAAAAAGGAGCAGCTGAGGGAATATAAATTGGGGTGATGGAACTGTTCTGTGTCCTGATTGCAGTGGTGGGTACATGGCTGGATACAGCTGTCAAAAGCCATAGCACTGTAGTAATTGACAACAGGGAGTTCTATGATGTGCAAATGTTAAAATAAAAATCTTAAAAACATGAAGTGTAGGTGAGGATATAGAGCAAATGAACATTTATACAATTTTGTGGGGGTGTACATTGGTATAATCACTTTGGAAAACAATTTGATATTATCTCATAGAGTTGAGTATGTGTCAGATGGTTTGGCAATTTCACCCCATGGAGAAGCTTGTGCATCTGTACCAGAAAACATATATATGTTTTTTTTTAACATATAACGTATTATATGTTTCAGGGGTACAGATCTGTGATTCACCAGTCTTACACCATTCACGGTGCTCACCATAGCACCTACCCTCCCCAATGTACATAAAAGTGCACATAATAGCACTTTGTAATTAAAAAACAATCTGGAAACAACTCAAATCTCCACTAGCAGGTAAAAGGATGACTCTATTGAGCAATACTGAGGGGCAATATTCAGTTCAGGGGGAGTTGTAGTAGGCTGCTCCTGCTAAAAGACCTTTACAGCAGTTCCTGTTGGCCAGCTCCCGATTCTGCAAACCTCCTGATACGGTCTGAATGTCTGTATCCCCCTCGAAATTCAGATGTTGAAATCCTAACCCCCAAGGTGATGGGGTGAGGAGGTGGGGCCTTTGGGAGTTGATCAGATTGGGATTAGTGCCCTTGTAAAAGAGATGCCAGGGAGCTCGCTTGCCCCTTCTGCTACGTAAAGTTATAGAGGAGAAGATGGTCCTCAGTGAGGAAGCGGACTCAGCCGACACCAAATCCGCCAACGCCATGATTTTGGACTTCCAGCCTCCGGAAGTGTAAGAAATACATGTCTGCTGTTTACAAGCCCCCAGTTTGAGGTATTTTTGATACAGCACTAAGACACTTCCTATCAACTCCGTAAGCCCCAATTCTCCCAGCAAATTTCCTTTTTTCTTATGATGGCCTGACCTGGTTTATGTTTCTTGCAATCAAGAACCCTGAAAGGTTCAAAGCCCAATCTAAACTTAACATCTGCCTTCAACGCATGTACAGCCATCACCTTCCAAATCATTCACACTCAAACCTGGCATCACTTTAACAATTTCATCTGCCTTACCACCCTATCATTTCTACCTCGTTAACATGTCACACATCTGTCTAAAATAAATGCAGACCTCTGTGAAATCACAGCAGCAGACAAACCTGCTTAAATCTGACTCATCGCTTGAGAACTAGTTCAAAGTCAGCACTTGCCTCGTCCCTGCCTCCTATGCCAAGCCAGATATAACCACTCTTCAACCTGAACTTGTCTAGCACAATTTACCTATTTACCTGTCCTAGTCACTGCATCTGGCTAATCTTTAATGTGAACCTACTCTGCATCAGGTATTGTTCTAAGGGCTGGAAACACAGTAATGAACCAAATAGACACCGATCCTTGTCTAGTGGGAAGACAGAAAATAAAGAAAATCGTAAAATATATAGCAGGTTAGTGAGTGTTCGGAGAAAAAGTAAACAGAGAAGGGGTTAGCAGATGTCCTGGAGTGTAGCATTTTAGATAAGATGGGCACAGAAGGTCTCAGAAAAGGTGACATTTGAGAAAAGACAAGAAACGAGTAAGCAAGTGGACCAAGAGCATACCTTAGATCATTGAAGACAGAGGGAACAGCAAATGCCAAGTTCCCAAGTCTGAAGCAGGTCTGAGTTTTGGTGGAAGAATGAAGAGGCAGAGAGAACAAGAGGGAAAGGAGATGAGCGAAGAAATGACGTGCCAGATCATGGAGGGCCTCAGTGATCCTGCTAAGGAACTTGGCTCTTTCTGAATACGATGGGAAGCCACCAAAAAGTCTTCTGCAAACACAGTCTAACTTACAGGCTCATTCTAGGTTGAGAATAGACTTAGAGGAGGAGGCTGAGCAGAAGCAGGGAGACTGGCTAAGAGGTTGCTGTCCCTTGGCAAGACACTGATGGAGACAGCATATATAATCTCCCTATCCTCCTCTTGAAAACAGAAAAATCAAGTAGGGGCGCCTGGGTGGCTCAGTTGGTTAAGCGACTGCCTTCAGCTCAGGTCATGATCCTGGAGTCCCAGGATCGAGTCCCACATCGGGCTCCCCGCTCAGTGGGGAGTCTGCTTCTCCCTCTGACCCTCTCCCCTCTCATGTTCTCTCTCACCCTCTCTCTCTCATATAAATACATAAAATCTTCAAAAAAAAATCACGTAGGGTAGCGTAAGAAAAAAATTAATTCAAATGAATCTCCATGAACCCAGAATACAAACTGGATGCAAGAGGAATGTGGGAATGGTAGTCTGCACAAAAGGAGGAAAGACAAAGGGATTTCCGGTGGTCTCAGAGCCAGGGAACCTAGAAATTGCCAGCAAGTCATCACCATGAAGAAGAGGAGTCCCTCCTGGGAATGGAGGGCTCAGTGGGATAGTCTGAGAAAAACAACGGGAACAGGAAGGGGCTTCTCAGACACACACTTGCACACGTGAGATGAGTGCAAGAGCACCGCACGGAGGACTTGGTGGCTGGGCAGCCTGATCCCACAGGCTTCTGCGAAAGAGTTCCACGCTGAGGCTGTCCCCCAGGGCAAGAACTTTGGGATGGGAGATAAAAGAGACAGTCCAGATCTAGCGGGAGGGTGGGATGGGAAGCCAATAGAGGCAATTTTCGCAACTAGCTGGACAGATAGCTACCCTGAGAGACCATGTTTTTTAATATATCAAAGTAACATGAGAAGAGGGAGCCCAAGAGCTTTGCAGCTCAGAAAGCTATCCTGGCCCAATGCTCACGAATTCCTTGTAGAAATACAAGCAAACTTATCTTCCATAAACAGGGGGAGCAGAAAAGGAGAGCCTGCAATTTGATATGCGAAAATATCAGGTCTTTTATATTTTTCTTCTTTTCTCAGGGGTAAGGGTAGCATGTCATTATTATATGCTCTAGCAATGCAGCTATAACACAACTGTCAACACTGGAGGAAGGAGGGGAGACTGCAAGGAAAGAAGAATAAGCTTGCTGGTTGCCTTATAAGAACAAAAGGAAAGACTTAAGAACAGACGTTCTGGGAAAGTGTGAGGAGGCAAGAAGAAGTTACTAACTTAATATTGCTCATGGTAGACACACAGTAGGCAGGAGGCAAGAACCTCTGTGCCTGTGGGATATGGAGGTAGGAAACGTTTTTGCATTGGGACCCTAGAGACTCTTCAAGAATGACAAGAACAACTTTGGAACTGGAAGCCACGCTCGCAGACATCAAGGCACATTCCCAAACACTCAAACAACTTGGGAGAGGTGCCCTTGGAAAGTCAAGGGACTTAACCCCGCAGCAAGGAGCAGCCAGAAAGCATATGTGCACTATCTGGGGGGCACAAGCCAGCGTTGCCTAAGGAAGCATATGGAGGTGTCACAAGACCAGCTCCTCCATGTGTTTCTAGAACATTTCATCTAAATTTTTGAGGAGGGAGACAAAAGATCTGTTACATAGAAGACAGAGCGTCTATGCCTGAGCATAACAGCTGCAGTGAAAAGTAGTCTGGCAAGTAGGAAAAAATATGAGCTCGAAATCAAATGGATCTAATTTCAATCCTAGCTTCACTAAGTAAAGGTTATCTTGGGTAAATTCCTCACTTTCTCTGAGCTTCTGTTTTCTCATCTCTACGGTGCCACTAATAATCTATCCAGCAATACCACGGTGAGGACTGGCATGTGGAGGTACAGAATGTCTTAGTCCTTCCTTCTCTCGTCCTTCTTCCCCTCCCCCACTCGAATCACCCTTGTAGGTCAAGTACAACAATATCTTACACATTGGAAGACTACTTCTTGTTCTGGCTTCAGGACTTAAAACAGTAGCTCTCCCTCTCCAAAAACTTTTCTCAAAATTTAACTTTCATTTATAAAATAATACTTTCTATTCGGGATACATATTAATGATGTTTTAAATAGCTTTTTATAGTTCCTGCCCGACTGTTTTGTTATAGACCATTAGGCAGTTGTTACATTCCATTTGTGGTTGAAGTTCTCTCTGCTTTGCTTTTACTGTGCCATATTGGTTAATAAACCATGTGGGAAAACTGCCAGATGAAAGGCTCTTCATCAATGCAAGACATTAGTATTCTATCTTTTTAGAAGAAGAGTTTACTCTCTAGGCATATGGAACTGAATCTAATTAAGGGCATTTGCATCATTTAGTTCTAGCAAAAGCAACCCTGTCATTCTGTCATATTAATTTCATTTCTGTCACCTTAATGTTTAATGGCTGGGTCTAAAAAGCTGGGATGCTTGGCCATGCAGGAGAACAGTGAGGAAGGCATTGTGAACAGTATCATTCACTTCATACCTGCTGGCAATCCGAGGGGCTTCCTGAACTAAGCTCTGGTGCTTACATAGCCATAGGGGTCCAACATCCCAGTTTCCCACAATGTAGTACAGCCCCAGGAGACGGGAAGATCACGCTCGGTAGACAAATACACAAAACAAGCTGGTTAAGAGCAATCGGAGGCAGTGTGGCTTCTTTCTGGTCAAAAAGTGAAGGGGGAGAATCACAAACCTACCAGAAAGCAAGCAGCCATCATACCTTGCTTGAAAGAAGCAACCATGTGCAAACAAATAATTTTCCTCACAGGAGCTAAATAATCTCCCCCAAATAAGTCAGTCAAATTTCCATGACCCCACACCAGGTCACTCCCCTGCTTAAAACCCTCCCCACTGACCTTAAGGGCAAAATAAAAATCCTTAGTAGAACTGATTCAAGGATTTCAAACTCAGATCTGGTATTAGAGGATAAACGACAAATGACCCTTAGACCTGTGCGTCAGGAAGGTATAGGAAGTGATGGGGACCGTGCTGAATGGCAGGGCACACGGGCCAAACTACCTGACTGGCTGTTGTCAGGAGGAGAGTAATGCCAGACCTTCTGACGGATTAAGAGAAGCCAGAAAACTAGATTGTAAAATCTGATTTTTAGTTTTATTTATTTTTTAAGTTTTTATTTTAATTCCAGTTAGTCAACATACAATGCTATATTAGTTTCAGGTATACAGTAAAGTAATTCAACACTTCCAAACATCTCCTTGTGCTCATCAGGACAAGGTGCCCTCCTTAATCCCCATCACCTATTTAACCCACACCCCCACCCACCTCCCCTCTGGTAACCAGCAGTTTGTTCTCTATAATTAAGAGTCTGTTTCTTGGTTTCTCTCTATTTTCCCTTTGCTTGTTTTGTTTCTTAAATTCCACATATGAGTGAAATCATATGGTTTTGTCTTTCTCTAACTGACTTATTTCACTTAGCATTTGTCATTGCAGATGACAAGATTTCATTCTTGTTTATGGCTGAATAGTATTCCATTGTACATACATACCACATCTTCTTTATCCATTCATCTATCAATGGACACTGGGCGGCTTTTATATCTTGGCTATTGAAAATAATGCTGCTATAAACATAGGAATGCACGTAACTCTTTGAATTCGTGTTCTTGTATTCTTTGGGTAAATATCCAGTATGGCAATTGCTGGGTCATAAGGTAGTTCTATTTTTAACTTTTTGAGAAACCTCCATACTGTTTTCCATAGTGGCTACACCAGTTTGCATTTGCACCAACAGTGCACGAGATTTTTAAATAATTCAAACTTAAAATACCACGTAAGCCAACATTCTGCAGAACAAACAAAAGCAAATCTGGACTAAAGACCACCATTTTGTAGTTTTGGCACATGCCAAGAACTACACACACACACACACACACGCACACACACACACCTATGTGCATATTATTATTTTTTTATTTTTTTTTTATTTGACAGAAAGAGCGAAAGAGCACAAGCAGGGGGAGCAGCAGAGGGAGAGGGAGAAGCAGGCTCCCCGCTGAGCAAGGAGCCCAATGCGGGGCTCAATCCCAGGACCCCAGGATCATGACCTGAGCTGAAGGCAGCTGCTTAACCCACTGAGCCACCCAGGTGCCCCTCTATGTGCATATTATAACTATATATATGATATATAAAACCATATAACTATATATACATATATACATACATATATGCATATATACATACATATATAGTTATATGGTTGTACAGTTCTATATATGTAATTTGCATTCATGGTTCTATATAGTTTTGTATACACACACACACACACACACACACACATAATGATATGGTTACATGGTTCCAGATATATAACTTATATATAACTGTAACTTTTATATATAACTATATATTATATATAGTTGTATATGGTTATATACACATATATATAAAACATGTAGATACATAGTAGGAAATAAATACATGGGAGAATCTTCAAACTAAGACAAGAATTTGTAACTAGAATAATTTATATCATCTAGCCTACATTCCATATTTTTAATCATTTGGGCAGTATCACTTGGTACTGATTACAAAAAGAGAGCCTTACTAAGCAAATTTATGGTATCAATTTAAGTGAAATCTTAACTTCTTAAAATTAATTAATTCCAGAAACCTCTGAGTATTCACTAACACACAAGGCAATTATATATTACTCAAGACAAAAACTGATTCTTCATTAAACTAAGACATATATTAGATTGCTGTTTCTGTCCCATGTCCAGAATACATCAATATTCTCAGTTGTCATTTTTAATGGCAACAGTTCAAATCTTTCACTATTTTACACAGACATCTCCAGAAACCAGTTCAAAACAGAAACTTTTAACCTAATATGATTTTACTACTTTCAACTTACACTTATTATGCTTAAAATACAAGATTGTTTCCAGTGACTTTGCTTTTGCTTCTAAAGATTAGGAAACTGAAAAAAAAATAGTTGATACATACACATGGTTCAGAAATCAAAACACTAAAAAAAAAAGATTAGAAAACTGTGTTGAGTTTGATAAGGGATATCAGTATATTCTTTCGCTAGTTTCTTGCATGACACATAAACTAGCTTCAAGGAAGTTCCAGGAATGATTTTCAAAAATGTTTGAGCAATGGTAACATCCACGTAATAAGTAACTTCTCCCAGGGTGGTACTTTTGAACAATGAATTTATTTAAATATCTAAGATACAGAATATTTTTAAACATCTTATTTCTTTATAGCTATATGCCATGCAGTAAAATCTAATAAAAATGAAATGGAATAATTCCTTTTTATTACCTCCAGTATGTGGGTATACAAATCTATGTAAAGCTAAAAAACAAACAACCCTCATAATGGTAAAGATTCTTAATATTTCCTCATGAATGGATTTTTCATAACTGGGTCACTGGATAATTAAATATTGGCCTGAAAAAGCCACTTAACTTATTGTGCACCGACATGTACTAAAGCTGAAATAATACATTCCCAAGTTTAAAAACACTTCCTTCTTATGCCTTGTCTCACAACTGCAGAATACTGGAGGGTCTTGTAATTCTTGAATTTTAATCTTTGTACCACAGCTTTACAAATAATCTGGAGTGGGGCGCCTGAGTGGTTCAGTTGTTAAGCGTCTGCCTTCGGCTCAGGGCATGATCCCAGGGTCCTGGGATCGAGCCCCGCATCAGGGTCCCTGCTCTGTGGGGAGCCTGCTTCTCCCTCTCCCAGTCCCCCTGCTTGTGTTCCCTCTCTCGCTGTGTCTCTCTCTGTCAAATAAATAAATAAATAAATAAATAAATAAATAAATAAATAAATAAAATCAATCTTTAATAAAAAATAAATAATCTGGAGCTTACAAATACAGCAGGAGAAGGAATCACCTAAACAGAATCACTTGGCTGGGCAGTCGGAGTCTCCAGGATGATCCAAGTATTTATATGCAACTATCATCATGAAAAATGTCAGAGCTCCTTTGGTTCACCCACCATCTAGAATGATGAGTGCTAGTGCCTTCCAATTCAGACACAGCTGTAAGGACATCAACAGGTGTCCTTTTATTTTGTATCTATTGTTGCCTAATGGGGACAAAAATGATTACTGAGCATCTGCCAATTTGATAACATGCTATAATTATCCTAACCGTGTAATACCTATCAGCTTTTTAACAGGGGTGTAAGTGGAATATACCCAGGGAAAAGTAGCTTAAGTCTCTGAGTAGTTTTAGAATATATTTCACTATTTGGGACTTCTCCTTAGAAATCATGGGAAGGGAAAACTGGATTTTTCCACTTGAAGTCAAACGTGGACATACTAAAATACGTATTTGTTTGATTTGAAGGAATCATTTTTTTGGAAAATCAATTAATGTAATCCATCATATCAACATACAAGAGAAAAATCATATGATCATATCAGTAGATACAGAAAAAGCATTCGACAAAAATCTGACACCAATTCATGATAATAAAAAAAACCTCTCAGTAAACAGGAATAGAAAGGAACTTTCTCAACTTGATAAAGATCATCTATAAAAAACCTGCACTTGACATCATACTTAATGGTGAGAAACACAAAGCTTTCTAAGATCAGGTACAAGGCAAGGGTGTGCCCTCTCACCACTCCTTTTCAACACTGTACTGGAAGTTCTTGCTAATAAAGTCAGGCAAAAAAAGGCACAACGTTGGGAAGAGGACATAAAACTGTCATTGTTCCAAGATGACATGACTGTCTATATAGAAAACTTGAAAGAATAAACATAAAAACTTCTGCTCCCCCTGCTTGTACTTTCTCTCCCTCTCTCTCTCTCTGTCAAATAAATAAATAAATAAAATCTTTAAAATAAATGAAGTTTGCATGGAGAGGCAAAAGACTCAGAATAGCCAATACAATATTGAAAAAGAACAAACTTGGAGGACAAACGCTTCCCAACTTCAAGACTTATGATAAAGCTGCAGTAATCAAAACATTATGGTACTGGCCAAGGGATAAACAAACAGATGACACAGAATAGAGAGGACTGAAGTGGATCACCATCAGTATAGTTAACTGATTTTTGACAAAAGAACCAAAGCAATACAATAGAATTCAGTAAACGTTACTGGAACAACTAGAGATACACATGTAAAAAAAATCTAGACAGTCCATTCACCCTTCACAAAAAATTAACTCAAAATGGATCATGGACCTAAATGGAAAATGGAAAACTACAAAACTCCTAGAAAATAATGCAGGGAAAAACCGAGACAGCCTTGAATTTGCTGATGCCTTTTAAATATACCAAAGACATGATCCATGAGAAATCACGGATAAGCAAGACTTCCTTAAAATTTGAAACTTCTGCTCTCCAAAAGACAATGTCTAGAGACTGAGAAGACAAGCCACAGACTAGGAAAAAAATATTTGTAAAAGACACGTCTGATAAAAGACTGTTATTAAAATATACAAAGAACCCTTAAGACTCAACAATATGAAAATAACCCAATTAAAATATGGGCCAAAGCTCTTAGGAGACTCCTCACCAGAGAATCTATACAGATAGCCAACAAGCTATGAAAAGATGCTCCACAGCATATGTCCATCAGGGAAATTCAAACTAAAACAATGAGATACCATCACACACACGTTAGAATGGTCAAAATCCAGAATACTAACAACACCAAATACTAATGAGGATGTGGAGCAAAAGGAACTCTCATTGACTACTGGTGGGAATGCAAAATGGTACAGCCACTTTGGAAGACAGTTTAGCAGTTTCTTTAAAAACTACACATATTCTTACCATAGAGCAATTACATCCCTTGGTATTTACATAGAAGAAATAAAAATTATGTCCACACAGAAACCTGCACAATGTTTATAGCAGCTTTATTCATAACTGCCAAAACTTGGAAGCAACCAAAGTGTCCTTCAGTAAGCAAAAGGATAGATAAACCATGGTACATACAGAGAACAGAATCTTATTCAGTGCTAAAAAGAAGTGAGCTAGCAAGACATGAAAAAACACAAAGGAAACTTAAATGCATATTACTAAGTGAAAGAAGCCAATCCGAAAGGCTACATATTGTATGATCCAAACTACATGATATTCTGGAAAAGGGAAAACTATGGGACAGTAAAAAGATCAGTGGTTTCCAGGGATTAGGGGTAGAATGATGAACAGGCAGAGCACAAAGGATTTGGGGGTCATGAAAATACCATAATGATGGATACATGTCATTATATATTTTACAAACCCACAAGATGTACAACAACAAGAGTAAAAAATAATGTCAACTATAGACTTTGGGTGATTATGATATGTCAGTGTAGGTTCATCAGTTGTAACAAGTGCATCATTCTGATGGAGGATGGTGATAAGTGGGGAGGTTATGCACGTGTGGGAGCAGGAGATATATGGGAAATCTCTTTACCTTCCTCTCAATTTTGCTGTGAACCTGAAACTGCTCAAAAAGCAGAGTCTTTTTTTTAAAAGATTTTCTTTCTTTATTTATTTGAGAGAGAGAGAGAGAGAGTGCATGAGCAGAGGGGAGGGGCAGAGGGACAGGGAGAAGTAGAATTCCTGCTGAGCAGGGAGACCAATGTAGAACTTGATCCCAGGACCCCGGGATCATGACCTGAGCCAAAGGCAAATGCTTAACCAACTGAGCCACCCAGGTGCCCTAAAAACATAGTCTTAATAAAAAAAAATTAAAACAAATTCTCCCATCATTATTGTGGATTTATTTAGTTCTCCTTGTTATCCTGTCAATTTTGGCTTTATGTATTTTAAACATATATTATTAGGTGAACATAGATTTAGATTTTTTTAATCTTCCTCAATAATTGGACGTTTATCCTTATACAATATCCTTCTACATTTTTTCCCCTTAAATTCTACTTTCTCTGGTATTATTATAGTTACACTAGCTTTTGTGTGTGCATGTGCAAAAAGGGGTATTAGTATTTTCATGGTTTTTTTTTCATCTTTTAACTTTCAAGCTTTCTATATCTTTATATTTTAGGTGTATCTCTTGTAAACATTGGATAGCTGAGTTCTGTTCTTTTTTCTAGTCTGAGAATGTTTTACTTTAATTGGAGAGTTTAGCCCTTTAAATTTAAGGCAGGTGTGGATATATTTGGGTGTAAATATACCATTACATTATTTGATTTGTATTTGTCCCACTAGGTCTGAATTCCTTTTTTTTTCTTTTTTCTTGCTTTTGTTTAAATAGAATGAGATTTTTTTCTGTTACTTTACTCCTCTGTTAGTTTGGTAGTTGTTCATTCTTTGACATTGCTTTAGTAGTTAGCCTATACTTATAACATGTTTTCTTAACTTACTAAATTTAACACAAATTTATGTATTTGCCACTCCTCAGACAATGAGAAAACCATGGGATATTTTCTTCCATTTATTCTACTACTAACTTAAGCTCTATTGTACATTTTAACACGTTTTAAGCCTCATAATACATTATTATTATGGTTTTATACATCTAATATTCATTTAGATTTTTCCACATATTTACCTTTTCCACTGCTCTTAATTTCTTTTTTTTTTTTAAGATTTTATTTATTTATTTGACAGAGAGAGACAACGAGAGAGGGAGCACAAGCAGGGGGAGTGGGAGAGGGAGAAGCAGGCCTCCCGCTGAGCAGGGAGTCTGTTGCGGGGCTTGATCCCAGGACCCTGGGATCATGACCTGAGCCGAAGGCAGACACCCAATGACTAAGCCACCCAGGCGCCCCTGCTCTTAATTTCTTACTGCATGTTTTTTTGTCTTTTAAGCTTTTATTTAAGGGCAATGATCTATGATGTAGATTTTAGATCTTATTAAGAGCAGCCACGTCCATGGATTGCACATAGTCCTCAAAAGCAGTGATCAACTCCTCCAGCATATCTGTTCCAACTTTGTCATCTTCCACTACACACTGTATTTGAAGTCTTTTAATTCCATATCCCACTGGAACTAGTTTAGAAGAGCCCAAGACCAAGCCATCTGCCCAAATGCTTCAGATGCACTCCCCTAGTTTTGCCCTATCTGTCTCATTGTCAAGGCTTCACATCTAGTAATATGGAAGACTTGGCAACAAGTGCAGGTTTTTTGGCTTTCTTTGACTCATACTGTGCAAGGCATTCCTCTCTTAGCCTCTTCACTTCTTCACTTTCCTCCTCATCATCAGATCCAAAGAGATCAATGTCATCATCATCTTTACTATCTGTAGCTCCACTTCCTGTGGTGTCTTCCACATTAGCAGGGCCATACTTGCCCAAAGCTTTCTTCACTCCTGGAAGGCTGGCCTTTTCCTTTTCGTTAAGACTTGATGTGATTATACCAACAGAGGGCATGATACAAGTCGGCAGGTGGGGGGCCAGAGACTGCTTCAAATACTGCCACATCTGCTTGTGACAGCACATACCCCTCGAGGTAGCTCTTGTCCGCTAGGTAGTCGTTGAGCACCTGGAGGCCGGCGGGACTTTTCAGGTCTCCAAAACCCATGGTGTTGGCTGATCCCAGGACCTGGGCAGCAGCGAAGGAAAAGAGGAGTGGAGGTAGTCGGCACCTAGTGCTAAGAAGAAGAAAAAAGTCTTCTTACTGCATTTTAAACCTTCCTTCTGGGGTTATTTTCCAACCACTCAAAGAAGACCATTTAATACTTCCTTCTGTGTGGGTCCGCTGGTATCATAATCTCTTGGTATTTGCTTTTCTGAACATGTTCTTATTTTATCTACATTTTTGAAGGACATTTTCACTTAATATAGCAACCTTGATTTGCAGTTAATTTCTTTCTGCACTTTAAATATACCATTCCATTATATTCTGGCTTACTTTTTTTTGTTTGACAAATTAGTTGTCAGTATTATTATTGCTGTTTTTGAAAATCATATAACTCTTTTCTTTGCATGTTTTCGACATTTCCTCACCGGTTTTGGTCTTTGCAAAGTCTGCTATGATGTACCTCAAGGTGGTTTTCTTTATATTTATCTTTATTGGGTTTTTTAGTGCTTCTTGAGTACATGGATTAATGTCTTTCAACAATTTTTTTATAGTTCTCAATATCTCTTCAAATGCTATTTCTGCACCATTATGTATCTTCTCTCCTTCTGGGACTCCAATTACATGTATGTAAGAAATTTTTATTGAATCCCTGCTTCTTATGCTCATTTATGAATTTTCTATTCCTTTGTCTCTTCATGTTTCAGTTCGGATATTTTCTTCTAACCTATGTTCCAGTTAACTAATTCTTTATTTAACAGTATCTAATCTGCTAGAAAACTCATCCACTGAATTATCAATATCAATCACTGTATTTTTCATTTATAATATTTCCATTTGGTTCTTTTCTAGGGATTCTAATTGGTTCCTGAGATTATCGGTCTTGTCTTTCATTTCTTTGAAGACATTAAGTTGTCATTTTAATGTTTTTAAAGTAGCTCCCTTTTATTCCTCTTTAATATTATTCCCACATACAGTTTCAGCTTAAAATTCTCAAATTATCTATTCTGAAGTACAACTGAATGCATGATCAATATTTATAAAATTGGTTACTTAAAACCATTCATTGGAAATATATAAGCACATTTAGTTTTTATTTATTTTTTTAAAGATTTTATTTATTTATTTGACAGAGAGAGAGAGAGCGAGAGCAGGAACACAAGCAGGGGGAGTGGGAGAGGGAGAAGCAGCCTTCCTGCGGAGCAGGGAGACCGATGTGGGGCTCGATCCCAGGACCCCGGGATCATGACCTGAGCCGAAGGCAGACACTTAATGACTGAGCCACCCAGGCGCCCTGGAAATATATAAGCACATTTAAATAATAGTAGTGACTAAAAATTACATAGGAAGAGAAAACTTTTGTCCAATCTTGCTACTCTGTACATACATGAAATCATTGGGAGTTTTTACTTAGCTTACAAGTGACTGATACTCCTAGATTTCTGAAAAAATAATCTTTTTTATCTGAGAAATCACATATTTCCCTTTCTAACTGACCAAGAAAAAAAATAATAGTTCTCCAATTTGTTATTCTCCTCCTTCCCCACACCTTTTATTTTTTTAATTTCTTTTTTAGAGAGGGGGAGGGGCAGAGGGAGAGGAAGAGAGAGAATCTTAAACAGGCTCCATGCCCAGTGCAGAGCCCGACAAGGGGCTTGATCTCACAACCCTGAGATCACGACCTGAGCCAAAATCAAGAATTGGATGCTTAGCCTTAACTGAGTGAGCTACCCAAGTGCCCCCACACCTTTCTTTTAATTTTTTTTATTTTATTTTGTTATGTTAATTACCTGACAATACATCATTAGTTTTTGATGTAGTGTTCCATGATTCATTGTTTGTGTATAACACCCAGTGCTCCATTCAATACATGCCCTCTTTAATACCCATCACCAGGCTAACCCATCCCCCACTCCCCTCCCCTCTAGAAGCCTCAGTTTATTTCTCAGAGTCCATAGTCTCTCATGGTTCATCTCCCCCTCCAATTTCCCCCTCTTCATTTTTCCCTTCCTACTACCTTCTTCTTCTTCTTCTTCTTCTTTTAGCATATAATGTATTATTTGTTTCAGAGGTACAGGTCTGTGATTCATCAGTCTTACACAATTTACAGCACTCACCGTAGCACATACCTTCCCCGATGTCCATCCCCCAGCTACCACATCCCTCCCACCCCCCACCACTCCAGCAACCCTCAGTTTGCACAGCAAAGGAAACAGCCAACAAAACCAAAAGACAACTGACAGAATGGGAGAAAATATTTGCAAATGACATATCAGATAAAGGGCTAGTATTCAAAATCTATAAAGAACTTATCAAACTCAACACCCAAAGAACAAATAATCCAATCAAGAAATGGGCAGAAGACATGAACTGACACTTTTCCAAAGAAGACATCCAAATGGCCAACAGACACATGAAAAAGTGCTCAACATGGCTCAGCATCAGGGAAATCCAAATCAAAACCTCAATGAGATACCACCTCACACCAGTCAGAATGGCTAAAATAACAAGTCAGGAAACGACAGATGTTGGCGAAGATGCAGAGAAAGGGGAACCATCCTACACTGCTGGTGGGAATACTCTGGAAAATAGTATGGCGGTTCCTCAAGAAGTTGAAAATAGAGCTACCGTATGACCCAGCAATTGCACTATTGGGTATTTACCCCAAAGATACAAGTGTAGTGATCCGAAGGGGTACATGCACCCCAATGTTTATAGCAGCAATGTCCACAATAGCCAAACTATGGAAAGAGCCAAGATGTCTATCAACAGATGAATGGATAAAGAAAATGTGGTATATCTATACCATGGAATATTATGCAGCCATCAAAAAAAACCCTGAAATCTTGCCATTTGCAATGACGTGGATGGAACTAGAGGGTATTACGCTAAGCGAAATAAGTCAATCACACCTTTTTTTCTAAACGAAAGATACTAAGCAGGCATTTTTAAAAGATCTCAGGTGTTGGGGCACCTGGATGGCTCAGTCAGTTAAGTAACCGACTCTTGGTTTCAGCTCGGGTCATGATCTCAGGGTCATGAGATTGAGCCCCACATCTGGCTTCACACTCAGCACGGAGTCTGCTTGAGATTTTCTCCCTCTCTCTCCCCCTCTGCTCCTTCCCCCAATCTCTCTCTCACTCTCAAATAAATGAATAAACAAAATCTTTTTGTTTTGGGTTTTTTTGGGGGGTTGTTTTTTAAAGATTTTATTTATTCATTTGAGACACAGAGATACAGAGAGAGGGAGCATGAGTAGGGGGAGAGGCAGAGGGAGAAGGAGAAGCAGGCTCCCCGCTGAGCCAGGAGCCCGATGCGGAACTCAATCCCAGGACCCCGGGATCATGACCCGAGCTGAAGGCAGATGCTTAACCATCTGAGTCAACCAGGAGCCCCTAAATAAAATCTTAAAAAATAAAATTAAAAAGAAGAAGAAGAAGAAGAAGATAGCAGTAGAGGAAGAATGAAGGGGGGAGAATCGGAGGGGGAGACGATCCATGAGAGACTATGGACTCTGAGAAACAAACTGCGGGCTCTAGAGGGGAGGGGGGTGGGGGGATGGGTTAGCCTGGTGATGGGTATGAAAGAGGGCACATACTGCATGGAGCACTGGGTGTTATACGCAAACAATGAATCATAGAACACTACATCAAAAACTAATGATGTAATGTATGGTGATTAACATAACATAATTAGAAAAAAAGTTTAAATTAAAAATAAATAATAAATAAAATTTTAAAAAAAGATCTCAGGTGTTGAATCTCCTCATGACAAGGTTTGTGAAACCACTAAATCCATTTGTTTTAGACATACATTATATTTCCCATTTCCATTTCTCCAAGTTATGTAACTATTTCAAAGTTTAAGTCTGGCTTCCATTATAAGAATATCTATTATATGTAAATCACTCCATAACAAACTGACATCACTATTCCTTAAACACATTTGGAAAAAGGATTAATAAATTCAAATTAATCCCAAAGGGTTCTATAGAAGGAACTTTGCTATAACCTAAGTGGGTCCAAAAAATCTATGAGTAATGCATAAATAAAAAATCAGAAAAATTTGAGTCAAGCATATCTGCAAAATGTCAGAATTCCCAGAAGCAAATAATCTCTCATCGAATAGTTGTATATATAAATATATATAGTACATAAATATGTATACTATTTTAAAGTATTTGATTTAAAAATGATTCATTTCCTTTCATAACACTCCATTACTTCTTCCAGATAAGTTTAGAATGTAGCTCTCCCATCCATTCATTGACCTTTAATATTAATTATGCTGAGGTATCTCTACTTTGTAAGATAGACACAAAAGTCAGTAAATTGGAAATAATTTTTGGTCCATCCAATTTTAATCAGTATTAAACTGTTAGTGTACAATTTATGGGTTTACTCTCACATTATTAATCAATTTGGCATGGTCATCTACTCTGCCCCATAGTTTATAAGATTAGATAACATAAAAGCCTTTCTTAAAATTATAAATTCTTACATTATGCTAAGTGAAATAAGCCAACCACGAAAAGACATATACTGTATGATTCTACTTACATGAGGTATTTAAAGTAGTCAAATTCATAGAAATATAAAGTAGAATGATAGATACCAAGGGCTAAGAGAAGGGGGAGAAAGCAATGTAGTGGGTACAGAGTTTCAGATGTGAAAGATGAAAAATTTCTGGAGATCTTTTTCACAACAATGTGAATACACTTAACACTACTGAACTATTCAGTTAAAAATAGTTAGGATGATCCTCTGGCTGCTCTTCTGACTCAACAAATTTTTTGCCATTTACTAAAAAAATAGGTAAGTTTTTTTTAAGTTCAAGTTTATCACATCAAGGATATAATCTTACCACATTAATCCTTTACAAAGGCAGTCTATTTAATAATATTCCGATAAGCAAAATTATCAGAGTAATGTCACCAAACATACTGTTTTTAAGGACAGTGAAGTATAACTTCAAAGAACTAGGATGCCAATACCTCCTATTATTTTCAAACTCCCAAATACTACTGGTAATATGAAGTCACTTCCCCTGAGATATTATATAGTTCAGGCAATTACTTTTCTCATTTAAAGTACATGTTAAAGTCACAGTGGTAATAAGGCAAGGTAAATCATTTCTGGCCAATATTTATAGGGACTGCAAACAAGCCTGTAAGAATAGAGTGACATTGCCTGGATTACATGCTTTGTCGTTGTACTAAGTGATAGCCAGAAGGCCTATTGTTAAGAGCTAATTCCTAAACCATAAGTAAATAATTCAAGTGATATCAAAGCTCTTTCAAAGTATATAAAAAACTGGTATTATTAAAAGTCCTGCTAGAAAATGCTAATCCCATTATAGGAAAAACTTACTACTATTACTCATTTTTGACAAATTAATGCATTTCTGAGAAACTGTAATAGCTTTTGTATTGGTCTTAGGTCCCTATTTTCTACTCCTCTGTCTTTCTATCAGTTACTGCTCCGACTAGTGTAGGAAAAACTTAAAGCATTAATATTGTAAGGAGCTTTTCTATGAGAACAACAGCATTTCTGACATGAGCTGAAGTTTCTGATTTAAAAGAATGGCAATTCAGTAAGGTAACAATTACAACCTAAATAAGAATATTTTTTTGCATACCCTCCAAAAAACTACAGCTCAACAAGAAACATAAAACCACAAAAGCTGTGTGATATCATCATAACTAGAAGACAAAAAAGACAAAAAAATCCCATCAGATTACCTGTAAATGGAAAAATAGACACCAATTTCCAGTAGAGCTATCTTCTAAGCTCCCTCCTCAAACATTTGCAGAAACCTAGGGTGAACCAGAAAAACTGCAGTGGGGAAAAGAGGACAACAAAGGCCCTAAGACTGAATTAAATATTCTCAGAAAGTCTCTTATCTTACACCATATACAAAAATCAACTCAAAATGGATGAAATACTTAAACATAAGACCTGAAACTAAGACTCCTAGAAGAAACATAGGACAAAAGCTTCATGACATTGATCTGGGCAATGATTTCTTTGACATAACACCCAAAGCACAAGCAACAAAAGTGAAAATAGTCAAGTGAGACGACATCAAGCTAAAAAAACAAAAACAAAAACTAAAAACCAGTCTTCACAGCAAAGGAAACAATCAATAGAGTGAAAAGGCAACCAATGGAACAGCAAAAACATATGCAAATCATATTATCTGATAACAGTGAATATCCAAAATATATAAGGAGCTCCTGTAATTCAATAGCAAAAAATCAAAGAGTCCAATTAAAAATGAGTAAAGGACTTAAATAGATACCTCTCCAAAGAAGACATACAAATGACCAACACATATGTGAAAAGGTACTTAATATCACTAGTCACCAGGGAAATGCAAATCAAAACCATGAAAGTGTCACATCACATCTTTTAAATGGCTGTTATAAAAAGCTAAGAAATAGTAAGTGTTAGCAAGGATGTGGAGAAAAGGGAACCCCTGTGCACTGTGGACAGGAATGTAATTTGGGACCGCCAGTATGCAACAGTATGTAGGTTCCTCAAAAAGT
Organism: Callorhinus ursinus; assembly: GCF_003265705.2. Lineage (NCBI taxonomy): Eukaryota > Metazoa > Chordata > Mammalia > Carnivora > Otariidae > Callorhinus > Callorhinus ursinus. The sequence goes on from NW_027397078.1 coordinate 22,965,642, forward strand.
TAAAAACAAAACCAGTATATGATCCAGCAATCTCACTTCTGGAAATATATCCAAAGGAAATAAAATCATTATCAAAGAGAGATCTCCATTATCGTGTTCATTGCAGCACTGTTCACAGTAGCCAAAATATAGAAACAACCTAAGTGTCGGTCATAGATGAAGGGATAAGTAAAATGTAATACACACACACACACACACACACACACACACACACACACTCACAAATGGAATATTATTCAGCCTTTAAAAAGAAGGAAATCCGGGAGCACCTGGGTGGCTCAGTCGGTTGAGCAGCCGACTCTTAATATCGGCTCAGGTCATGATCTCTGGGCATGGAGCCTGCTTAAGATTCTCTCTCTGGCCCTACCCCGCCTCTAAAAATAAGAAAAATAGAAGAAAGAAATCCTGCCATTTGCTGCAACATGAGTGAACCTGAAGAACATCATGCTAAGTGAAACAAGCCAGATACAGAAAGACAAATACTGTATGATCTCACTTCTATGTGGAATCTAAGCAAGTTGAACTCATAAAAGCAGAGACTAGAATGGTAGTTGCCATCGACAGATGAATGGATAAAGAAGATGTAGTATATATCTACAATGGAATATTACGCAGCCATCAAATAATGAAATCTTGCCACTTGCAACAACGTGGATGGAACTGGAGGGTATTATGCTGAGTGAAATAAATCAGTCAGAGAAAGACAATCATCATATGATCTCACTCATGTGTGGAATTTAAGAAACAAAACAGAGGACCATCGGGGAAGAGAGGAAAAAATAAAACAAGATGAAGCCAGAGAGGGAGACAAACCATAAGAGAGTCTTGATCATATGAAACAAACTGAGGGTTGCTAGAGGGGAGGGGGGTGGAGGGATGGGGTAACTGGGTGATGGACATTAAAGAGGACATGTGATGTAATGAGCACTGGGTATTATATAAGACTGATGAATCACAGACCTGTACCTCTGCAACCAATAATACATTATATGTTAATTTTTTTAAAAAGTACATACATAATAAAAAAAGAATGGTAGTTGCCAGGGGCTGGGGGTTGGGGGAAATGGGTGTTGCTGCTCAACCAGTATAAAGTTTCAGTCATGCAAGATGAGTAAGTTCTAGAAATCTGCTGTACAACATCATGCCCGTAGTTAACAACACTATACTGTACACTTGAAAATTTGTTAAGAGGGTATATATCTCATGTAAATGTTCTTACCACAATAAAAAAATTATTTAAAAACAAGCAATACTCCAGGGAAGTTTCTCAATCAGTCTGAATCCTAGAATGAATGAAGACAATATGGAATAGAACTCCAACCCTTGATAGACAAGCAGTGTGAATGAGAAATAAAGCTTTATTGTTTAAAATGAAAAAAATGTTTTTTGAGGGAAAAAGAGATCAAAAACTATATGGACAAAATTCTTTTGCTCAAAAAAAAATGAGGAAAAGATTAAGAGATGGTTCCCTAAAAACCCCCACAAAATAGCCCTCAAATATATGACAAGATATTTAACTTCACTCAAACTGATGGAAAAGCAAATTAAATCTACACCAGTTCTCACCTAGCAGATTAACCAAACCAAATCAAACCAAAACCACTTTGTAACACATTTTGTTGAGGTTGTGGGGAAACAGACCCTCTCCTTTTCCCAAGGCTGGGCACCTTTTCATCTTTTAGGTGTCAACTCTGATGTCAGAGTGAAGACACTGACTTTCCTTAATCACTCAACACAAAGAATCTGAAAATGTTTTGTTAATTGCTTATTTATCATTTCTTGTCCCTACCCTGGAAAATAAGCTCACTGGAGGCAGGAACTTTACCAGTCTTGTTAAGTGCTGCATCTCCATAATAGATGTTCAACAATCATATAACAAAAGAATGAATGATAGATGTCTAAACTCTTTAGAGAAAAATATCTAACTGCAGTATGACAACTTTAGAAAAGACAGTATTTATAAATTCTAAAAATATGGATTCTCTTAGAATTCTAAGGACAGATTGATAGATCAGCATTTCTGAAGATATGAAAATGTAGCAGGAATGAAATTCTAGTTTCTATAGGTTACCTTTAACATTCCCGTTTTAACTTACAATTACTGTTTCTCACAAAGTGGTCCTGATGTATTGTAATTACAAGCCTCAAGAAGCACACATCACTGTGTCTTCAGAAAACATATAGCAAGGTTATCGCCGGGCGATGAAATTACAGATTTTTGTTCTGTTTTTTTTTTTCTTTGGAATTTTTGACACTGAGCATGAGTTATTTTTGTAATTAGAAAAAGGCAATAAATGTTATGTTTTAAAGGGAAAAAAGAAGTATAGTTCAGGAAGGAGCAAGAAGGACGATTTTTAAAGTGAATACGTTCCTTCCCAAAGTCTACCAGCCCAAGCAGCAGCATCGGGAAGAAAAGGCCAGGTGTTTGCCTTTCAGCTGCTCAATTCAATACAGTGAACGGGTTTGTTGTTGTTCTTCTTGTTCTTGTTTTTAATGTGTTCTCCCAAATGCTGAGAGTGGTGTTCCCAAGCCTTGAAAAATATATTTATGTAGGTGAGTCATGCCAACCTAAATCTGGCTGGACAAGCAGGAAGTCTAAGTACATTTAAAAATAAACTTCACTTTTGAGTCGATCCACAAGAATGATGTTTTGCAAGCTGACAGTATCAAGTCTGCAACTTGGGTACTTGTTACAAATACAGATTCCTGGGTACTAGCACAGGATTCCAGTCAAAATCTCCAAGATCAGTCTAGTTTGGGCAACATGAAGCTGGAACTTGGGTTAAGCTTGCACCTAGTCCCCATCCATCTCAGGAACCCTGGGAAGATGACTTTTTGTAGGAGAGCCTTTCTCTTTCTCCAAATGCAGCACTCCGGCATAGCGCCAGGGCCCCGATACTTACTGTTAAGCAGTACTAGCTCAGCGAAGCCAAAAGGAAAACAGAAATGAGAGGAAAAGCTCCCGACTCACCACCCTAGATAATTCATCACAAAAGCCTGGAAAGTGATTTTCATGCATTTCATCTTTATCTGAATCCTGTAAAAAAGCTGTTTGAGTATTTCTTTATATTTTCTGGGAGCATATGTAGTGTTTTCAGATTCTCTCACAAATCACTATTACTTTTCAATAGCTCTGGGAGAGACTGAAAAATTGATCAGCTATCCGCAAAGCATACTGCCACAGGGATACATCTTCTCAAACATCTACTGACAAAGGCAGTATGTCCAAAGGCTCATCGGCTCATCTCTTGCCAGAGCTCCTCAGAGAAGGAAAGGTTGGGCTTTGCCTATTTCTCCCTGCTGCCATGTGTTTGTGTGTTCCCTGAAAGAAAACAAATGAATCCTATCTCCTCCACGGACAGCAATTCGAGCTGAGCCCGGGCAGCAGTGATGCAACTGGCACTGGATTCATCGTGCCCACAGTTTTGCACCTGTGACCCTGCCAGCAGGAGTGAGGGAGCGCAACCTAACGCTTTGCTCAGCCACCTCCCTGGGGACGACAGTGTCCACACCAAGGAAAACAAACTCATAATGCACATTATTTCTATTTGGCAATATGTACAGTTCATGTAAGCCATTCTCTAAAATGTTGTTATCTTATTATAATGCTTAAACAATATCATATAAATATTTGCACCTTGTCTGCTGATCACAAGGATAAAATCCTTCCAGGCTATGGAGCTTCTCTTTCTGCGGCAACCGACAAGGCAACCAGTTGCTTGCATGCCAGAGCAGACGGAATATCAGAGCTGCTCTGGGTGCTGCTCAGGATTTAACCAGAGGCCCTGACCCCATCTGGACTCTCTCATCTGTTCCATTTTCTTTTGGATCATCATCAAGAAGATTCTTCCTCCTTCTGATTTCGAGCCCATCACATCTCACACAGTGTAACCAACCTCCTCTCCCAGCCACATCTCTAGAATAGAATCTTGACGGAAGGGTTCTCAAGAATGCTGGGTCCCAGGGGCGCCTGGGTGGCTCAGTCGTTAAGCGTCTGCCTTCGGCTCAGGTCATGATCCCAGGGTCCTGGAATCGAGTCCCGCATTGGGCTCCCTGCTCCTTGGGAGCCTGCTTCTCCCTCTGCTTCTCTCTCCCTCTCTCTCTCTCTCTCTCCCCCTCTCTCTCCTCCTCTGTCTCTCATGAATAAATAAAAAAAAAATCTAAAAAGAATGCTGGGTCCCATTCACTCCACGTGCCAGTTAGTCCTGCTCACATCACACTCACCTAGCTAGCCAAGACACCTGAGCCCCTGACAGAGCCAAACACCACGGTGTCTGCCAACCCGGCCAGGTGCCCTTTCTTCTGTTCTATACCCCTGCCCCTCAAACCCAATCCTAGCAGTTCAGTTGGGAGAGAAAAAAAAACCTACCTGAGGGTTTAAAATAACCAAAAATTTAAAAGAAACTGTGTCCTTCCAGTCAGGAGACAGAAACCAAACCAGGCATCTGAATAGGGAAAATTCAATATAAACAATTAACTAGTAGAAGGTGGTTAACTACTAATAGGGTAAAAGAGAACTCTTGAGAGTACAGGAATAGTAAATGCAGGGAACAGCGACTCCTTCTAGGACTAAGGGAGATAATCCAAGGAAGGACCAAACTTGGAAGAGACCCCACCCCCATCCAAGACTGAGATTTTAATACCACTGGAAAGGGCATGACTGTAGCTCACTGGATGGCAGGGAAGATCGCTGGAGCACCCTAGGCAGAGTTGGTCCACAGCCAGTGGTCCACAATGATGAGCGAGAATCCACCCACCAGGGTACTGGAGAAACTCCTTGGACGGTGAGTACCACCGGGTCTCACATACACCATCCGCAGCCATGTCATGAGAGCAAAAGGTAAAGCACCCCAAACCAGCAAGAGAAACCCTTTCCTCTGCTATGCCTTGTACTATCCCTACAGCGCCTTCTACTGACAAGGATGTGGCGCAACAGGAACCCTCATTCACTGCTGGTGGGAATGGAACATGGTAAAGCCACTTGGAAAGACAGTTTGGGGGTTTCTTACAAAGTTCCAACCACATGACATCCTCGTGGCCTTCAGGGGCCTTGTACCTCTCGTCACATGTTCCCTTGGTGTATGTCCACCCACAGTGAACAAACAACAAATAAAGCAAGAAGGACCCCCAAAGTAGGAAATGTTTTTTTTAAGTGTCCCATTTTTAAATGTCCATGTATTTAAAAAATTAGCAGGAAAAAAATGTACTCTCAGGGGAAACATGAGCAGCTTACCTGTCAGCAAAAGTTGTTACCCTTAAGTTAAAAAGAAAAAAATTGTTACCAGACAGCAAGAAAATAATAAAGGCCAGAATAGAGAACAGGCAAAAGAGAAATAAGAGGCAATTTACAAACTAAACACCAACAGCCAATAAGCACATGGAAATAACATTCAGCTTCATTAGCCAGCAAAGGAGTGCAAGTTACAAGAACTTGTCAGGGTGGCCGAGACAAAAATGCAAAGCCCCCAGAGATAGCAAGGTGGGTGGGGAAAGAGGCATTCATACACATTTCTGATTTGGAGTAAAAGTTGGTATAAACTTTCAGGATACTCATATGGCTATATGAACCAATGCTTCAAAAAGAGATTTCCTCTAGATGTGGAGAAAGGGGAACTCTCCTGCACTGTTGGTAGGAATGCACACTGGTGTAGCCACTCTGGAAAACAGTATGGAGTTTCCTCAAAATGTTAAAAATAGAACTACCCTATGTTCCAGCAATTGCACTACTAGGTATTTACCCAAAGGATACAAAAATACAGATTTGAATATATGCACCCCAATGTTTATAGCAGCATTATCAACATTAGCCAAATTGGAGAGAGCCCAGATGTCCATGGACTGATGAATGCATAAAGCAGATATGGTGTATATCTATACACACACACACACACACACACACACACACACACACACACACACAATGGAATATTACTCAGCCATCAAAAAGAATGAAATCTTGCCATTTGCAACGACATGGATGGAGCTAGAGTGTATTAGGCTAAGTGAAATAAGTCAGTTAGAGAGAGACAAATACCATATGATCTCACTCATGCATAGAATTTAAGAAACCAAATAGATGAGAATAGGGGAAGGGGGAAAGGAAAAAAAGGAGAGAGGGAAACAAGCCATAAGAGACTCTTAACAATAGAAAACAAATTGAGGCTTGACGGAGGGAGGTGGGTAGGGGATGGGCTAGATGGGTGATGGGTATTAAGGAGGGCACTTGTTGTGAGGAGCACGTGGTGTTGTATCTAAGTGATGAATCACTGAATTCTTCTCCAGAAACCAATAAACCAATATTGCACTGTAAAAAAAAAAAAAAGTGACTTCCTCTAGAAAATGTGCTTAGAGAAATAATCACATACATACACATGGGTTAGTCAATTAGGATATTTTTCAACGAATCATTTATAATAGCCAAAATTAAAAATAGCTTAACTGACCAACAGGAGGGGACAGAAGGCTGTGAAGTCCAGGAAAGAACTGTAGAAGCACCAAAAGGCATAGGGCGGAGGTCTGCAAACTTTTTTCTTTATGGGGCTAGAGTCTCTGTCACAACTACTTGACTCTGGCGTGGTAACGCGAAAGCGGCCACAGACAATTTGTAAAGGAAAGGGCATGGTTGTAGTCTGACAGAAGTGTATTTAAGGGTACTGTGATTGGAAGTTCATATAATTTCCATGTGACATAGACTATTCCTCTTTTGATTTTTTTCCAACCATTTAAAAATGTAAAACCCATTCTTACCTGGCAGGCTGTACCGAGACAGGTGGCAGGTTGGATCTGGCCAGCAGCTGTGGTTTGCCAACTCCTGGCACAGGAAAAGGCTCAGAAAATATCGTCCAGGGATTAGAGTAGATTAATAAGAGTATCAAAGCATGGAGAAAGAATGAGAATATCCAGGATTGGAGCTCCACGTTTTTTCAAAGCTCCCTAGACATAGCCAGGTTTGTGTGAGTCACTGCAATAAACTGTTAAATAGTAGTTCTTTCTGAGGGATGGGATTATGGGCAACTTAGTTCTTTTTTGTGAGCTTTTGGTATGTTCTAGATTTTCTACAACGAATAGGTATTACTCTACTATTCGTAGAGTAATCAGGAAAATGTTAAAATTACTAAAATATATTTTTAGCTTAGGTCCGAGCTCTCAACCTCAGCACTGTTGACATTTTGAGCCAGATAATTCTTTGCCGTGGGGTTGTCCTACGTACCATAGAAAGTTTAGCAGCACACCCAGGCTCCACTCACTAGATACTAGTAGCAATCCACCCCCCTCAAGTTGTGACAACCAAAAATACCTCCAGATATTGTGAAATGTCATCTGGGAGACAAAATCACCCTTAGTCGAGAACCACCAGCTTTTAGAAGAAAGATCTGATCATCAGCAGACTTTGCGAGGGGAGAAAAGATTGAGTGCTATACTTGCATTTCCAAACTTGAGGCCTCTGTGAAAGACTCTGCTTGTCCAAACCATACAATTATAAAAAGATAGAGTTTATGAGAGTAAATGTTGCACAATTAAGACTGTAATAGTACTTGCAGTACGTTTTCCATCCTCACAAGTGTCTGATGAACCAACATTCTGGACCTAAAACCCTTCAGAATGGTGGATTTGTGGACTCAGTGCCCCGAACTTTGGGCCCATGAAGAGGTTACCTAGGCTCCCAGAACTGACAATATGAAAGCGGTTCTTAACTTGTAAGCTTATTTTTCTATAATGTGAGGAAAAGTTTTGCGCCCAACCCTTTTTATTATGAAACATTTCAGACACACAATTACGTAACAACCACATACTAGCTACCAGAGCAGCGGAATAAAACCTCATACATACAAATGCTGTGCTGACCATCTATCCCAATTCCATCCCCCCAAAAGGAATCACTGTCCTGAATTACCATCCCTATACATTTCTTCCTACTTTTTAACCAGTTCTACAGCCTGGTTTCGGCTCTATGACCAGAGCCTTGAGTAAACTCATGCTTCAGCTCCCCCGAGGTCCAGGGACCTCACACATATCTTAGTCTATCATCAAAAGGTGAAGCTCATCCCATGCAACTGAAAAAGGCTCTTGGGAGCTGTACCTGAGAGGCTCAGCCCTCTCAGTGACTATCTGGGCTTCCTTCCTCCTGCTGTATCCTCTACATTCCTTGAAGCCTTATGTGAGTAGACTTGTCAGTCCTTTCAATTTCCAACCTTATAGATACCTTCAGTGATATCTGATCTACGATCATAGAACAGGATTACATTTATTCTTGGTGGAAAAGATGTATTGTTCTCATATGCCTTTTGGAAAAGGACCTTCAAATTTTTCTCACTCTTTACACTCCAAACTGAAAAGAAAAAAAAAAAAACTGCATACAGCTACTATGAAACAGCAGCAGGGGTGATAATGACAAATGTTCCTCCTTGCCCATTGGTAGCATTTTTGATTTTTGAAGACCTAAATGAATATCCTTTCCTCTAATAAAATCTTTCTACAAGAAACCTTGCCTCTGACATCTCTAGTTGTGAAAATTGTTTTTTGTATAATTCTTTCAGTGACCATAATTTACATTCATGACTGAATTATTATTGGGTAAGATGAAAGCCTGAAAAAATAATCTTGACAACGTGCAATGAGATCCCTTGGCCATGCCTTGATGTTTTCCCAGCCTACATTTGGCTCATGCTGTGTTCCTCCTTTGCCTTCTGCTCCTGTCTGAAATGTCCTCTTCCATATCACTCTTGATATATATTCTTCTTCTCCTTCAACAGTTAGCTAAAGTCTGGCTTCCTCCATTAAAGTCTTCCTGGCCTGTTCCAAAGCCTTCCAGTAAATTCATTCCTAGAGAACGCCATGCTAGTATTACTTAGTTGGCACTCGGTGGGGCTAACACTAATATTCCATCAGACAGATCTGAGGTCATTCCAGAAAATTGTTAAGTTCTATAAGAAGAGGAATCTTGTTCGATATGTCTTGCTTTATATATCTTTACTTTGAGGACAGTGCCTAAAATTTGCCTTGCACATATTAAGAGCTGGTTGAGTATTTATGGATCAGCCCAATAAGGAGAAGACAGAGAACACTGTACTCAAGAGTCTGCATTCTGAATCAAGTACTGGTGGTACTGTTTACTATGGGCAATTCACTTAACCTCTCTTGGCTCCATTTTCTCATTAACAAAATAAGGATAAGTATGGAATTGACCTTGCTGGACTATTATAATGATTCGCAGGGATGAAATGAGGTAATGCCAGGCGGCTGTGAGAAAAACTCCCTGTGTTTCACCATTATTCTCACACTCACAATACTTCTGACACCAGATGTGCAGGTTTCTGCAATATCAGCTGGATGGCATCCAGTTCAATTCTGTTCTGGTACCATCTACCTGGAGTTAGCACCAGATCCCACAAGTTAAGGGCTAAGTCCCAAAAGACTGCCTGTACTTTAGAAGCTAATGGCAAGTCCCAGGTTGTCACCTGTACTTTTGACTGACCTGCTATAAATTGGGGTTCCCATGACCCCCTCCTTCCTTGGGTTTGATAATTTGCTAGAACAACTCACAGAAATCAGGGAAATACTTACATTTACTGGTGTAGTATATAATAGAGTATATGCTAAAGAATACAGATGAACAGCCAGATGAAGAGATACAGAGGGTGAGATCTGGAAGGGTCCCAAGCACAGGAGCTTCTGTCCCTATGGAGTTGAGGTGCACCACCCTCCCACCACACCAGTGTGTTCACCAACCCACCAGCCCTCATCCTGAAGCTATCCAGAAACATACCAAGCATCGCTTCACTAAAGCAACAGACACTCCTATTACCCAAGAAATTCGAAGGGATTTAGGAGTTCTGTGTCAGGAACCGGAGTCAAAGACCAAAAATTAGGACAAAAGATGCTCCTAGTGCTCTTGTCACTTAGGAAATTACAAGGGTTTTAGGAGCTCTGTGCCCAGAACTGGGGGCAGAGACCAGTATACATACTTTCTATGATTTCACAGTGGCTTAGAATATAGTAAACCTCAAACAATTAGATATTTTTAAAGTTATCATCCATAGGATACAGAAAGACGTTTCTTTTTGCCTAACGATTGCACTAGCTCTTCAAGATGAGAAGACGCTATTAATTTACACAATAAGAGTGACTCTCACCAGAGTGATACCTCATTCCCCATGCACAAATAGGTTTGCAGAAGTCAAATTTCAATCCACCATTTAAAACGTCCAAGGGCGCCTGAGCCGCTCAGTCAGTGAACTTTCCAACTCCTGGTTTCCGCTCAGGTCATGATCTCAGGGTCATGATATGGAACCCTGAATTGGCTCTGCACTCAGCATGGAGTCTGCTTCAGATCCTTTCCCCCTCTCTCTCCCCCCACCTGTTCCTCCCCCTGCTCACGCACTCTCTCTCTCTCTAAAAAACAAACAACATAATAATAAAGAAAGAAAGAAAAGAAACTCAAAAAACACAAATAAATAAAATCTTTAAAAATAAATATAAATTTAAGAAATAACAAAAAAATAAAGTGTCCAACAGGCATCAGCAAATCTGAAATAGCTAGATTCTATATATATTATAGTGGACGATGCTGTTAATATCTTCCTGTGCAATTGAGTATTTTTGCACTTTATTGTCAATTTTTTTTTTAGTTTCAGATTACATGTGTTTACTTCTAATTAAATCTACTACTGGCCATAAATATACTACATGTATCTTTAAATATTTAGCCTTCTTGCATTAATGCCTTCTTTCAGTGACTACTGAGCACAGACTAGACTGGGTTAGGCTGTCTGAGGCATTCAGACATGAACAAAACATATTAGATCCTCTTAAAAATCTGTACCCTCTCAGAGGACACTAAACACATACCAAGCACCCATAATATGAGGTAGAGTGGGACAAGTGTCAAGAAAGAACTGAGAGGGGGCGCCTGGGTGGCTCAGTCATTAAGCGTCTGCCTTCAGCTCAGGTCATGATCCCAGGGTCCTGGGATCGAGCCCCGCCTCGGGCTCCCTGCTCCGCGAGAAGTCTGCTTCTCCCTCTCCCACTCCCCCTGCTTGTGTTCCTGTTCTCGCTGTCTCTCTCTCTGTCAAATAAATAAAATCTTTAAAAAAAAAAAAAAAGAAAGAAAGAAAGAACTGAGAGATTTCCAATAAGGAAGAAATCACTTCCAGGTGAAAGAGTAAGGTAAAGTGGCAGTCACATGTCGAGTGGCCTTCAATCCCCAGAGAGCTATGAAAGACAAGAGCACATTTCACACCTAGGACACCAGCTCTTATCATATATTCAACTGTTCAAATTTGAACATACTGAGTTACTGATACTTGTAAGAAATCTATAACCTAACTGAAAGTAACAAATTATTGTTTTTCAAAATAGAAGGTAAACAGAACAATAATTATTAATTCTATTACCCCCTGTAATGGATTTGATCATTCAAAGCCTTTGGCAATAATTAGTAAATACTCAGATTGCAAAGATTTATAATGTGCCCTTGCTAATAGCAAATGCTCTTTGGATCAAAGCATACACACACACACACACACACACACACACACACACAGAAACACACAGAAACACACACACACACACATACATACACACACACACACACACAATTCTGTGCACCTAACACTTAAAAGCTGAAAGAAAATATTCTTATTTCCATCATCTTATTCCCCCAGCCTTCTAGTGCTTTGGTACATACTATTCCCACCAAACAATGAGCCATGCATTGGAATATCATGTCCAATTCTGGACATGTTGCAATTTGAGAAAGACACTGGCATTTATTTGGATAGAGGAGAGTGACCAAGACAGTGAGGCTCTAGAAATCATAGTTTATGAGACATGGATAGGATAAATGGGTATGAATGATAAGAAGACTAAGGATGGATATCAGGGGTGTCTTCAAATATTTGATGGACTCATGTTTTGCTCTGGAGGTGGGTGGCAAAAAAAAATCTGTTAATTATAATAAAATGTGAACTTAGCAAGAAATTTACTTTTATAAATAAAGACTAAAAAGAGATCAATGTTACCAAAATACTCACTCTCCCTCATTTGCACTTCACTGTCTTCTTAAATGGTCCAGAAGTGTGGTTACATGTAGAGCCATTTACCTATACTATTTACATTCCCATACATGTGTCAGACAGTAACTCCCCTAAGGCTCAAGTACCATCCTACAAAAGAGTTGACATCTGCTATTCTAGAGCCAATGAGGAGAATTAGAAGCAGGCACATTTGAGTTCAACCCAAAAAATAACCTTGTTTCATCAAGGAAACAATCTTTCTAGAAAAGTACAGAGCTGCCCAATACTGAGAATATCCAAGCAGAATCTACAGGATTATTTGAATGGTTATAATCGGGGTCACTGGAATGAACAGGGTCATAATCTCTGAAGCCCCTTTTAACACTGAAAATTCATGCAACAGAATAGAAGAAAATACCTGGAAAACACACTACTGTTCTTTAATTCCAAAGCAAGTATTTTCCAAAGCCAAAAAAAAAAACAACAACAACAACCAACCAACAAACAAACAAAAACAGCAACGGATCTTTTCTCTTCCTAAAGTTTTCTAGTAACCCAACCCCTTCCACAAGGGGTGTAGCATGGGAAATGCTATCACTCAACTTATTGGAAGAACAAGAACATAGTTTCTCTAAGGAAAAATCCTACACAACTACATAAATAAGCGGCAACCCGTAGATAATTTGTTTAAAATCTTAATTGTTTTGTCGAGCATAGAAAGCTGAATTAAGACAGGCAATCAAAGGCAGTGATTATAAAGCACTTATCTAGTCGGAGTCATGCTAACAATGGGATCCCCTAGCCATCATGCTATAGCACTGATATTATTTTGACATTTTTATAAACAATCTGTGAGAGGGAGACATCTCCAGATTTAAAGAATAAATTTAGCCTTTCCAAGTATTGAGCTGTCAAACTGGTTAGGGATAAACTGCTTTAAAATGTCACATGATTGAAGGAGTGGACAGCAGAAAAGAAGCACAAGGGTGTCAAGGTGAATGCCAGGTAATGCTTTTAAGCAAGAATTACCCCAAGAATCAGTCATTTAATAACGGATGACTCTCAAATCCAGATCTTTAATCCTGACCTCCCTTTATGAAGACCAGACTTGGACAGCCAACTACACATCTCCCCCTGTATGGCCCACGCGCACCTCCAACACAAGATACCCCGATATGAACTGTTCATCTCCCCTTCTCCCCCACTTCACATCCTCCTCCTATAGTCTCCTACACATTTGCTAGTACCATCAATCATCGAATGCTCAAGCCAGAAACATGGAAGTCGCCACATTCCACCTGTAGCAGAGACTGCCAGCTATCCACCAAAATCTATGCTCCCCTATAACATATATCCCTTGCACATCAAGAGTGGTCTTATGACAAGGTTCTCTGCAATGAAATAAGAACAGAAATGAGAGGGGCTTACTTTCAGGTCTGGCCAATAAGCTCTCCTGTGCTCCCACCTTCATGCACTTTCCCCCTTCCTGACGACGAGAATGACAATAATCAAAGCAATCTTGGAAGATATATGTTGAAGATGGTCCAGGTGTGATGAACTGGGACCCTTGAAAACTGGAACAGATCCATCCACCATTGACATTAGCAACCTAGAACACACTCTGAACCTGAAAAAGAAATAAACTTTCTTGAAGCTATTACATTTGGGCTCTCTTTGTTATGGTAGTTTAGCTTAGCCTAATTAATACACCACTCTTGTCTCCGCATAATCATAAATCACCAAGTCCTACTTCCTACATATTTCTCAAGTTTACTTTCCCTTGTCTCTCCCTACTTTCAGGACCAAAGCCCCTTCTCTTCACTGGTCCACCATCTCTTTATATATGTTTGTCACTCCAGGCTTGCTCATTTCTATGCTGTAAAGCATATTTGTTAGGTTCCTTGCAAGTCTACATTTCTCCATTCCACCTTCCTAACAGCCTCTGGGGACGTTATCTTTTGGAAAACCACCTCTCCCCAGTGACTTAGCAGCCCTGCTATCCAGATTGGAGTAACACCGAGGGTTCTAGATGGAATTAGTCAATCAGAATAGTCCTAGCCCCCTCCACCCAGTGACTGGTTCAGGGGACACGTACAATCAAAATTTTGGTTTGCTTCTGTGAGAGATACTTTTTATGTCTCCATTTTCTCACTGTGATCATAGGAAATGAAGTATAGAGTCCCAGGAGCTATTAGCAGCCATATTACAGCCAGCAAGTAGTAGAGACACCCTGGAAGGCGGAGTTGGAAAAAAATTTATCTTTGGTGACATCACTCAGCTATGGGGTCAAACCTAGTTTGCTACCTCTAGACATTCCACTTATGTGTGTCAATAAATTCCCTTGTTATGTAATCCAATTTGAAATTTGACTTTCTATTACTTACAATACAAAGAATGCTAATTGAAACTTTCCTCATCCCAATCCCAGTTCAACTTCCACATAACCCACTAGAACAATGTCTTTAAAATGAAAACCTGATCAAATAATCCCCCATTTAACATCACTGAAAGCATCCCCATGGCCTTAGCCCAATATCCTGGGCCCTTTACCTCATTTACCTCTCCAAACTCATTTTATGGTCTTCGAATCTGCATCATTCACATCCAGAAATACCAAGGACCTTTTTTGCGGGTTGGGGGGGAGGGAACACTGAGCCATTCCCCTACACTGTGCTACCTTGCCAGAACCACTCTCCCCACGATGCTCTAATTTCCTCCTCCTAGATGGATATAGTAGCTCTTGGAACTACACACATCCTTATCCATGTTGAAAGAGAGGCAAAGACACCATTACAAGACACTGATCGCAGCATCATGTGCAGTAATAGAAAGTCGGCAACAACTCAAATGCCCATCCACAGGAGAATGGATAAATGAATTATGATATATTCAGATAAGACTATAGGCAATAAAATAAATGACATGTATCAACATGGATAAATCTCAAACTCATGATGTTAAGGACAGAATAAGTCACAAAAGAACTCACATAGTGTCATCGAAACATGAAAAACTACAGTATTTACTGTAGAAGTAAAAATGTGCTTGAGAATGGCATTTCTGAGCAAAGAGGGAGATAAATGGCATCAGGGAGGGAATACAAGCAACTTCAAATCTATATGCACTATTTCACTTCTTTAAAAAAGGATTTAAAGCAAATGTTGCAAAAAGGATAAATCATAGCACAGTAAGGTGGTGAACGAGAATGTTCATTCTAATATTCTTTGCACTGTTTTGCATGTTTAAAATATTTTTAATAAAATATATTTGTAAATGTTAACGTAAAATATAATGTTTAGAAGCTTTCTTATCTTCCTTCTCCAACCTCATTAAGTACATTAAAGCTGGTTCCATAGCAATTGGTCTATGATGAGAATGATGACGAAGGTCTGGTCACCAAATTTTGGAAAAGATAGAATCAAGCTAGGGAAGGTTTACAAAAAGCAAATGAAATAGTGCACTGTGTTGGCGGGACTGGGGAAAAACAGCTTCTCGTACACTGCTGATAGAATGATGAATCTGTCCATCCGATATGAGAAGAATCTGACACCATCTACTGAAGAAAAGAAGGGCAGGGAAAAAGGAGGGAAGAAGCCCAAGTCAGCTTACTAGGGTTTTTGGTAACACCCCTGGAGGAATTGTCTGAGCTATTAATAAAGACTTCTGGGCACATCAGACGCTTAATTTACTAACCAATATGGCAGGAAGCAAGGCAATCCTGTTTCTTTATTCATTCCCTTTTCAATTTTTATTTCAGTTTTTTTACAACAGTAAATGTCCTTAACCATAAGGTTTGCCTATAAAAGCTCTCACACTTTTATTCCCACTTACATAGCAGCCAAGGAGTTGTTAGGTTGCTGGAGGACAATATTTTTCCTTAGATTGAATCTAGCCCGCCATGTGTAAATCAAATAATCTCAAAAGGCTTATGTGAAGTTAATAAAAACCACACAAGTAGAAATTTTATACTTTGTTGCCAAAATCACATGGATGATAGAATGTGTGTGTGTGTGTGTGTGTGCGTGTGTGTGTGTGTACACATGTATTTAGAGAGAGAGATTTAGGCACACCCAGGCGAGAAGTTTACACTAACCACTAATTCTGATTACTGAATGTAAAGAGTCACATGCCAACATGAAATAAGGCTCTCTACGACTTTTAAGCTGGCAGCTGAAAATTGTCCTAAACACAAATGTCATAGTTATTATGGTGATTTGATTATCGCAATCACTAATGTTGAGAAATCGCATCATACATCAGGAATCTACTGAAATTCTGAGTGCTTACTGTGTGGGGGTCAAAACTAGCTTCATTATAATCTTACCCTGGCTTTAAATCATAGTTTAATTAGGGAGGAAAGCAGATTTTAAGGGGATTCAGAGAAGAAACAAATTTAGGTTTCTACAGGGAGACAAGATACAAAAGTACTCCTTGGTAGGAAGAGACCAAGAAAGCAGCAGAGGTACTCCTGAACACTGATTAAAAGCACTACCTACTATAAATTTCAATTTTGTTAAATATCATTAATCTTGATATTAACTGGAGACAAATATTATGTTTGTTCTGATTCATAAAACACTCACTTGACTTAAGAACAAGAACACCAGCACCCCACAATCAGATGGGCAATTATTTCTTAACCGCTGCACTGCCCATACTCTACAACACACAGAAAAATACCCTGACGTCGCAGATGGGTCGCTCGATAGCCATCGCTGCCTGGTTGTCAATAAACTGTCAAGCCAGAGCCCTCCAGGAAAGCAGAGAGGGAGAGGGCATGTAAATCAAAACAAGTGTGGCTGGGAGAATGGTTCATTTACTAGAACCCCTAATTTATACTAGAAAATTTTCAGCTCTTCTGGCGGCTGCATTCAGAAAATATTGGTTAGGCACCTGCCCTCCACTAGGGACTGGAAATACACAGCAATACGAACTTTTCCCTCTCCCTCATCTATCACACGACCTCAGCCACCACATTGTATCAGTTCGGCCTCCTTGCCTACTTGTTCTCCCACATTCCTTCAGCTCCTCCTCTCCCTCCAGGGTGCTTCTGCCTTCCTTCAAGAGCTTATCCCATGCTCACAACTGGACCAAACAACATATATACACAAAGAATAGTCACTATAGCATTGTCCACAGCAACGAAAGGCTGAAAAGAGCCTCTCTAAATATCCACAACAGGGAACTAGTTAAATAAATTATGAGCCAATAATCAAATTCTATGAAGCTGTTGAAAAGAACAAGGCAACATTCTATGCACTGGTGTGAAATGATCTTTAGGAGACGTTAAGTGAGATGCAAAACGTGTTTACCGTATGCTACAATTTGATTTTAAGGTGAGAGCGTTAAAATAAAATGGAGACCAGGCTTGGAAACCCCCACCCCCACCCTGAGCAGACACAGCCACGTACACCATGTCAGCAAAACTAAATCGAGCTTATTTCATGAACACAACCAAAACTTAACTTAGGTTATTTCTTACAAATGCGTCTGATAATCATAAAAGAAACTTAAGTCATCTTCCGAAGACGATATGAGATAGTCATTTTTGACTAATCCCCTGCTGTCTGGAAACCCCCATTGTAATAACCAATCCCGGCAAAGGTTAATAATTTCCTCATTTTTACTTTATAAGCCAACTTGTAATGACAAGCTTCTGAGCTTCATGTCACTTTTGGTATTGAAGACTCTGTGAACTGTTCTTCTGTACACAATCAACTCTTACTAAATATGGTCTTACTGATCTCGTTTTAATTTGTACTCTTTCTGGACTTCTGACAATGCATATATATGTACACACACCATTATACATGTATATGCACGCTATTTTATACACACACGCACACAAACACGCACACTTATGCACAGGCTCAAAATATGTCTGAATCTGGTAGCAACGTTTTCCTCACAGGGAAAGGAAGTGGGTGACTGGGAGATGGGGAAGGAAGGAAACTTACATTTTCTTGAGACCCTCTGTCCTTTTTGGAAACTTGTACCAAGTGTATGACTATTCACAAACTACAAAAATACAATGCTTTTAGAATGAAGAAACTACTTTTAAAATGTAGCTCACATCAGAGCTATCGCCAGACACGTCTCCTAACTGCTCTCTCCCGCTCTATTTTTTATATGGAGGTGAAATTTATATGACATAAAGTCAACTACTTTAAAGTATCCAATTCAATGCATTTGAGTACTCTCACAATGTTCTGCAGCCATCGTAAGTATCTACTTCTGGGACATTTTCATCACCCCAAAAGGAAGCCCCATGACCCCCACTAATGGGTCACTCCCTGTGGCGATCACCAACCTGCTTTGCGTCTCTATGGATTTGCCCATTCTGGACATTTCATATACACAGAATCATGTAAAATAGGTGACCTTTGATGTCTGCTCCTCCAACCCATACTTTAGTCCAGAGTTAAGCACCCCCTCCTGCCGTCATAGCACCCTGTACTTGCTTGCGGGCTATAGTCTACTTGCTCGCTTGTCTGTGCTTTGGTAGAGAAGATACAAGAGGACGGGACCCATGCCTGTCCCGTCCCTACCGCAGAACAGACGCCCACAAACATATGATGTCAAATGAACGCTTCTAAAACACAATCCAAACATATATCTCCTCACTTACGTAACTAGTTTTTTGGATGAAAGGAAGAAGTGACTTTGTCTCCCACCATTATTTTCAGACCTCCTTTGTTCTGTCAGTCTCCCACTTCCACCCCTAGATGATCTCTCAGCTTTTGTGAGGAGCAGAAAAGGTCCAGTCTAAATCAGGAAAGAGGCATGCATGAGGGGTCTTAACACAGGACAGAGGCGAAAGGAATTCCCAGAGTGACTATAAGGAGCTGCTCGGAGATAATGGACCGTGCGAGGGACCTGCAGAACAACCCATCCAGCCTGGAACGGGAAGATGAGATTTCAGAAACAATAGTGTGAAAGAAAAAAAATGCAACTGATACATTTCCTCATCGATTATATCAATCATCATATTCAAAAGTTTGGGGCAGATTTACCGAAGGTATGGAGAAAACTAAGCAATTAACACCAAGAAGAGTAAGAATAAATACAAGGAATTCTAGACATAATAATGTAGACATGGAATACTGACTTAATAAAATAAGCCACGATACAATTATATTGGGAAGAGGGAGGGGGGATGAATACACGTGTATAATGTGAGGGAAGAGGGTAGTAATGAAAGATACCTAAATCCCCCATGGTCATTACACTTTCTCTGTAGCTGAAGCTCTATAGGAAGGCCAACTGTAATCAAAAGCTTGCTTAGTAAACACATCAGAGTTAGGGGAAATGGGTTAGAATTTGCCCAGAACAGTCCTATTCGCACTGATGCCCAGAATTAATTATTAATAGCCACACACACACACACACACACACACACACACACACACACATACACATTCACTCTCTAGAACAATGTCCCAGTTTGGAAGATAAATGAGATGGGCTGGGATACACCTGTTTCTCAGAGCAGTCACCGGGCCAGGGCCCCCTCTCCTCAGGGCCCACTCTCCTCAATGACACGCTAAAGACCGTCATTATCTCCCTTTACGACTGTTTTCTATGATGTATAACTGACTAGCCCTCCCTCACTCTCAATCTCAGCCCCCAGGGACCCAGTATTTCATCAGATGGCCTAACATCCAGCCTCAATAAAAAGGTAGCACACCACATCTGTACGGTGTTTCTGCATCGCGATGCTAGGATCTATTACGTTTCTTTTATAATATAAGCCTTTGGGCCATCTTAATTTCCTAGAGAAGAGGAAGTGGTCAGCAATGGACACTATTACCCTCAAGTTCTACCTACAGAAACCTTGTCAGCTATGCATCCTTAACAACTCAGTCAAGGTGGAGTAGTACCTATGTTGGCTCGTAGGCACTTGATCGGCGGATAGGAAGGTGACAGAAACTTTCAAATTTCTCAAACAGGGAAAGGACATTTGGTTTTGGTGTGAAGAGCCTCGCATGCTGAGCAACAACATTCCAAAGTCTGCCAGGCAAATAAATTCAAAAACTGAAAAGAGAGGGAGAGGGAATCCCCAGCGATTGCTCCTTTACAGTTGTGCACCTGCAGCCCATTCCAGCAGTTCTGGGCCCGCCAGGCCTAAGGGTCATTTTATGCCCCTGTCAGGATGTTTTTTTTAAATATCTCAAAATAATTTGTCTTAAGAAACCAAAAAGACTTCAATCCTGCCCCAAAACACAACTTGTTTCTGAATCCCAGGACTCAGGTCCCAGCTTCGCTGGATTTGTTTCTGCAGTCTTTTAAACTTATATTTATTGTCTTAATCCTCCTCTGGGGAAAGAAGTTGTATTGTGATGTAGAAATATGAATTCCACAGTTGGTAAAACTTGGCATGTAACAGCAATATGGGGAGGGCTTGGCAGGGCTCCGGGAATGGTCCCGCATTCCCCCACTCCCTTTCTCAAACGCTTCCAATTCTCACTCCCCTGGCTACTGGTTTTGTAGCCACCTTCTCTCAACTACCTTGGCACCAACTCAGCAGCAGCAACCTGTTCCTTCATGAGCAATGGGAGGATGGCAGCTGGGGCCTTGCTGGGGCTGAGGTTAAAGCTGTGAATTCAGTCCGTCCTCTTTCGGCAGCGAGACCACACAAGGCTCGGCAATGACGTGCCATCGTGCAGTCTCTTTGGAAAGGCCTCCCTTAATCCTCCAACCAATCCTCCAACCCTCCAAACCGAGTTTCCAGTGTCTTCTAGACTTTGACCATTTGGAGTGATGGGCCACAAACACCACCAACAACAAACACAACACCAACAGCTCAGCTAGAGACTGAAAGAAATCCCAAAATGTCATCCCAATCTGCCAAAACCCCTAAAATTCGAGAAAAATAAGCAGACTAACGTCAAACGAAATAGAACCACTCACTCATATTTCCCAGTCTCACGAAGGAATTACGTGTTAGCATACATTCTAACAGTTCCCATATAGTGTTGAAATTTGGTTACCGGCAGGGAATAGAAGGAACCATATAAGCCAAATACCTTGGTGAAAAACAAAGATCTCTGGGAAATCATTTAGAAGGGGAAAAACAACAACAACAAAAAAAATCAACTAGTCTCAACCAAATGAGGAAACTACCACACTGTAATGCCAGAAACTTCATAAATTGATAGCAAAGGAAGGAAACAAAACTCCAAACCAAGCTCACATGTTATGGGGCAAGGCTGTCCATTTAATTTTTTCCCACCCCTCAGATACTAAATCTTGTATCCGTAAAATGGAAATTTTCACTCATCCCCCAGATTTGGAGCGAATCTAACGGAGCTGGTATCACCCCCTTTCCCCTCATTTCAGAGGGGCACAGATGTAAGTGGCTGCTGGAGAGAAACAGAAGTTAAAAGAGGCGAAACTCTGGATGAAGTGAGGGCTCGACGGATGTAGGTTGAACTGGGGGACAGATCTGAAGTCTCTGGTGTCTAGCTGCTGTCCCCATGTGAGTGAGATATGCATCTTATCTAGGCGGAGGATTCCTGGTCCAGGGCATTTAACAACGGATCAAAAGCCCAGAGATTTCAACTAAAATACACACTCCCTTGGGACACCAGGGTGACGCAGTGGGTTGAACGTCTCTTAGTTTTAGCTCACGTCATGATCTCATGGGTCAATGAGATCAAGCCCCAAGTCAGGCTCTGTGCTCGGCAGGGAGTTAGCTTGAAGATTCTCTCCCTCTACCCCTTCCCCACTCTCTCTCTCTCTCCCAAATAAATAAATAAAATAAAATAATACACACTCCATTATTTAACACCCATCCTCTGCCATGTCCCCAGATTAAACAGAGATTAAGTACTAAATGTCCAATTTCAACTGCAGCTTAAAGTGCAAATAACATTAATCGCATATAAAGTGGGATACGATAAGTTTTCTACACTGCCTAAGAACAATCAAAAGTTATAGACAGAGCTGTCCAAGTACAGTATGAGAAAAATAAAAGCAGCAAGGAAAATATGCAAGCATACCACAACAAAATGCAAAGAAAAAAAAAGACAAAGAAATCAGTCTGAGGAATTATGTTATCCAAGGAACAGAAAGAAATTACTCCACAAATAATTAAACCATATAACAACATAATAGGAGCTCCATACAAAAAGAGTTTTTTAAAAAAAGACTAGATTTTTATTTTGTTTGAATATTCATAATCTCCAAAAGGGCACTAAAGTCACTAATGACACTAGTTATGGCCAGGGCAGGTTAACTGGGTAGCTGGAAGATGAGAGTGGGTATTTTCCCATAGGTTTGTCCTTTCATTTATGACCTATGCAAATATTACCTATCTAAAAAAAACTAAACAAAAAATAAATTCTGGTTAACAGAAAAGAACAGAAGCTCAAAAGCAAAATGATAAATGGAGATGAAAAGAGAGATTACAGATCTAAGAAACAAATCAAGGGTCAAAACCATGCATGTAGAGATCTAACAGATAAAATGAAGAGAAGAAGACACAGAATTGATAAGGCTGAGATTCACCCAACTGGCAAGGGGAAAAAAAAAAAAAACTCAGATATCACAATGATCAGAAATAAAAAAAAAAGTCAAAGCTAGCAGAGAAAAGCTAACAATAATGAAGGGAAGACAAAAAATCCAAAAGAAAGGTAATTGGTGTCCTTAAAGCAGAGAACCCATCAGAGATATCAGAAAGCCATAATATGCAAAATAAAAAAACACACAGGTCCAGGAAAAACTTACCCAGGACACATCTCAGATTCTGGTTAGGGTTATTCAACGTCAAAGATTAGGAAAGAATTCTTCAGGAACTCTGGGGAAAGAAAGCAAATTAATCGAAGGGATGGTGGGGCAAGTGGGTTGGATCAGGCTGTAATCAGTCTTCTCATAATAACATTCCAAGACAGAAAAGTGGGAATGTGTCTACAACATTCTAAAGGAAACTATACCCAAGAATATTATACCCGGTCATGATGACATTCAAATAAAAAGGCAAGAAGCAGACATTCTCAACCATGAAAAAACTCAGGGAATGAAACACACATAAGCCTTTCTTAGAAAACAAGACTACTTGAGTACCGAGTTTATCCAATTAAGGTATGTATTAAAATGAAAACTTGGGGATGAAAAACACATGGTTAGAGAATTGGTAGTAAAAGTCCCATTTAAAAATAGATTAATTCTAGGGGCACCTGGGTGGCTCAGTCAGTTAAGCGTCTGCCTTTGGCTCAGTTCATGATCCCAGGGTCCTAGGATCAAGTCCCGCATCGGGCTCCGTGCTCAGCAGGGAGTCTTCTTCTCCCTCTCCCTCTGTCGCTCCCCATGCTTGTGCTTGCTTTCTCTCTCTCTATCAAATAAATAAAATCTCTAAAAAATTGTAATAAAAAATAAAAACAGATTGATTCTAGAGGACTGTGTGAAATATCAAAAGAGAATAAAACAAACATAAACCTTAACAGTTCAAAAATAATTATAAAATGAAGAGGAGGTGGGGAAATGGAAGAATAAAAATGCTAATGTCTTTATATCTCGTATCAGGAATTTAATACTGTAAAAAAAAACAAAGCATACACACACACACCCTTAATTTTTCATATTGTCTTTTATCTTAACCTAAGACGGATCATGGGATCATTTAGGAAAGAATAACTCTGTGGTAGAGAAATGTTGACTTAAATTATAATGATTTCTTTAGGTTTATTTCATTGTATTTTAATTTTCTTAAATTCAGGTGAAACTAGAATTAATTATACTTAAATGGCTTGTGTAGGATAACCCTATTTTAAAGTATGTTATCTACTTGTCCTTCTTTCCGCATAGGTGCACAGAATAATATCTGGATGATGGTCCCTAATGTTAATAATGATTCTTTTGAGGTAGTAGCTTTTTTCCCTTTCTTTATTACTTCAATGCCTTATGATCAGCAAGAATTAATTTTATCAAAACAAGTGATATTAAAAATATAAACCAAGGTGCACCTAGGTCAAATTAGTTTTCAGTTGAGCTCTATGTATATTTTTATGAGCTCTTACTATGTCCTAAGTCTTAACTTTAGGCTTTGGGAACAGATCAGCGAACAGAATAAACACAACCTCCGTCCTGACACTGCTCACAGTCCGTGGAAGGTTTTTACTTCATTCAGATCCACCCACCTGAAACCATTTGGACCACAGTCTCCATGGAGGGCAATGTTTATTTTTTTTCTTTTTTTTTATGTTGTTAGCCACTGTATAGTACATTAATAGTTTTTGATGTAGTGTTCAATGATTCATTTGTTACATATAACAGCCAGTGCTCATCACAGCACGTGTCCTCCTTAATATCCATCACCCTGTTAACCCATCCCCTCACCCCCCACCCCTCTAAAACCCTCAGTTTGTTTCCCGGGGTCCATAGTCTCTCACGGTTCATCTCCCTCTCTGATTTTCCCCCCTTTCGGATTTCCCACCCTTCCCCCATGGTCCTCCGTGCTATTGCTTATGTTCCACATATGAGTGAAACCATATGATAATTGTCTTTCCTCTGCTTGACTGATTCCACTTAGCATAATCTCCTCCAGTTCCATCCATGTTGATGCAAATGGTGGGTATTCGCCGTTTCTGATGGCTGAGTAATATTCCATTGTATATATGGACCACATCTTCTTTATCCATTCATCTGTTGAAGGGCATCTTGGCTCCTTCCACAGTTTGGCTATTGTGGACACTGCTGCTATGAACAATGGGGTACATGTGCCCCTTCTTTTCGCTACATCTGTATCTGTGGGGTAAATACCCAGTAGTGCAATTGCTGGGTCATAGGGTAGCTCTATTTTTAACATCTTGAGGAACCTCCAGACTGTTTTCCAGAGTGGCTGTGCCAGCTTGCGTCTGGAGGGCAACGTTTAACGGCAACTTTATAGAAGACCTTCTTGGCGCCAGATTTATGAGGAGTCCATGCAGAGAGTTACTTTGAAGAATAGCAACAAATTCATTTCAAAATCAAAGTCATTTTAATCTGCTACATTGTGCAGAGCGTGATCTGGGAACTTGAAGGAGGGTAGGGTTGGGAAGCACTCGGGTACTTGAAAGATGAAAGACGGTGGGGTGGGAAGCTGAACACGAATTCACGTCCTAGCTCTGGCACATTTAATGCTGGTGAGACCTCGACAAGCCATTTAATGTACACTTCCATTTCTTCTTCTTAAAAACTGGCAACATAAATATATTGTTATGAGGACACAGTTAAGTGTTCAAAGTCTATAAAGCACTTAGAACAGCAGCTGAAACTAAGTGTCAGCTATTGTTATTTTTCAATTGCAATACTTGCGTCAAAAATCACAATTTATTGAGATAGAGTCTGCCATCATTGTTGGTCCCATTGTCATCAAAGGGATCTAAAATTCATAAAACCATTTCTATACCGTGCGAGCAGATAATAAAAACATTTAAAAGCAGGGAAAGTTCTTTTCTGGGTTAAGAAATTAAAGTAAATTAGCTCTTTAACCTTTTTGAAAAATGAAACTCACTGCAGTCATATTACAAATGACTAAAGGCATATATAAAGGTTCGCATTCACCAAATTATAAGGCATTATTACCAAGCTATAGTGTGTTTGATTAGCCTTGAGGCAAGGAGCTTGAAGTATCTTAATTGCTTGTTACTTTCCTCTACCTTCTATTGATAAACTTGAAGTTAAAAGAGGGTGAATTTGATTTACTCAGGCAAAGAGAGCAGATGTTATATGTTGTAAATTTTGCTAAAAGCCAGCAAGATAAGAGAAGGCATTTACATGGTTGTCTAACTGTTTTCAGTTTCATTTATGTGGTACAAGTAGAAAAATTAGAAAAGTTTTGCTTCTTCCTGTCTAGTGCTGATTAAATCAACCTAAAGAATCCCACTAAATTAATCACTGCAAGACAGTGTTCTTTATGGCTTCTAACATTATTGTGACAAGAAGACTAGGAGTCATAGATTTCTGATAACAGAACCAGGGAACAAACCCAGCAAATAGAAGGATACATAAAATAAGTGAGAAGAAAAATAATTTACAGATTAGATAATGCTGCCTTAGGGCTAAAAGTCTCCACTGTTAGCTCACTGGAGGAGAGAATATCCTTGCAAGTTTAGTGAAGAGTCATTGGCTAGATACAGCTTGAAGGGGAAAAAAGGTACAAAGTCAGCACAACATATCACACAAAGAAAGAGAACATTAAAGAGGATGGGGTTTGTTTTTTTTTTTTATCATAATAGGAGCTTTATAAGGGACTCCTCTGTTCTCAAAATTGCCATACTCTGAAAAACTTCTCAAAGGCAGGCCTATAATCTACAGGTTTCACAGCTACAGGAAAAAAGAAATGCAGCTGTTCTTCCATCCTTCAATTTAGGCCCAGAGAGAAAGACAGCCCTGCGGTGTTACACACTCAATCTGGAGCAGGTCAAGAGGATGCAGTATAACCTCAGTTACTCAATTCATACCACAAGTCTAATATTGCAATTTTCTTCTCTAATCCTCTGGGAATTTCGGAAACCCAGGGCTATAATTAACTTGGTTCTGTGTCTTAGTTTGAACAGTTGAGAAAAATAAACTGGAAGTTTAATGAGGGATCAGGCCAAGCCTTGATTATAAATGCAGTTGTAAAAAAACTACCATTAATAGAGCACTCTGGATGTTCCAGGTATGGGGAGGTATGGAACTAAACCATTTACATATGGCATGTATTGATTCTCCCATAAAATTTCTGGGAGGTAGATATTACTCCTGTTTTACAAATGAGAAAGCATAGGGGGCGCCTGGGTGGCTCATTCGGTTAAGTGCCCGACTCGTGATTTGGGCTCAGGTCACGGGGATCGTGGGATCCAGGTCTCAGGGTTGTGGGATCCAGCCTTGGCATAGAGCCTGCTTAAGATTCTCTCTCTCCTCTCCTTCTGCACCTCCCCCCACCCTCTCTCAAATAAATAAATAAATAAATCTTTTAAAAAACACAACCATTATGTAACCACAAGTTGCCCATCTACCTAGGACCCCTCTGTTCTATCCCTCAGGCCCTGTTCTCCTTCTGGCTAACACCTGTGAAACACCCAAACAGGCAGAAACTTACAAAAGCAACGTTCTGTAAAGGGGGTTTTCTTTGCTGCCTGTTTTTACCCATTCTGTGCCCAGGAACCTTTGCCTGCGCAGTCTGTTAGTTCCTCCCAATCTAAAGGACTACAACAACTTCCGGAGGACTCGATAAAGCAGAACTTTGTTGAAAACAACAATAAAGACTGGATTCCCACCATGGAATGAAACAGTTGATCAACAGCCAGTTGAGCAAGCAAAATTATTTAACAAGCCACAAATGTAATTTGTTATGGTTCTTCATTTCCAGTTCTTTCAAACCATCAGCGAATGTAGGTAAGAAAACCATCTCTGCTTGGATACTGTCCATCTTTCTCTTCCCGTGCGACCCAGGTTCCGTGGCTCTCCTGTTGTGCAGCTTACACATTTCTGGTCTCAGACCGGTTTTCACTGTGGTGAGATTTTATTTCATGTGAGCCTGTAGTAACAGTACAGATGTGCTCAATCTCTGGCGTTACACAGAGATCCCTTGAAGTACCCAATCTCGATCAGTGGTACATTTCACCGCGCTCTGCGAAAACAGCCTGCCACTAATCAACCAGTCCCCACCACCTCACCCGTGCTGGCTTTCCTCTGGGTCCTCTGACCTCCAATGTCCTCAGCATCCTGCCTGGCAGCCAGCAGTAGGAGGGGTGTGTGTGGTTCTTGTTTTCTCCAGGGAAGAGCAGCTTCCTGCCAGAGATCCAACATGAAAGCCACTCCCTCACGGGGTCAGATTTCACACACCACTGTACCTCCTATGTAACGGAGCTGCCCAAAGGTGTAGTTTTAAAAACACTTCCCCCCATTATCTTTTGAGTTTCCCTTCTTGCCCCCCGCAATGGGCTCCTACTTCAAATAATCTTCAAGATGGTATAAGATTTAAATCCACTCCGAATGTCAGAAAACCTCCTCAAACTTGGTTAATTACAAACTAGGGAAGAAGGGAAGGACAAGGAGCAAGAGGGCAGGCAGGAGGGCAAAAAGAAGAGGGCGATATTAACACTTGGCGAAGCGCAAACATCAGGAGTAAGTCCAACAGTGAAATGTGATTCTAATAGCACTGTAACTCTGCCTGTGCCTTAACAGCCCACGAATAGCAACAGAGTCATCTCTGCATCAGGTCAGTGCCTCTGACATCCATCCTGCCTTGAGGGCCCTCTACCCGCCCGCCAGCCCAAAGCCCCAAGTATCCTAGGCAGACCTTCAAGTCTAGCATGTAAGTCTAAGGGCATAGCAGCATGGCACTTAAGACTGCTGTCATTTGGAACCTCGCTATGATACAAATAAGAAAAAATATGAAATGGGTAGCTTTTAAATCATAATTTAAGTCTAGGCATGCTCATATTGACAGATTAAAATTAGCTAATTGATTTTACTTAGGCTTTTAACAATGAAATTAAAGAGCAGAAAGAAATTTGAAATATAACTATTGGAAAGGAAAGGCAAAACTATCCTTATGTGCAGCTCATATAATCATATCCCTGGGTAACCAAAGAGAATCAAGTGGAAAACTAATAGAAGGAAAGTGGGATATAAAATTAATACACAGAAACCAAGAGTCATCCTTCACCCAAACAACAACCATAAACCAACATCATGGAAGAAAAGGCCCTCTATACAAGAGCAGCAAGGAAGATAAAATGCCTGGGAATAAACTTACCAAGAAATGGACAAAACCTATATGAGAAAGACTATGAAATAATCACAAAGGACACCAAAGTAGACTTGAAAAATGGAAAGACAGACCCCTGGAAAGGAAAACTCAGCATCATAAATGCATCAATTACCCTAAATTAATTATAAATGAAATATAATCCTCATAAAAGTGCTAATAGATTTTTTTATAGGAGACAAGCTGATTCAAAAGTTGATGTGGGAAAATAACTAGAAAAACTTGAGAAAAGAAGAATGAAGAGGAACCAGCACTATAAGACGCCTTGGTCACTATGTGAAAAGCTCTTGGATCTACATTTCACACTCTACACCAAAATAGACTCCAAATGTGTCAGATGTTTTACCAATCAGCTTTGAAAACATTAAAGTGCTAGAAGGACTCAGAAGAGAGTTGTCCGCTAACTGTGGCATGATAAAGGCCTTTCTAGCTATGACTTTTAGTCTTAAAGCCTAAAAGAAAAGATAAAAGTCAATGAAATAAAAATTAACTAATTCTTTTCATGGAAAAAAATATGTAAACCAAGTCAAAAGACAAATAATATGAGGGAATTTATTTGAGACAGGGCATTAAGTACTAATCTCCATTTTAAGTTTTTTTTAAAAAAATCTTCTAGAAATTGAGATGGAAAAGATTAACATCCCAATAGAAAAATGGACACAAGCCCCTTAAACATGTGATAATAAGCCCAAGCTTACTCATAAGATCCAAAAACTTGACAGCAGACACAGTCTGTTGGGGAGACTGTGAAAGTAATTTATACATGACCGGTTAGAGGGCAAAATGGTAAAACTCCTATGAAGAACAATTTGGCAATGTCGATCAAAATTACAAATAAATTTGCCCTCAAGCCTAGCAATCCCACTTCCGAGAATTCAACCTATAGGTATACGTGCCCATAGAAGAAATAATGTGTGTATGGGTTATTTGCTCGTAGCATTGTTTGTAATACCAAGAGACTAGAAACAAGCCAAGTGTCCAACAAGAGAATGCTGACTAACACACTGACTAACACTCACACAGTAAGTGATGATGCAGTCAGGAAGCTCTCTTTGTACTTACTCAGAAAGATTCCCACAATATACTATTAATGAAAATGATCCAGAACAGCGCATGTAGCATACTAGCTTCTGTGTGAGAAAGGAGAAAAAATATGTATTTGTATCAGCATAAATACTGGAAGAGCAAATAAACTAAAGTAAATGGGCATTCATAGTAGCAAAGTGGGAATCAGGAAGGACAAGAACAATAATGGGAACACAGCTTCTGAATGTGTATTTTTTATGCTGTTCTGAATTTGAACCATGGGAATATACAGAATCTTAAATGTTAGAATTAAACAATATTTACTAACTTTTTACACATTATGAAAGATTTCTTTGGTTTTATATTTTATCAACTTTAGTTTACAAAAGATAATTTAGTACCTTAAGTAAAATTTTTATTTAATTTCCCCACAAATATCTTAAGTTTCCATAAGAAACATATTTTAGGGGCTCCCTTAGCATAGTGAAAATCTAAACCCCTTTGCCTTTTCTACAAGTTGGCCCCAAACCATTTCCCCAGCTTTAGTTCCCCAAATGTACCCTTCATTCCAGCCAGTATACCAGCTATTAACACATGTAAAAGGGTCTCACAGCAGCGGAAAAGAAAAAGGGTTAGAAATTAGGGAGAGGACAGAGAGCCAATCCAGCTAGGGAAGGGAGTGTCTAGAAGGAGAGATCTCCTTGGGGAAGCCTGTATGAGGACAGAGCAGGTCCAGGTTCCTGCATATTTGTGACAATGGCCCACACACTCTCCAACAACATTAGCCACCAGGTCATATTAAGCCTACATCTTCTGTATTGGAGTTGGTCTCACTTCTACTTAGGAAAGATCTTCAAGTGAAGAGCCTTAGATACTCTCTGTAAACCCCATTACTTCAGCATGTGACATACTGCATCATTGGTCCTAAACTTCACTCCTCCCTATATCTACACACCCTGGCCAAGTTGCTCAACAGTCCCTCCTCCTAGAGGCACAGCGAGTTTCCCCAGGTCATTACTGTTGGCTTTAGCCATAAGCCTTGGTTTCGCCAATAAATGAGAAGTGACCATGTCGCTAAGACTTCAGACATTGAAAGACATTGTGTATTTTGGCTCACTTCTCTTGCACTTCTGCCATATTCATAAGAACATGCCCCGGCTAAGCCGCTGGCCCAAGCAAGATGAGAGACATGTGGAAACCTGGATCTAACTGGCAGTCTGAGTCAAGCCCAGCCAAGCCAAGCCTAGATCAGAAGGCCCTCAGCTAGTACACAGATGTGTGAGCAATAACAAATTGTTGTTTTAAGCCACTAAGGTCTGAGGTAATTTGTTAGGCAGCATCATTGTGGCAACAGCTAACTCATACATCTCATTAATCCAGTTCTAGAACCAGATATAAAATGTGGTTTCATCACATTTTTATACTTATTCCCACATAAAAAAAAAAAAAACTTTACCTATATGTTTGCCGATACCTTGAGTTTTTTTTTAAAGAAAAAAGTGTTTTATTTCACAATTAAAAATTAATGCCCCAAAATATATGTTAGAAATAAAATGTTATTTAGAGGTAACTGTTAGGGGCTAAACTGTGCCTCCTCAGAATTCCTATGTTGGAAGTCCTGACCTTCAGTACCCCTATACCTCAGAGTGTGACTGTATTTGGAAATAGGACCTTTAAAGAGGTAATTAAGGTTAAGTGAGGTCACTGGGGTGGGCTCTACTCCAATACGACTGGTGTCCTTATACAAAGAGATTAGAACACAGACACAAACACAGGAGACCATGTGAAGACCCAGGGTAGGACAGCCATCTACAAGCCAAGCAGAAAGCCCTCAGAAGAAACCAACCCTGCCGACACTTTTATCTCAGGCTTCTGGCTTCCAGGACTATGAGAAAATAAATTTCTGTTGTATAATCCACCCATTCTGTGGTATTTGTTGTGGCGGCTCTAGCAAACAAACACAGATTTAGGTACTATGAAGTAGGATGCTTTTGTAACAAATATCTAAAAATGTAGAAATGGCTTTGGAACTGGAAAATGGGTAGACAATGCATTGCCAGGAACATGCCCCCTGTGTCACAGAGGAATTAAGATCTCTGTTCCCACCATACCTATGTCTCCTCAGGCTCAAACTCCCAAGTATAACAGCCTTGGAGCCTAGAGGTGGAGAATGGGGATCTCTCTGGACACTGGTCAATCAATAGGGCAGAGCATAGGGAAGGGTACCAGGGCTAGCTGTCTAGGGGATGTTTGAAGAACTTGGCAGGTTACCAGATAAAACAGAGGACAGCCAGTTAATTTTAAATTTCAGATAAACAACTACTATTTAGGTAAATGTGTATCTCGAATACTGCGTACAACATTCTTATACTAAAAAAGTATTTGTTGGGGCACCTGGGTGGCTCAGTCAGTTAAGCAACCAACTCTTGATTTCAGCTCTGGTCATGATCTTGGTGTCTGTCATGAGACTGAGCCCTGCGTTGGGCTCCACACTCAGCAGGGAGTCTGTCTGAGATTCTGTCTCTTCCTCTTTCTCTGCTCCTCCCCCCCCCCCGGCTCATGCTCTCTCCCTCTCTAAAATAAATAAAATCTTTAAAAAAATAAAAAAGTATTTGTTGTTTATCTGAAATTAAACTTTGAGTCAGCATCCTGTACTTCTATTTGTGAGATCTGGACAACTCTCCCTCCCCTTCACTCCTGTCCAGGATTGAGCCTATAATAAGGAACAGTGATGGGGTAGTCTCAGGCAGCCGCTGGTCAAGAAAGGGGCAGCAGCGAAGGGATGTCCCAAAACATGTATTTTTCATTAACAGATGAACAGCTAAACAAAATGTAGTATATAATCACAATGGAATTTTACACAGCCTTAAAAAGGAATGAAATTCTGACAGCATGGACGAACCTTGAAAACGTTATGCTAAGTGAAATCAGCCAGACACAAACAGGACAACTCCTATATGGTTTCACTTGCATGGAATACCTAGAACAAATTCACAGAGACAGAAAGTAGAACAGAGTTTACCAGGAGCTGGATGGAGTGGGGAACAGGAAGCTGTTGTTTAATGCGTAAAGAGTTTCTGTTTGGAAAAAAAAAAAGTTTCTGTTTGGGAGGATGGAGTTCTAGAAATGGATAGTGGAAACCGTTGCACAACAGCGTAAATATATTTACGCCACTGAATTGTACACCTAAAGGGTTAAAAGGTAAACCTTATGCATATTTTACCACAATAAAAAATTAATGTACATCTCAAGAGAATCCTCAAGGCCCCTTGCCGTTGCCTGGAGCGATTTTCTTCAGGCCAGTAAGGGATAAACACCAACTGAGGGCTACTGCATTATTTTTCAATAGTTTGCATGGAGGTATATAACTATATCATAAACTCCTGTTGTTACTAAATCATGCTTCTTTATATCCTTCTCGGTATGATACACATAGCAGATATTGAAAGTTACTTTTTTAAAAAAGATTTATTTATTCATTTGAGAGAGAGTGCATGGGCACGTGTGAGTAGGGGGAGGGGCAGAGGGAGAGAGACGCTCAAGCAGACTCCATGCTGAGTGTGGAGCCTGACGTGGGGCTCAATCTCACGACACCGAGATCATGACCTGAGCCGAAATCAAGAGTCCAATGCTTAAGTGACTGAGCCACCCAGGTGCCCTAACAGCATACTTCTTAAAATATTTAATGCCTTTGGCCATACATTCCTTTTTGGTCAGCATAAATTAGCTTATATTGGGAGCTTTCCCCAAACTAAACATTTTTACCAATGACTCATTACGACTTCTGAGTGGCTTTTCTGGATCAAGTTTTACTAATCAAACAGATTTTAAGACATTATATTAAACTAGTTTCATGAAGTCCATGTCATACACAAAGCCCCAAGCCCTTGTTAACTTGCTTGCTGCTATCACAGTGGTAGTTTACAGACCAATAAACAATTTATACCTCAAATACTTAAGAGATCAAGGTCTACCAAAAGATCTTAAGAACTTTGAACCAGGAAAATAATATGCACAATGTTCCTGAAAACATTGATCTTTTAAGTATTCAAAAAATAAATCCTCACTGCTCTGTGAATTTGACATCAGATGAAGGCTATAATAAGATGCCAATGAAATAAGTTTATTATATTTCATCTGAAATCTGGTAACAGTACCCCTAACACAACCACTACAAAGATAACTTACAAGGATTATCAAACTGTCCTGACAAGCAGACAAACAGTAGATGACTTGTCAGAAGATTATGTTTAAGCACGAAGCAAGTCTCTAACTACTAACCTCTCAGTTTCCACATACATAAAAAGGATTGAAAAGTATCTGTTCCACTGACCTCACAAGGTTGTTTTGATAGTCAAATGAGACAGGAACCTTGAACACACCTTTGGAACCTATGAAGTACTATATAATATCCTGTTGACATTATGAATTTCAGGAGTGAAACTGAACTTATCCCCACCACAAACAAGGAGCTGAACTGTCAGAAAAACTTTTGCATTAAAAAGTCCAATGTGATGTCAAATCCATAGGAAATTGAATTCATATTTCAGAAAATACGTTAGATTCCAGGGCAGTAATTAATAGGATGGTAAATGGAACCACGTGTCTGGACCAATTCCCAGGGCTTATTCAAAAAATTCACTGAAGTAACCGACATTTGGTTTGGGAGTGTTTGAAGAGAGTGTTTAATGTATTCAGCAGATAAGAGGTTCAAAATTTTCCAGAGATAAAGCAAAAACCCTCATTAAAAAAAAAAGCGTGAAATAATGAAGTCATCAACTAAGTTGTATATAAGCTTGTAAATTGTGTAGTGTCCCTAGTATAGACAGCTAATATCTAATGAGATCTTCCTCCTTGATGGAATCTAGATACCACGGTAAAGGTCATGCTTATTAAAAGTCTGAACGTTCCAGTTGGAAACGATTTCTGCCAACTGAGCCAAAAATCTTAACTGGTTCCTAACATAATCGTATTGCTTTGGCCTCATCAACATTATGTTCTAGCCAACTAAACTGGGAGTCTTCCTTCCTTCTCCAATGTCCTTCAAGAATATAAGCAAGAGGTTCTTCTTTCATGAGAGCATGACATAGGGATACAAGGACAGAGCCAGAGGGAAAGAGCCCATAGAATAAAAATTTCAACTTTGAAAAAGAAAATTACAAAGCTCTTAGACTTCCTCAATTTCTAGGGGGAAAAAAAAAGATATATCCAGACTCTACTAAAGAAGCACATGGTCTAAGGGATTTTGGAAATGATATTTATTTACCCTAAAAGATAAACAAAGAGGATCAAAATATCCCAACTTTGGATGTTCTTAGTGATTCTACAATTTGGTTACAAAATTAAGTTAATTTACTTCAAGATTCTCAGGGTTAAAAGACTTACTCTTAAGAAGCTCTCTGCTTGAAATTGTTATTGTTGAGGACAGATTTAAAATGCATTAGGTATATTCAGAAAACTAAATGGAAAAATAACAACACTAATTGGGCTGACCCTCCTGCCTCCAGAAAGTTAAGATATATGTTTGACAGGTAATTAAATGCAATATTCTAAAATGGGAGTGAAATCAACAGAGAAACTCTGCAGAATACCAATGGCAGAGTGGCTTATGTTTCTCTTACCTTCCTTTGACTCCCACAGAATATTTTCCACTAAAATGGATATTTGAGCCACTGCCAAAATGAATAGCTTCTCTCTGGGAATAATGCATATTTTGTACAGTTAGAGAGGCAATTTGATGCTGAAAAAAATAGTTTTTAATATTTGGTACACATGGGTCCAAATTCTGGTTTGTCACTTAGCAGCTTATGATGCTAACTTATTTAATTTCTCCAAGCCTCAGGGACTTTTTTCCTCTATAAAATGGGACAATAATATGCAAGATTGTTAGGGAGAATAGAAAATTTTATAAACATTTATAAAGCCCATTTTGGTGCTAGAGCATAGTAGATTCACAATAAAAGTTTGTTGAGCTGCATATATAGTAAGAATGTCAATTTCAGATGATATCTCTAAAGGAGAACATCATCATTGTGAAGATAATAGCTATTATTTTCCTGAAAAGGATGTAGTTACCTTCTACCGGACTATTCTTAGCACTAAGAGCTTTCAAACCCAGACCTCACTCTTTCAGCACTCACACCCAACCACAAGTAGATTTAAACCACATCCGTCTTCCCTTTACAGAGTTATAATTGTATCAAACATTGAAGGTTCTGATTGGATAACTCAAAGGATTTCCCACCTGCTGTGATCCCCTTTGGCTGAGTGGCAACAAGAAAAGAGCTATATGTGGGTTGAACTATAAAACTCATTTTCAAAAAAACAAATGGGCATTTTAAGAAAAGATTATCATCTCCAAATGGGAGGAGAGAGTTGTTTTTTCAATCACATTATCCATCTTCATCCTATTGTATTTCTTTAGGGCCACTAGGAATAACATGTGCAAACGAAATGAAAACGGGATGCTCATGCAAGGGCTTAGAGAATGCTAATGAGATCTTTTTACTCTAAAAAAAAAAAAAATCCCATAGCAATAAAAATATATGTAAAGGAAATCCACAGAAAATAATCAAGAGAAATGCAGGAAAAAATAATCAAAGATTGAGCACATATTATAGTCCAATGAATTGGTCTGTTTGGGTTTAACAATGATGAAATATATATATATATACATCTAGATGGCCTATTTGTGGTGATTTCCTTCAGTTTGAGCATGAACACATTTTCTCCTTACTAAGAATGGGTTCTTTTATTCTCAATTTCATTCAAGTAATAGTGGACTCAACTTCTCCTCAGTATTGTGGGATACCATGCTGCGGAAATGGCTTCCTATAATGAGCACTGGTGGGGTGAAGGAAATGCTGCTCATGTTTACACTGGCACATAGGCACAAACAAAAGCTCCAGCACACTGGCAGCATTCTGTTGATCTGCTGATTTTCTCCAATATGGTTCCTGCCGAGACACAATAACAGGGGAAAATAACAAAAAGTCAGCTAAGAGATCTGCTGTGGGGATGAGGAGAAACGTTTTTTTAAAATAAGACTATAATATGGTCATATAGTGCTGAAATTCACCCACACTGGTCAAAATGATTCATAAAGACGAAATTTCAAGTCTACTCAAAATATTGCCACAGGGAGCTCTACTGGTGCACGTCAAATAATAGAGTCCAAGGGCATTAGCCCGTCTAAAGGAAATGTTCATTATCTATGCCGCCCCCTCTCCCTGCCCTTCTTACCACCCAACTCAAGGGGATTGTTGGAGGCAGACAAGAGTAGGTCATGGGGCCAGAAATGGACACAGTTCATAAGGGATGTGTAGTACATAACATGAATAGAGTAATTGTATGACCTGTGAGCTTCACCACCATGCCCTCCATTTTTAGGAAACAATAATAATTTTTTATTCATTTATGAGATTTTCCATCAGAAGACTGAAATCAATAGTATGTATCTAACTGGACTTCCCATCCCAGGGAATATTCCTTTTGTATGAGCATGTACCAGAGATTACATTCCACAAACTTTACGAAGAGGGAAGGGAATAATTTAATCTGGGATTCCCTTAATTAGGTGTAATGTTCTGTCTTTCCATAAATAATCTTATATCAGAGCCTCAAAATGAGTTACCACAATGGAAGGAAGACACAGTAGATTTCACAGTGATTTGTTCTGGCATCTCAGTAATACAGCAACAGCACGTCTGTATGCCATGGTACTGGTAGTACGTACATTACAAAAAGAAATCTAGGCAGAGGGAAATGTCTGGCCTTAAACCCCAAACTGTTAGCAGATGGAATACAAGTGAAAGCAACATAAAAAGCCATATAATGAATTTAATGACACTCAAATGGCTTGGTCTCTGCTGGATGCCACTGGCCTCCCTTTAAACATCCTGTTCAATGCCGCTCACAATACTGGCAGCATCACTTTAACTGACAATTTTCAATTTGCTGTGACTCTTTGGACCAATTCTACCACCCAATCACTGCAATTGAAGTGTTGGAACAAAGGTAAGTTAATGGCTCAAAATAATTCTTCCTCTGCCACCATGACTTCCCCTCTGCCCTCCCCAGTTCTGATCCTCCTTTCTCTATTTGTGTAGTAGGTGGACAAAAGGTTAAAGAGAAACAGAAGAATTGAGAGGAGGAGAGAAATTCGGTAACCATTCATGGCCCTCAGGCCCAATACCAGAACCTGTGATATCATCCCAACAAAGACATGAAGACAGGAAAAGACTCAAAAATAAATTTGGCAGTGAGACCACGTTGGGGAACAGTTTTGACCTTAGATGACGGAATTTGAATTCAAACACTCCTAGATGGAAAACCAACAAGACCTAAAGGAAATGAAGTTTAGTGAGGATTATGGTGGTGGATTAATCAGGATTCTTTTAGTTGTGACTGACAGAAATCTAATACAAGATAACAAAAATAAATGGGATCTTCGAATTATGTAATTAAAAGTCCAAGGAGATTCCAGCTTCAGGAATGGTTTGAACCAGGGACTCAAACGATGTCTTCTGGATACCATTTCTCTCTATCTTTCTATTCTGTAGCTCTATTTCTCTCAGTAGGTCCTGCGTTTCATCCCAACGACTCAACTGTCCCAGCAGAAGAGGGGAAAAAAAAAAAAAAAGGCTTCGCCTTCTCACTATATCCTAAAAAACACCCAGGTTTGAGTTCCACTGATGGTACAAGTTCACATACCCATCCATGCAGTGAGGGGAAATGTAGCAAGGAGGGGCACATTGGCCCAATGCAAAGTTCATGGTCTGAGAATTTTCCAAAGGAAATTGAAGTGCTATTACCCCAACAGAGAGGAAAGGACACAGGGCAGAACAAAGCAAAAGATATCCACCACATTAGGGCTTCATGCTTAAGGAGGAAATGTAGCCTAGATATGTAGTTTGGTTAACATAACAGAAATTGCTAATTGTCCCTCAATATCCATTTTCTCTTTCTTTCTCTTGGCAATAAATTCCCCAAGTCTTTTCTGGTACACCACCACTCTTTCAGTTAGGTGTAGCTGTCTAAGTTTAGGCTGATAGGATGTGAGAGAAAGTCATGTGCAACTTTCAGATCATCTCAGAGATGAAGATGTTTCCAGGAACTTCTTTCTCCCTTCTTGCTATCTGAGAAAGAACCACAACTACTGCTGCCATCCTTGACCAAGATCTAGAAGCCACAAAATGAAGATGACAAAGTTGACCCACTAGCCTGGGTCACTGAATGACCAGGTAGAGCAGAAATGTTTACCCAACCTAAACTACCTATCTACCTTTCAACTTTTACCTGAGACAGAAGTAAGCACCTTATCCATCTATCTTATATGCCTTATTTAACACACATTTTTGAGATCTTTTTGTTTACCCTATACCCTAACTAAGACTCACTATAACCAAGTTCTAGAGAAATATGGCCAAAGTATTTTCAAATAATGGACCTATAGGGTTTATGAGTACATTTTATTACATATACATAGCATTTTATGTAACCACAATACTAATATATATACTAATAGCATATTTCTTAATCTTTCTAATGTTAGAGCCTTACCCAAGTAAAAGGATAACAACAGTTATCTCTGGGTGGTAGAATTAGTCATGATTTTTACTCCCCATGCTTGTCTTCATTTTATAAATTTTCTAAAATTAGCTTATAATATGTTTGAGGTAAAATACAGGATAATATCAATCTTATAAAAAGGAATGAAATGGTTTTTCCAAGGGAATTCTGTTCAGGAAATTAATATATATATATTTACTGCTCAGTGAGAGATGATATAGCAATGGTCAAGACCCAAGTATATAATCTCAGATACTGTGGCAGGTTGCAAAAATGGCCACAAATTCTTTCCATTTCTGCATCTCTACCCTTTTGCACCAGGACTGTGCAGTTCTCTCCAACGAGAGGTGGACCTATTTCCCCACCCCTTGAAATCTGAGCCTAGCCATGTGATTTGCTTTGGTCGATGAGACATGGGCAAATATGATGGAAGCTAAGACTTGAAAAGTACTTGTGCACTAAAGCTTGCTCCTTGAGAGCCCTGAAAACACCACCAGTGAACAAAGCCAGGTTAGTCTGCTGGATGATGACATGTGCCCAAGTTAACCCTGTTACCCTAGATGACATCAAGCCAATCACCAGACATGAGAATGAGGCCAGACTAAACCACACAGCCCTGGCCATGCAGGCCCAGACTAGAAGGGCCAGCCAGATGATCCACAGCACCGTGAGAAATAATCCCATTGGTTTAGAGCCACAGGTTTGGTGGTTGATTGTTATACACCCTCTTAAATACAGACTGTCCTCTAGTTTAATCATTGTAAAGAGTAAAGGACATGTTGTACATATTCTATTAGTAAAAATGAGGAACTTATCAGTGACCATCATATCATAATTTGGGTTTATTTGGCCTAAAGCACAGGGGGAAAAATGACTAAGGCCAGAAATTAGACACTGAAAGCAATATAAAAGCTATAGTGAATAAGGCATTTTTAAAGTTACAAGGTTCAAGTAGCATTATACAATGTTTTTCACTCCGGTAAAATTCTCAGGAGAAATGTAATGGGCAGGAGAATCACAGATGTTTTAAATTGGAAAGGAATTTATGGTTCATAAGATTCATGCACTTCGCTTTACAGTTGAGAACACTGAGACTCAGAAAGGGAAACTGGTTTACCTATGTTTTACACA
The DNA here is from genome assembly GCF_003265705.2 of Callorhinus ursinus. Classification (NCBI taxonomy): domain Eukaryota; kingdom Metazoa; phylum Chordata; class Mammalia; order Carnivora; family Otariidae; genus Callorhinus; species Callorhinus ursinus. The sequence goes on from NW_027397078.1 coordinate 23,006,121, forward strand.
ATTTATGCCAACTCCACAAAAATGCTGCACTGCATTGCAAAGGTTTCTTGATTCAAACCCCAAATCATAGGGCAATTTCAGAACTTGAGAGACAACGGGTCTAGGAATTTTGAATTGGTACACCACCTGACACTTAGGAAGAGCCCAACGTAAGAAAATCACAACGAGCAGCTTATGGATGTAATAAGGGCGTGGCTAGTCCAAGGAGCTCTCCATAAACATTGGTTCAGTTTTTTTTTTTAAGATTTTATTTATTTATTTGACAGAGAGAGACACAGCGAGAGAGGGAACACAAGCAGGGGGAGTGGGAGAGGGAGAAGCAGGCTTCCTGCGGAGCAGGGAGCCCGATGTGGGGCTCGATGTCAGGACCCTGGGATCATGACCTGAGCTGAAGGCAGATGCTTAACGACTGAGCCACCCAGGCACCCCATCATTAGCTCAGTTCTAATAGCACCCTTGTACCCTTCCTCCAAAATACAGCCCCCCAAAATTGAGGGTAGACAATTTTAACAGAAGATGGATAGATTCTGACTGGCAATTAGAAGTAACGAGAATTTTGTTAAAGCCTTAGATTTCTCTTCCACCACATACTCTTTTCTTTTTTATTTTCATTTAAATTCAATTAGCCAAGTTATAGTACATCATTAGTTTCAGATGTAGAGTTCAGTAATTCATCAGTTGCGTACAACACCCGGTGTTCATCACATCACACGTCCTCATTAATGCCCACTGTCCAATTACCCCATCCCCCTACCCATGTCCCCTCCAACAACCCTCAGTTTGTTTCCTAGAGTTAAGAGTCTCTCATGCTTTGTCTCTCTCTAATGACTCCCCATTCAGTTTTCCTTCCCTTCCCCTATGATCCTCTGAGCTCTTTCTTATATTCCACATATGAGTGAAACCATATAATTGTCTTTCTCTGATTCACTTATTTCACTCAGCATAGTACCCTCTAGTTCCATCCACATTGATGTAAATGGAAGTAGTCATCCTTTCTGATGGCTGAGTAATATTCCACTGTATATATGAACTACATCTTCCTTATGGACATCTCGGCTTTTTCCATAGTTTGTCTGACACAAACTCTTGATGAAAATTTTGCTATGGACTGAATGTTTGTGTCTCCTCAAAATTCTTATGTTGAAACCTAATCCCAGTGTGATGGCACTAGAAGGTGGGCCTTTGGGGAGTTCCAGAGGGATTACTGCCCTTATAAAAAGAGACCCCAGAGAGTTCCCTCACCTCTTCTACCACATAAGGACACAGTGTGAGTCTGGCCGTCTATGAATCTGGAAGCAGGTTCTTACAAACACTGAATCTGCCAGTGCCTGATCTTAGACTTCCCAGCCTCCAGAACTTGTGAAAAATAAGTTATTTAAGCCACCCAGGCTATGGTATTCCTGTTATAGCAGTCTGAACTAAGACAAATGTCTCACAGCTGAAATGGAAAACTTCTAGAATCACACATTCAACTTATTACTGGAAACCAACCACCTCATAATCTCAGAGGCTTAAAACAATAATTTATTCTGTCTTACAACTCTGCAGGTTGACTAGATAGTTCTGGTATCTCTCCTGGACTCAGTCGTGCAACTGTATTTGGCTGGCAGACGGACTGGGGCTGTGCTCAGCTGGGACTGACAGCCTCTCTGGGCCTCTCTCTCCATTTGGTACTTCACCCAGGACTTCTTCATGGAACAGTGATCCCAGGCAATGCTCAAGAGGACAAAGAAAGGCTCTGGGATATGGCCAACTCAGATTCAAGGGGTGGGACAATAGATTACACTCTTTGAGAGCATAAACTGCAAAGCACTGTGGCCATACTTCTCATCCTACACTCTGATCCAGGCTCAAATATCTACTTTTCTGTCATTTAAACCTAATAAAAAATGACACTGCTGAAATGAAATTCTCTAGAATTGCACACCTAAATCTGTCAGCTGCACCGAACTCAAATTTTTCCACAGAGAGACACTGTGGTGTCAGTCTTATTGTGATTGTCAAATACATTAATAATCTCCCTGAACGAAATGCTGCGTTAGGAATTATACTCAACAGTCATCACCATAAGTCATATCCAAGATGATTATAAATTCAGCTTTGCCAATACACAATGCCACAAAAGGAAGTGCTAGAGTTTTTTCTGTCAAATGGATTTAAGATTTGAATGTTAAAAACTGTACCAACAGGAAATACGGGTGAAGATTTTTTTTAAAATGATATTTAAGTGAAGATCTTTTTGAGCATGACCCACAGGCAGAAACCGTAGATGGAAAGATTGATCACTTTGAATATATACAAATTTAAGAGACTTGTATAACAAAGAAATATATCACATTAAAAAATAATAAAAAGAATAAGTACTGACAGTGCTTACTAAGCACCAAGTACCAGTCTAAGTACTTTGCTTGTTTTAGTTCATTTGATCTTAACAGCCATATGAGGTAGATACTACTATTTTCCCTATTTTGGGGTGAGCAAACTAAGGCACAGAATGGTTGTTTGTATAAGATACCAAGGTCAAGCAGTAAGTAATACAGCCAGTATTTGAACCCAAACAGTATTGGCTCCAGGGTCTAAATTCTAAGTTACTAAGCTCTACAGAAAACCTGGAAAACGTGAGCAAAATAAATATGACAAAGGCTTAATATCATTGATATGTTAAAAACTCTTGCAAATAAAAAAGAAACAGAAAAATATACCATTTTCTATGGACAAGGGCTATGAACAAACATTTCACAAAAGGGAAATGTAAATGGCCTATAAAATATGAAAAATGGGGCGCCTGGGTGGCTCAGATGGTTAGGCGTCTGCCTTCGGCTCAGGTCATGATCCCGGGGTCCTGGGATCGGGTCCCGCATCGGGCTCCCTGCTCCTTGGGAGCCTGCTTCTCCCTCTGCTTCTCTCTCTCTCTCTCTCCCTCTGTCTCCCTCTGTCTCTCATGAATAAATAAATAAAATCTTTAAAAAAAATATGAAAAATGTTCATCCTCACTAGGAATCATAAGAACTCTAATGAGATACCATTTGTCTCCTGGCCAGTTTAGCAAAGACAAAGAGAATGATAATACCCATGGATATCATCTCCTTGCTGGTAGGAAGGCCAAGTGATAAAATACTCCTGGAGGATCATTTTGATATATATACACCATTCAACCACTCAAATATGCATACAATCTGATCCAGCAATTTTACTTCTAATAACTTTCCCAAAGATATCATCAGACAAGCACATGAAGATGCAAGTTAAAGAAAATTATTATTGCATTGTTTATAATATTTATTAAAATATGGGGGAAATGGAAGATGGATTAGATACACTATGATTCCTCCATACAAGGAATATTATTTTGTTTTTAAAAATGGTGATGTATATTTTCATTACCTGACATGGAAAGAAGATCATGGGGGGGGGAATCGGAGGGGGAGACGAACCATGAGAGACTATGGACTCTGAGAAACAAACTGAGGGTTCTAGAGGGGAGGGGGTGGGAGGGGTGAGCCTGGTGATGGGTATTAAAGAGGGTACGTATTGAATGGCGCACTGGGTGTTACACGCAAACAATGAACCATGGAACACTACATCAAAAACTAATGATGCCTGTTTCAAACTAAGAAACAGACTAGTTGGGCACTGACTGCATTCCAAGCACCTGGAAATCTCCTAACAACTCTGCCACAGACGAATGACAAGGGAGGATTCCTCGTCCCACCATCATCATTTTCCACATGCTGCCTCCTTCCTATTTCCTGCAGGAAGGAGAGCCCAAAGTATGGTGATTAACATAACATAATAAAATAAAATTTAAAAAAAACGAAAGAAAGAAGGTCATGAGGTACTGTTAAGAAAAACAGTAGATTTCCAAAATTGTTTAAAGAGAATAATCCTGTCTTTTAAATCTGTGTATACATAGGGTCATGGAGGATTTTTTTTTTAATCTTCATAATGTTACACTTTAGCCTTTGTATAACTCCTAATGCATCACTTCCATAATCATAAAAAAAACCAATCCCCTTATTTCTAGACGTTTAGAGCACTGAAACTCTTTTGAGGCCCTAAAATGATTCCCTTTAGAAAAAGCTACCAGCAAGAAGACTTTTCTGTTCCTCATCTCGGTGAATACCTATGTAACTGATTTTGCTAGAAACACAAGGAGAACATTTAGTGTTACACAGTAAGGGCTATTTGACACTCGGAATGACCCAGCGGTCAGGGCCCCACGGCCTCCAACACCACAGCCCCGGCCTGGTCGGCTGTCTAATCCCCAGTCATCTGAGAGCTGAAAACAATGAGGAGATGACAAATCACAGCTCCCCAGAGCTCCTCAGCCAATCCAAATCAAGGAGAAAAAGGCAGCCCAGTAACAGAGACTTTCAAATGGGTTGGAGGAGAGGGGACGAGAGCCCAGGAAAACTCACTTCGTAAGTGCAAGCAATTAACAGTCACTGCATCGCGGGCCTTCTTAAGCAAAGCTGTCACATGCTCAGAGCCAGGGACAGTCAGAAGCTGTAGAGGGTCCTCACCTGCTGAGTGATGAAAATAGCTGGCACTGGGGTGCCAGCTGGAAAATCAATTATTCACATCTACTAGGCAGCTCCCCCCTACGCGGCCGGCAGCGGCAGGTCACAGGAAGGGAAGGATGTTGTGCTTTGTTGTTAACATGCACTATCCATCTCTCTGGCCTCAGAGCTCAACAATAGCAAAATCAATAGGCAGCTTCAAACTAAGAAACAGACTAGTTGGGCACCGACTGCATTCCAAGCACCTGGAAATCTCCTAACAACTCTGCCACAGACGAATGACAAGGGAGGATTCCTCGTCCCACCATCGTCATTTCCCGCATGTTGCCTCCTTCCCATGTCCTGCAGGAAGGAGAGCCCAAAGTTCTGTGTGCCCCTAATGATCAGGACACCTTCACCGAAAGTGGGAAAACAGGGATTCGCTTTCGAAGGCTCCTCTGCTGTTTGTCATCCTCCTCACTTGCCTTATGTGCGGGTGGCCCAAAAAGCTCTCTCTACCTACGTGCACCTGCCTTCTGAAAGAGCAAAAGATGAAGCTCAGAAAACTCGTTTTGGTATTTGCCAAGCATTGTGAAATAAAGAAAATTTAAAACTTGCTTTGTCAAGTCGTTTCTGCTTTAAAATATATTTTAAGAAAATATTAATCTGTATGTTTCTAAGGCATGCCACTCTTTAAAAATAAAAGTTAACACAACTGGGGGGCTGCAAAATGGTAGACATTGCGGGCAACAGTTTGGCGATGTCTTATAAAGTTAGGTATATACTTATCATATGCCCCAGCAATCCCACTCCTAGTTAAATGGCAATCTATGCTCACACAAAAACCTGCACATGACTACTTTACAGCAGCTTTATTCATAATATCCGCAAACTGGAAACAATTAAAATTTCCCTCCCTGTGAAATGGGTAATGGGTAGTAAGTACATGGTGGTACCTAAATAGAAAAGAATACAGGTCAGTAATTAAATAGAACAAACTACCAAGATATGCAAAAACATGGATGACTCTCGTCAGTCTTATCCTAAGTGAAAGAAGCCAGACTCAAAAGCCACATACTGTATGATTCCATTTATAATTACATTCTGGATAAGGCAAAACTGTAAGAACATGAAACAGCCGAGTGGTTGAGAGGGCTTGCAGGTGCAGGGAGGAGCTAACTCCAAATGGACAGCTGGATGGAAGTGTTTGGAGTGATGGACCTGTTTCTGTATCTCGGTTGTGAAGGAGATTATGTGGCTGCACGTCGTGTTTGTCCAAACTCGCAGACTGGAGTTACAACTCACACTGCATGAGTGAATTTGACCATGGGTAAACTGTGCCTTAAACTTAAAAAATTTTGGTAGGAAAAAGAACTCAAGGAATTCCTCTACAGCAGTAAACCACTTTGTCTCTCATCCCAGTGCATCCGCCTTCAGTTTCACCACCCTTGCTTGGGCCACACTGTCTTCTTTTATATCCAGGCTAGATCTGCAATGCAGCTTGGAGCTAGAGCAGACAGGACTCACCAGAACATATCCCTTCTCGCAAGGCTCTAGTACTATGGACAGAAGTCCTACCCAAGGCCGGTCCAGATTAAAAAAAAAAAAAAATGCCTTTATGGCTACTCCATCTCAAAGCCTTTCCTTCAAAAGCTTCCTAAAAGAGAACAAATAGGCAGGGATGTCACATACATAGAGCACCTGACCAAAAACTAAGGAGTCCTGGGAGGAGTTTTACCAAATCTGCCACTCACTTACATTGTGGTCTTCAACAAGTTACTTCAAATGTGTATCTGTCATGGTCCCAACAGGAAAAAAGTCAAGTCAGGTAGCTCAAGAAACTTCCAAAAGCATTAAAGGGTTAAGGGAATCAACAAGAGTGTTTGAACACCCAGACTTTAACAATCACGTGAAGCTGTTTCTACCCTTATCCCGAAGGTGCCAGAGGAAAAAGAGATGGTGCGTCCGAGAGACCTAGTGAGATACAGTGCTGCGAAGGAGGGACTTTACTTAAGGAACTGTGGTCATGAAAGAATGACTCAAAGCCAATGTCACAGCTCAAAACTTGGAAACACCATGTCTCTCCTCCCCTATTTTCCTCTCATTGTCTCCCATTGGTTAAACCCAAGAGGCCAGCTGGAAAGGGAGCTTAAGTGATATGAGCCTTGGTGGTCAGCTTCCAGGACTCAGGTCAGGGCAGAGAGGGACAGAAAACAGATCCTAGAATGAGTGGAATGGAAAACAAACTAAGAATAATGAGGGCCACATTATTTAGTAAAGTTACGTAGTTTGATCACTTCTAAAATCCTGGATGAGTAAATAGCCTATGAATCTACCTGCCAGTCAACTTTGGAAGGAAGGCTCCTGCCCCATTCCCTAGGAACCACACTTTCACACAGAATAATTCATATTTCCTGAAGAATTCAATTACCTTCAGCCATTAGGCTAAAACCTGTTTTTCATCCAACTAAGTTAAATTTTACCCTATGGTGGATGGTCAATATCCTTAGTCAAGCAGAACCTCTTTAGAAAAATTCTCAGCTGCCTATCAAAACTTTGACCAACATGCTTGAAAGAATAAGTGTAGGACTAAATTCTGACTTCTTCCCATTAAAGAGTTAAAGATCCTAGAGATCTGTTCTAGAAGAGGGTACAGCCATCTGGTAGGGCTTCCTTCCTCACTCCACCATCTCGGATATTACATAGCTCACTCTACCAACTCATATATGAACATAATATAGACATGAAGCAGAAATAGTCTGAAATCCTCTGATTTTTATCTTTTTTTACTCTTTATTTAGTTTTTCCTCTGTATGTAATGTGTGTTGATCCTGATTCCATAACTCTATTAGGCATATGAGTCCATATATTTTTCCTTTTCTTTCCTTTTCTTTCTTCCTTCCTTTCTTTTGTTTGTTCATTCCTTCGTTCTTTCTTTCATTCTTCTTCCATTTATACAAAGTTCCAGAACTAAAACACAAACTACATGGGAAACTGGGTCTCTTGAAGATACACATGGTCTATTGTCAGTCCTTAGAGCACTGTTTAGGACTTACCAGTTATGAGACCTGCTTTACTTTAATATTTTTTTCATTATTCCCCCAAGTGACATTCTTCATTCTTCCTTTAAACTCAGAAAAAAAAAATTATCTCTGTGTATGTTCCTGGCTGTAGTGGGAATAAAAGCAACTCTGCAACATGAGAAAGAAAACTATACCGGGGTGGGGGGGGGGAGCCAAGAACAGCCTTAAGCAGGGGCGCCTAGATGGCTCAGTCGGTTAAGCGCCTGCCTTCAGCTCAGGTCATGATCCCAGGGTGCTGGGATCAGGTCCCAAATCGGGCTCCTTTGCTCAGTGGGGAGCCTGCTTCTCCCTCTGCCTGCCACTCCCCCTGCTTGTACTCTCGCGCTCTCTCTGGCAAATAAATAAATAAAATCTTCAAAAAAAAAAAGCAGCCTCAAGCAGTGCGAGCCCTCTTGTGCTCGTACGTCCATAGTCGGCATTCAGCAAGGGACTGGTGCCGCCACCCAACAAATCAGAAGCCCACAGCTGCCTCACTGAGCTCCAGGGGAGGGTCGTGTCCAGGCCACGTCTCCAGAGGCTGTAAGTGGTACCGAGCCTCCTCCAACTCTGTCGAAACCCTAATGCTCTTCATCCATCAGGCATTGCCTTGTTAGACTGATGCCGGAGAGTAATAACGTATTAGGTGGGTCATCTGGGGCTCCCACCTTGAAAGGAAGGGGCCAAGTAGATGCACGCGGATTGCCGCCACCTCTCCAATGTAGGGTCTCCGGCCAAGCCTGCCAGAATCTATTCCCAGGAAATACAGCCAGACAACCAGTGGCTGGGTTCAAACTGCCTCATCTTCTGAGCAGTTCTGTATGGAGTGCCTGCCCACTGGGCTAATTTGCCTCACAGGGTGAAGGTGGAGCCTCTCTGGCAGTATTCAAAGGGCAGCACTGAGCACATTCTCCATATCACACAAGAGTAACTGCAGCTCTGACCCATCTCTCTCCAAGGCCTGAGGCAAAAAGTGCATAGTGGACTCTTCATGGAAGCCTTTCCTTCTTTCTGAATCGCCTTTCCTTCCTCTGTTACTCACCCTGCCCCTATACAAAGCCACCCCTTTTCCTCCATTTCCTGTCCTCATAATGATCTATGACTCTCCAAAGCCCCAGTCTACAGGACACCCATCGGCAGGTATCCTTCCCCCCAAAAGTCCCTCAATCCAAAATCACTTCTCCCTCCCTAGCACCCCATAGGATGTACATGATGAAGAACTTAACACTCTCGAGACATATGTGAATTTTGAGGTAGAAGTTGTTAAACCAAAATAATATCACTCTCAAAGAAAATAACTAGAAAATGGGTTTCTCCATTTTCAATTAACTTTGCCTTCCTCAGCAGTCCAGAGGGAAGACAGTGGAGGGCGCAGGGAACTCTCCACCATTTCAGACCTTCTTTCCCAAAAGGAGAAATAACTTCCTGTCTGGCCTCCTCCAGGAGGAAAGTGTCAAGGAAGGAACACCTCTCCCTCCTATGGAAGCCATCACCCACTTTATGATACCCCATTTCTACCCTATAAATAAAGTTTTAATGAGGTCATTCAATCTATTTTAACAATTTATAATAAAATATCTTTTTTGGAAATAAGTTTATCCAATGTTCGTCACAGATCCCTAACTTCCTAATTTATGCTACTAATAACAATTTTAAATTACTGTTTTTTAATTAACCTCTCTAACTTTGGGAATTTTATCTTTTCCTTCTAATTATCCTACTTTAGTTTTATTCCATGAGACCTATCTTAATACTCTTTTGGAAGTAAATGGGCTGTAAGTAAACGTCAATATAGATATATTTTAAATACCTCTGTAGATGACAAGTATAATTGTCCTGATTCTAGCAACCAGCACAGTTACATGCTCATGTGGGTGTAAGATATTAACTCCCAAGCTGTGAGAGAGCCCAGGGCTGGGGGCGCCTGGGTGGCTCAGTCGGTTAAGCAGACAACTCTTGATTTTGGCTCTCCCTCTTCCTCTGCCTCCCCCCCCCCGCCTCTAAAAAAATAAAAAGAGGACCCAGGGCTAAAAAAGCTAATAAGAGGTTAGCAACTTACTCCATAGAATGAGATTCACCAGCTATTAAAACAACTCACACATGTGAAGCAGAATGACCTTTGGAAAGCTTCTTTCCCAAACTAAACCATCAAATCTCCTCCTTGAAAGATGTCTCCATCTAAAGTGGTTATCTCAACTTCCCAACTGACTCCACCTGGCTCCTACTAACAGTATCAGGGTTCAGGAAGACTGTCACAGATAATTTCTTGTTGTGTTGGGTGCTTTTTGAAAGAGGGAGCAAGATTGGCAAACAGCAACTGAAAAATCCATTAAATAAATCTATCAACAAAATGCAGAATAAGCTGGAAAAATAATGAGACCATTGCTGAATGAGGCAGATGGCTTGGCAACCCTAAAAGACTAACATCAAACAAACATTCATTTGAGTCTTCATCTAGCTTCACTAAATTAGTATGTGAATTCAAACATTTGTCTTTCGATATTTCTTTCCCAATGATGGGAACTATGTGAGTAAAGACCACTAGCAAGAGGAGGAGGAAATGCTAACCAAAGAAAATGGCACTTGTAAGTCATGCTGACACTAAGCCTTATGGGGGTATAATAGAAACTATTGGAGACCTTCCATCTATACCTCAAAGGCCTAAGGACACATTTGAGTTCTTCCCTCATGTGTAATTATCTGTAATTATTGCCCCAAGTTTTTCAAACTCTGCCACCACATTCTTTGTGCATTGCAGTAGAATCCTTGCCATGCTATTGGTGAATTGATCTTCAATGATATATGTACTCACAAACAGGAAAGATAGACTCACTGTGGAAGTTCATAGAGGGTGGGGACTGAAGGGAGAAAATCTCTTGCTAATCTCATACATAAAATGAGGGACACAGTCTTATTTAAAAAAAAAAAAAAGACTTAAAGAGTTTACACTTAGGAATATCAGATCACAGTCACCAAACCATGCAAAGACTATACTGAAGATATGTGTGCATGCTTGTGGGTGTATGTGTGTGTCCCACAAGACTGACTTAGATTTTCTACTCAAAAACTAAAAATTTCAACACACTGAATATTTATGAGACCATAAAAGAAAATTAGTAGTTAAAAAAGGAAGCCACTACAAAGGAAAGAATTTGTCATTCACTCTGGAGAAGTCCGTGATGATCTCTCTTTTAAATGATTCACTATGAAAATAAAAGATGTTCAAAATGCATCAACAGAATATGTGAGCAGGACTAAAGGCTAATTTTAAAAAACAGCTTTAATAAAAAAGAATGAAATCTTGCCATTTGCAACAACAATGGATGGAGCTAGCGAGTATATGCTAAGCAAAATAAGTCAGAGAAAGATACATACCATATGATTTCACTCATATGTGGAATTTAAGAAACAAAACAAGTGAGCAAAAGGGAAAAATTAAGAGAGAGGGGGGCACCTGGGTGGCTCAGCCGGTTGAGCATCCCACTCTTGATTTTGGATTGGGTCATGATCTCAGAGTTGTGAGATCGAGCCCCGTGACAGGATCTGTGTTCAGCAGGGAGTCTGCTTAAGATTCTCGCTCTCCCTGTCCCTCTGCTCCTTCCCCTGCTCATGCATGCATGCACTCTCTCTCAAATAAATAAATAAATATTTTAAAAAAATAAGAGAGAGAGAGAGAGACAAACCAAGAAACAGACTCTTAACTCTAGGGAACACACTGATGGTTACCAGAGGGGGGAGGTAGGTGGGGGGATGGGTGCAACAGGTGATGGGGATTAAGGAGAGCATTTGTGATGAGCACTGGGTGTTGTTTCGTGAATCACTGTTTTGTACACCTGAAACTGATATCACACTGTATGTTAACGACACTGGAATTAAAATTAAAAATGTAAAAAATCGCTTTATTCTCTTTTCAGGGCTGTCAGTCAAAAGTATATCTGTGGTACCGGGAAAAGAACGACCTCTCTAGTCATCTTATAGAACTCATAATCCTAATGAGAAGAAATACGATGATTCGTAAGCATAAAATATTGACACATGATGGGAAGCTGTCTTTGGTGAAAAAGTACTTCCAGTTAGATAAGAACTGCAATTCTTGTAAAAGAGAGAAAAGCATTACAGCCTTTCTTCCCAGTATCCAAGTTAACTCTGTGTGCTAAAATCTAAGGAAAACAACCAAAACGACTCACCTGAGTGTGTGCAGTATAGTCTGAGAGGAAAAATTACCTAGACAGAAATACACAAAAGTATTAATTTATAATAAATGCCTTTGGGTAGGTCAACTTTCTGCAGTTTCCATATTTTTTATAATGAGCACATACTGAGTTTATAATCAGAAAAAAAGACTGCACATCTTCAAAATGGTAAGACAAATAATAGAGATAAATTCTTTAAATTGTTTTCCCTATTTGCCAGGTAGGTAAATGAGGTCAGCTTCTACCCTGAGACTCTCCTGTGAAACACTCTTTTTCCAGTGTCACAAAAATGGCTGCTTCTCGTCCTTTTAAAACCCATATGACTTGTCAAACCAAGAAGTAGTTTCCCCATTTTAACTTTAAAAATGTCTAAAATATCCTTTGCATATAGAGTTATTAGTCAAAGCTTAAAATTACAATGGGTTTCCTGCTTTAGCTCGATTTCATAGGGAACCTGGAACCAATAAAGGAGGAGTTAATAGATAAAAGGTTTTTCCTCTAGATACCAATTGTGTTACATCGATCATAATGTAAAATTCAAGTGTATAGAAATTCACTTGACAGCTACTAAACAAGACAGCATGAACAAGAGTAATCTAATATATACTAATTTTAGTGGAGAAAATAAATGTTTGTGGGAGGGGGGAGTTTAAAGTGGCATTTAAATGTAAGTACTATTGTAAGTACTATTTCACTGTGAGTTCCCACTGTGCTTCATAGAATGCTCGGCACACAGCGAACAGTCAAGTGGTTGAGTAGAAAGAACACTGGATTAGAAGTCAAGAGGCCTAGATTCTCACTCTAGCTTCACCACTATGTAATTAGCTAAATTATAATCCAGCATTTTATCCATTCCCTCATCAGGAAAACAGGAATTGAATCTACCTCACCTGCCTAGAGGCCTGGGTGAAGATAATGAGAGCATGAACGCAAAGGAACATTTTATTGAAATTATAAAGCATTTTTCGGTTGACTAATTTACCCCTTTTATATAATCCTGATAGGCAAAGAAACACTTTGTTATAGAATGGCATCTCATTATCATGAAATTCCCCCAAGACCCAACAAAAATCAAATTCCACCTGCTTCTGGAAATAAATTTCAGGACATGAAACGTTCGGGTATTAATAAAGCATCAAAGATATTTGAAGGGCTCCTCTCCAAGTTATTTGAAATTCCTATTCAAAATCGGAGGGGGAGACGAACCATGAGAGACGATGGACTCTGAGAAACAAACTGAGGGTTCTAGAGGGGAGGGGGGTGGGGGGATGGGTTAGCCTGGTGATGGGCATTAAGGAGGGCACGTATTGAATGGAGCACTGGGTGTTACACACAAACAATGAATCATGGAACACTACATCAAAAACTAATGATGTAATGTATGGTGATTAACATAACATAGTAAAATTTAAAAAATAAAAAAATAAAATCTCATTTAATCCAAAAAGAGTATCATTTTTAAAATTCCCTTTTCTGGGAATCAAGCCACAGTCATTTAGAGTTTTGACAACTGGCACACACACAGAACCAAGCAAGAGCTTTGCTTCTTTTACCAGACTCCCGTGGCAGAAAGCCCCTCCCTTGCCTTACAGAAGAATGGGACTGGAAAATCCTAAATAATTCATTTTCATTTCTACCTGGAGTGACAAAAGGACAGTGCAAAGAATTAAGAGAGACATCAGGACACTGAAAAGACTTATAGACTGATGGTCAAGTTAGGTCAGTGGTGCCAAAGCCTTGAACATGCTCAGAATATAACAAACCACACAAAGCTGGCTCACTTTACACTAGGGATCGGTAAATTTTTTCTGTAAAGAGCCAGAGAATAAATATTTAAGGCCCAGTGGGCCATGTGGCAATTGGCTCAACTATTTAACTCTGTTATTGAAGTGTGACCACAGCCATAGGCAAAACATAAAGAAATATTCCAATAAAACTTTATTTATGGATGTTGAAATTTGGATTTCATATTATTTTCCTACATTATGAAAATTTTTTCTTTTGATTTTTTCAAACTTTCAAAAATTATTTTTTTAACGATTTCATTTTATTTATTTGAGAGAGAGAGAAAGAATGAGAGAGACAGCATGAGAGGGGGGAGGGTCAGAGGGAGAAGTAGACTCCCCACCGAGCAGGGAGCCCGATACGGGACTCGATCCCGGGACTCCAGGATCATGACCTGAGCCTAAGGCAGGTGCTTAACTGACTGAGCCACCCAGGTGCCCCAAAAATTATTTTTCTTTTGATTTCATTTAAAAATATTAAAGCCATTCTTAGCTTGTGAGCTGTAGAGAAACAGGCCACTCACTGGATTTGGCCCACAGAATGTAGTTTGCTGACATGTTTTAGACAAAGAATTAGCATGAATTTAGGCCAGGCTCCCCAAAAACAGATTCTAAGGCAAGAATTAGCATATAAGTAATTGCTCAAGGAAGTTCTGCCATAAGAAACCAGTCAAGGAGAGGAGGTGGCAAGAAACAGGGAAGAAAGAGAAAGTGTGACAGTCAGCCCCCAAGATGGTCCCCAGTGGTTCCCACCACCTGGTATGCATGCCCTTGTGTGGGCCTCTCCTGTAGTGTACTGGGCTTGGTTTCCATGTGCAACAGAACACGACAGAGGTGACGGTACATCATTCCCAAGATTAAGTCATAAAAGACTGACCGCCACTTTTGTCTTGGGTGTGCTCATGCTCTCTCACTTGCTCTCTTTCACTAGCTCTGAAAGGATCCAGCTGCCATGTCTTGAAGGCACTCAAGCAGTCCTGCTTAAAGGCACACATGGCAAGGACTTGAGGTCTCCAGCCAATAGCCATGTCAATGACCCTGGAAGCAGATTCTCCAGCTTCAGATCCTCAGAAACTGTGCGTTAAGACACTCTTGCTGTTTTAAGCTAAATTTTGCAGTAACCTGTCACAGAGTAATCCAAATTCCAAGGATTCCAAGGCCAAACAAGGAAGTGGTCTCCAGCCCAGTTCCACAGAGGGTCCCGTCGACCTGATCACGCGGAGTGGGGGTGGGGGGCTCTGGGGTTTAAGTTTCTCCTGAGTTACCCTGGCCAGAGAGATAAGGGGAGCTGGACAATTCACACTCTAGCCCTCATCAGCTGAGAGCCACCCCAAGGGAACACAAATCCCTAGGCAGTTCTCTCTCTACATGTGAGGGGCAAGAATGAGGGCAGGCTGCAGAAAATGAGCCACAAGCACAGGTGGTTGGAAGTCAAATATTTTAAAAAAACCTCTTTAGATCTGGATATAGCACTGACATTACCCACTATAGGCCATTTTTTTGAAATTGAGATACAATTGACATCTAACATTGTGTAAGTTTAGGTGTGTGACATGTTGATCTGAAACATTTGTATACTGCAATATGATTACCACTGTGGAGTTAACTCACGCCTCTATCACATCACACAATTATCATTTCTTTTTTGTGGTGCAAACAATTAAGATCTAGCCTCCTGGCAACTTTGAAATTTATATTACAGTATTGCTGTCTATAATCACTGTGCTGTGCCTTACCTCTCCAGGACTTATGTATCTACTGGTTGCAAGTTCCTACGCTTAAACACCATCTCCTCAACTCCCCTACCCCGCCCCCCAGCCCCTGGTAGCTACCATTCTACTCTCCGTTTCTGAGTTCGGCTTTTTTAGATTCCACACATGAGTGAGATTATACAGTACTTGTCTTTCTCTGTCTGATTTATCTCATTTACCATAATGTACTATAGGATATTTTTATGAGTCTATCAAATGTACAGATACATGTTTAAAAACCTAAATTTGAGTGTGCAGGTTTGCAACATGCTGTAAATGAATTAACTTACCAACAAGGCTCAGCATTCCAATTTCACATTCCATACATGTCCCAAAGACAAGTTGAACATTAAGAATGCTCACCAGGAAAATCAGATATTGCTGCCTTTAGACAACCTAGCATGAAGACGTCAATAAAATCACTTTGCCAGTTATAGATGTTAAAATAAATGATGAAAGCCAGTATGAAGCTCTTAGCATGGCCAAAGATATCAACTTCCCCAGGTACACATAGGGTTCTAGCATCTAAATTCCTGAGTAAACTTAGGACAGTATTATAAAGTTTATAATAAATTCTTCAATGAATCAAATAACTCATAAACTAATGACCTGTTCCCCAACTAATACTAAAACTTTTACATCAACCTTGGTATTTTCTAAAGGAAAACTGAACTACCCTCATCTCTAGATCTTAAATACCCTTCCTCATCTCTGCAGGTTATCCCACTTTTCTCCTCAAACTGGACCAAAACAGCACAAGTATAATCTTGCTAAGCATTGATCCTATCAGAGCCTGGCTTTTTTTTTTTTTTTTTTGCCTGCCACAAGGACAAAATGAAAACAGAATGAATGTAAGCAAGGCCGGACAGCTGAGCCACAACGCTCCCAGCACATGGCACTGGCCGGGCAAAACTTAGGTCCCCAGGATTCTGCAAAATACACAGGGGATGCTGGAGCACCAGGAACGATGCCAGTTCACACAGACCCCTTTGGAGATCTTTTTCCATCCTCAAGCATCACACACACACATGCACGCACGCATGGTACCAGTCGTTTTCCATTTGCCTTCAGATCCCTTTCTTGTGTTCTAGATCACAGAGAGGCTGACTCCTGCAGTTCACTGGCTTTTCTGGCTTGGTTCAGCCAATGGCAGGCACAGGCACAAGACTGGAGGGTGCGAGAAAGAGAAAATCCAGGGTACTTCTCTCCCACTGTCTTTTTGCTGCAGGGCGAAACAATGTGTTCATGGCTCCCATTCCACTGGAAAACCCTCCCCTCCTAGCTCCTGCCAGGAGGTGGAAGGTTCTCAGAGACTTTGAAGATCATAATAATTATAGGAAGAATTGGGAGCTTTGGTGCTTCTTGCTGAGGTCTCCAACATTTGTTACCTTGGCCTCCGGGGGGCTACAGATTTCCTGACCTTCGTTCTCACAGTTTCTCAATATTCATCTAAGCTCTTATTCCTAGAGTAAACCACTGTGTTCCCAAATTATTTAGAATAGCTCTGTTTTATTGACCAGCAACAGACTAATACGCCATATAAGTAGATTTGAAGGGCGTGGTGTCAAAATCTAGCCAGTCTGCCATGTGAAATTTGACGCGTCCTTATATGCCATTCCTCCGTCTCTCAAAGTAACTAACATTATTGAAGCATATACTGTAAACTGTCCAGCTCAGTATCATTCCAACCCTTTCTTAGTTGTATTCTTTTACTATAAAGGCAGGACAGCTAAAAGCTCACCT
Organism: Callorhinus ursinus; assembly: GCF_003265705.2. NCBI lineage: Eukaryota > Metazoa > Chordata > Mammalia > Carnivora > Otariidae > Callorhinus > Callorhinus ursinus. The sequence goes on from NW_027397078.1 coordinate 23,023,150, forward strand.
TCTCAGACTCCCTCGCCTCTCGGAGTGACCCTGGGACTCAGTCCTGTGCAATGAAACACAAATAAAAGTCAACTAGTGCTCCTTTTGCTCTTCTTTCTTCCACTTCTCTGGATCTTTGGTAGTGCTCAAAGTGAAACAGCCATTGGTTAGGAGGGTAGAGCAGGAGGAGAGGAAGAATTTTATTCCTTGACGGCATCCTCAAGCTGTTTTCTCTCAGACTTCTGAAGCATTAGACAAATAATCCCACTAATTTTTAAACCACTGTTTGTCAGCTTTTCTGGGATTTTCTGCCAAATGCAATCTCTAACTGATACAATTTGTATAGAGAAGAAATTGTGTTTTTTTTTAAAAAAATCAGATTAGCTTAAATTTATTGAGTCTCAAAATACACTCCCTGCTGGGTAAAAGCTGTGTGTGTCTTCTAATTTCTCCATTGTAATCATTATTTAGAACAATGTGTCTTTACCAAGCATGAAAATAACTTTCTCTGCAGTTGGAGTTTACTTTACAAAAGAGACATGTTGCTAGTAAAGTCAAATGAAAATTTAATTATATTCTAATTTACACCAGAAAAAGTCACTATTTAAAGTAACCTGTTGGTGAACATTTTTACAATGGAAACACTATTTTATCTTAAATCCAAATATTCAGATATCAGACTAGCTTAACATGGGACCTGAATATAGGACTCTATTTTGTAGCTTTTCATACTGAGCTAAGAATTACATAGACATACATTTTCTTTTTATTTTAGCATTTCCTTTTTTTATTACATTATGTTAGTCATCATACATTACATCATTAGTTTTTG
>NW_027397078.1:23024060-23063225 GCF_003265705.2 Callorhinus ursinus
CCCCCTCCCCTCTAGAACCCTCAGGTTGTTTCTCAGAGTCCATCGTCTCTCATGGTTCATCTCCCCCTCCGATTTCCCCCCCTTCATTTTTCCCTTCCTGCTATCTTTTTTTTTTTTAAACATATATTGCATTATTTGTTTCAGAGGTACAGGTCTGTGATTCAACAGTCTTGTGCAATTCACAGCGCTCACCATATAAAGGAACATCACAAAGGTAGGTATCCGTGGGGGTGTCCAAAGTCTACAGCAGAATAAATTGTCCTGCCTGAGAGACTTCTCATGCGAAGAAGCAGATGTCATGTGCTGCTGGATGCCCCCACCTGCCATCAGAGTATGGATTCCTCCGTCTCCTTTGGTTCTGCCATGTCAGTGAATGCAGTGCACAGGGCAGGTACGGAAAGCGCAGATGGAGACACTGCTGTTGGTCTCTCAGAAAGAATTCGTCCTCATCCCTCCATCTCCCACTTGCTGGGCATTCATCTCTCTTCTTGATAAGACAGCAACCTACTCCTTGATAACATCTCTTATACTGAAGACGTGGCACAAAGACAGACGTCCTATCTCACTGAAAGGAAGTTCTTCTCTGCCAGGCCTTACAGGAGAAAAGAAGGAAAAACAAAAGCAAAAGTACCCAGTGATTTCCCCTAATACAAGACTCTGGTCCAGCGCCTATGGTTTCAAACTTGGACCACTGCTAACTTCTTTAGCTAGTCCTAAGTCCGGACTCTTCCATGCATTACTTCAGCTATCACATCACTCTAGAGTGAATTTTGCTTAAAAGGCTACATCCATCAACCTCAGTTTATTAAAGGCTTCTGCAGCTCTCTGTGATCTACCACACCAAACCTCAACTCTTCTACCTCCTTTTCAAAGTTTCTAATGGTATTCCTCCCTCTGACCTAACCACATCTATTCCCCAGGCCAGCCAAACCTACACTGGCCTCTCATATGGTTTTATATGCTTTGGGTTGCAAATAAAAAAAAATTCCACACAGTCCCATTGGCTTTATCAACTGAAGAAGTCTAGAGAGACAGAAGTTTTAAGATTGATTCGTTCAGTGTCTTCACAACATCATCAAGTATCCCGGTTTCTTCCTCTCCTGTCTCATGTCCCAGGCCCCAAAGCCCATCCTCAGCAGGGAGCCTGTCCTCAGGATCACACTCCTGTGCTCAAGGCATCACATGCAAAAACGGCCAGTGCTAGAAGAGGAGGCATTTCTGCCTCTTGTTCTCTTTTCAACAAGAAGAGCTTTCGCAGAGTCCCCACAATGTCCCCTCATGACTCTCTGGCCTCTGTATCACATACCCATGTCAAAACTCGGCGAGGGCGGAGCAAGACCGCGGAGGAGTAGGAGACCTGGATTTCGTCTGGTCCCAGAATTCAGCTGGATAGGGATCAAACCATTCTGAACACCTACGAACTCAACAGGAGATCGAAGAAGAGAGTAGCAACAACTCTCTGAACAGAAAAGTGACCACTTTCTGGAAGGTAGGACGTGCGGAGAAGTGAATCCGAGGCGATATTCGGGAGGATAGACAGCGGGGGAGGGGCCTCCGCCCGCCGCTTCTGGCAAGTGCTAGAGCCACGGAGCACAAAATCGGACCTTTTAGAAGCCGGCTCCGCTGAGGGACGTCGCTGCAGTGGCTAAGCGGGGGGTGGAACCCTCCCGGGACAGTGTGGTCTCAGGACCCTCGGGGTCACAGAAAGACCGGGGGTGCCTGAGTGCGGCAGAGCTCCCAGGTATCGAGCGGGGAAGCTGGCTGCAGAGACGGAGCCAAGGCGTGGGCTCTCAGCTCGGGGTGGCCATAAACTGTGATCCGCAGCACAGTCGGGCCACTGCGCCTCCAGTGGGGACCCAACAGGTGGCAGATCCGGGGAGACTCCCCTTCCTTCCCGGGGAGGAGCGGCGCGGGAACGCACCGCAGGGATCTGCTGGGTTTGGAGACTCCACACGGGGTCGGGTGCCAGAGATAGAAACGCTCGGTCACAGGCCGGGGGAGCGCGGAGTGCGGCCGGAGACCGGGGAGACGGGAGGGACTGCTTTTCTCTGGGGGCACACTGAGGAGCGGGGCCCCGAGATCTCGGCGCCTCCAGGTGGAGATTGGGAGGCCGCCATTTTCACTCTCGTCCTCCAAAGCTGTACCGAGAGCTTGCAGGGAACAAAAGCTCCCGAGAGCAAACCCGAGCAGATTACTTAGCCCGGACTGACAAGGGCGGGGCAATTCCGCCTCCGGCAAAGACATTTGGGAACCATGGCAACAGGCCCCTCCCCCAGAAGATCAGCACGAACAGCCAGCAAGCCAAGACCAAGTTTACCGATCAAGGAGAACGGGAGAACTCCAGCGCTAGGGGAATACTGCACATAAAATTCATGGCTTTTTTACCATGATTCATTAATCTTTCAAAGTTAATTTTTTAACTGTTTTTTTTTATTTTTCTTTTTCCCTTTTTCAAGCAACATCTTATCAATCCCTTTTTTAAAAGAACATTTTTATTTTTCATTTTTAGAGTCATATTCTAACCTTTCATAGTAGTTACCCTTATTTTTGGCAGATATATATATAAGTTGTTTTCTCTTTAAAATTTTGAGATACAGTTTCTTCTAACAGATCAAAATATACACTAAATCTCTAGTGTATGGCTTTGTTCTAGTCTCCTGCCTGATCACAGTCTCTCCCCTTTTTTTTCTTTCTTTCTTTCCTTTTCTTAATCCTCTTCTTTCTTTTTTCAAACATCTTCTTATCAATTCCTTTTTAAAAATTTTTTATAATTTTCACCTTTACAGTCATCTTCCATCCCTTCATTGTATCAACCCTTATTTTGTACATATATAAGTCTTTCTTTCTTTAAAATTTTAGGAGGCACTTTCTTCTAACAGACAAAAATACACCCAAAATCTAGTGTGTGGCACTGATCTATGCACCAGCCTGATCATATTTGATCATATTCTGTTTTTTTGTTTGTTTTGTTCCGTTTTTGTTTGTTTTTATCTTTTTCATTTTCCTTTTTGCACATGGAACATTCTCCAGAATAGATCACATCCTAGGTCACAAATCAGGTCTCAACTGGTACCAAAAAAATGGGATTATTCCCTGCATATTTTCAGACCACAACTCCTTGAAACTAGCATTCAATCACAAGAGGAAAGTCAGAACTCAAATACATGGAGGCTAAAGAGCATCCTTCTAAAGAATGAATGGGTCAACCAGGAAATTAAAGAAGAATTTAAAAAATTCATGGAAACCAATGAAAATGAAAACACAACTGTTCAAAATCTTTGGGATGCAGCAAAGGCAGTCCTGAGAGGAAAGTATATAGCAATACAAGCCTTTCTCAAGAAACAAGAAAGGTCTCGTATACACAACCTAACCCTACACCTAAAGGAGCTAGAGAAAAAACAGCAAATAAATCCTAAACCCAGCAGGAGAAGAGAACTAATAAAGATCAGAGCAGAAATCAATGAAATAGAAACCAAAAGAACAGTAGACCAGATCAACGAAACTAGGAGTTGGTGCTTTGAAAGAATTAACAAGATTGATAAACCCCTGGCCAGACTTATCAAAAGAAAAGAGAAATGACTCAAATCCACAAAATCATGAATGAAAGAGGAGAGATCACAACCAACACCAAAGAAATACAAACAATTATAAGAACATATTAGGAGCAACTCTATGCCAGCAAATCAGATAACCTGGAAGAAATGGATGCATTCCTAGAGATGTATCAACGACCAAAATTGAACCAGGAAGAAACAGAAAACCTGAACAGACCTATAACCACTAAGGAAATTGAAGCAGTCATCAAAAATCTCCCAACAAACAAAAGCCCAGGGCCAGATGAATTCCTAGGGGAATTCTACCAAACATATAAAGAATTAATACCTATTCTCCTGAAACTGTTCCAAAAAATAGAAATGGAAGAAAAACTTCCAAACTCGTTTTATGAGGCCACCATTACCTTGATCCCAAAACCAGACAAAGACCCCATCAAACAGGAGAATTACAGACCAATATCCTTGATGAACATGGATGCAAAAATTCTCACCAAAATACTAGCCAATAGGATCCAACAGTCCATTAAAAGGATTATTCACCATGACCAAGTGGGATTTATCCCTGGGCTGCAAGGCTGGTTCAACATCTGCAAATCAATCAACGTGATACAATACATTAACAAAAGAAAGAACAAGAATCATATGATCCTCTCAATTGATGCAGAGAAAGCATTTGACAAAGTACAGCATCCTTTCTTGATCAAAACTCTTCAGAGTATAGGGATAGAGGATACCTACCTCAATATCATAAAAGCCATCTATGAAAAACCTCCAGCGAATATCCTTCTCTTGGGGAAAAACGGAGAGCTTTCCCCCTAAGGTCAGGAACGCGGCAGGGAGGTCCACTATCACCACTGCTATTCAACATAGTATTAGAAGTCCTAGCCACAGCAATCAGACAACAAAAAGAAATCAACGGCATCCAAATCAGCAAGGAGGAAGTCAAACTCTCACTCTTTGCACATGATATGATACTTTATGTGGAAAATCCAAAAGACGCCACCCCAAAACTGCTAGAACTCATACAGGAATTCAGTAAAGTGGCAGGCTATAAAATCAATGCCCAGAAATCAGTGGCATTCCTATACACCAACAACAAGACAGAAGAGAGAGAAATTAAGGAGTCGATCCCATTTACAATTGCACCCAAAACCATAAGATACCTAGGAATAAATCTAACCAAAGAGGCAAAGAATTTGTACTCAGAAAACTATAAAATACTCATGAAAGAAATTGAGGAAGACACAAAGAAATGGGAAAACGTTCCATGCTCATGGATTGGAAGAACAAACATTGTGAAGATGTCAATGCTACCCAGAGCAATCTACACATTCAATGCAATCCCCATCAAAATACCATCCACAAAACCAAAAGACAACCAACAGAATGGGAGAAAATATTTGCAAATGACATATCAGATAAAGGGCTAGTATTCAAAATCTATAAAGAACTTATCAAACTCAACACCCAAAGAACAAATAATCCAATCAAGAAATGGGCAGAAGACATGAGCAGACATTTTTCCAAAGAAGACATCCAAATGGCCAACAGACACATGAAAAAGTGCTCAACGTCGCTCGGCATCAGGGAAATCCAAATCAAAACCTCAATGAGATACCACCTCACACCAGTCAGAATGGCTAAAATAACAAGTCAGGAAATGACAGATGTTGGTGGGGATGTGGAGAAAGGGGAACCCTCCTACACTGTTGGTGGGAATGCAAGCCGGTGCAACCCCTCTGGAAAACAGTATGGAGGTTCCTCAAACAGTTGAAAATAGAGCTACCATACGATCCAGCAATTGCACTACTGGGTATTTGCCACAAAGATACAAATGTAGGGATCTGAAGGGGTACGTGCACCCCAATGTTTATAGCAGCAATGTCCACAATAGCCAAACTGTGGAAAGAGCCAAGATGTCCATCGACAGATGAATGGATAAAGAAGATGTGGTATATATACACAATGGAATATTATGCAGCCATCAAAAGGCATGAGATCTTGCCATTTGCAACAGCGTGGATGGAACTGGAGGGTGTTATGCTGAGTAAAATAAGTCAATCAGAGAAAGACATGTATCATATGACCTCACTGATATGAGGAATTCTTAATCTCAGGAAACAAACTGAGGGTTGCTGGAGTGGTGGTGGGTAGGAAGGAGGGGGTGGCTGGGTGATAGACACTGGGGAGGGTATGTGCTATGGTGAGAACTGTGAATTGTGCAAGACTGTTGAATCACAGATCTGTACCTCTGAAACAAACAATGCAATACACGTTAAGAAAAAAAAAAAAAGAAGATAGCAGGAGGAGAAGAATGAAGGGGGGAAATCGGAGGGGGAGACGAACCATGAGAGATGATGGACTCTGAAAAACAAACTGAGGGTTCTAGAGGGGAGGGGGGTGGGGGGATGGGTTAGCCTGGTGATGGGTATTAAAGAGGGCACGTTCTACGTGGAGCACTGGGTTTTATGCACAAACAACGAATCATGGAACACTACATTAAAAACTATGATGTAACGTATAGTGATTAACATAACAATAAAAAATTAAAAAAAAAACTCGGCGAGAGAAGAGGGACCACCACGGCTGTATAAAGGAGCATAAACACCTGAAAAAAAAACTGGGTTCTTCTGGCCAGGAAAAAGGGGGAATGGCTGTAGAAAAGGCAACCACACATCAGCAATATCTCACCTTGTTCTTACCCCCTATATAGATCACCCTCATTCCAATGTCTGTGCCTTTGTTCTTGATTTCAATATCTTATGCCCTCTCTCTTCTTTTCCATCTAGACGAATGCTTTCCATTCCTGAAGATCACAGAGAAGGAAGAAAGAGAGTTTGACACTGAGAGATCAAACAGCGAAGGGCACATAGCCAGAAAAAGGCCAAACTGGGATTAAAACCCACGACTTTCCAACCCCAGATCATGTGTGTCTACCCTCTAAGACCCATCTCCTCTGTAAAATCCCCAGTTACCATATCATTTTCTCAATTTTATTTCAAGATGGCAACTTGATGCCATGCAATTAACTTCTTTCCCTCCCAATTCCTACCATGATAACCAAAGAAATAGAAAATATGAGAAAGTCTGCATCAACCCTGAGAAATATGGAAGGGTGGCATGTTACGTAGACGGGACTGGGTTAAGGACAGGATTCGTCAGTGGGCCAACACATGGGGAATATTGGATAAAAATTCACAGAAGCTCCCAAAGTCAGAGCAGCTCTAAATAGGAATAGGTAAGTTATGGGCCACATGAGAAAGAGAAAACCCAAACACTTCCAGAAGTATACAAGGACTTATATATGAGGCAGAGAAACCAGTGGACATCACTATCAGTTTCGTTAGACGAAGGGGCTGAGAAAAGCAAAGGCATTATGCTGGAAAACTTAACAAGGACAATCGTGATTGGAAGAATTGGGTCAGGAACCACCATTTGCTACAACAAATGTGGAAGAGAAAATCTCGGGCCCAATTCCAACTTGGCTGGGGGCTTCACTCCCACACAATACCAAGCAATTCCCAAACACCAGCAGGGCGTCTGAGAATTCAATTCCATTCTGACACTACCTACTCAGAGATAGCATCAGATCCTACTGGTCAAGCATTCAGTCCTACGAGACTTCCCCCCAGCTCCCTCTTCAGATGCCAGTCACAAAGCCCAGGTTGTTACCTGTGCTCCTGACCAACCAGCTACAGATTAGAGTTTCCAGTGACCTCCTCCTTAGGTTCAGTTAACTTACTGAAACAGCTCACAGAACTAAGGGAAACACATTTACCAGTTTTTTAAAGGATAAGATAAAGGATACCATTCAACAGCCAGATGAAGAGATACATAGGGCAAACAAAGGACTTCTGTCCTCACAGAGCTTGGACCCCACTCAACAGCACATTCAAATGTTCATGCAAAACTCTCTGAATAAAGGACCAAAAAGCTGTCCTCTTGAGTTTTTATGGAGGCTTCAATACACAGTCATGATTGACCAAGTCACTGGCCATTGGCTGATTCAACCTCTAGCCCCTCTCCCTTCCCCAAAGGTGGGCGTGGAGGTTGGGACTGAGGGTGCCAACCCCTTGATCACATGGTTGATCCTCCTAGTAACCAGCCCCCACCTTGGGTGGGGCCCACCAGTCACTTTCATTAATAACAAGACACCTATTTCACCTTCATGGCTCTGAAGCATTTTCAGGAACTGTGGATAAAGACCAAACCTATCTGAGAAGTATATTTGGTCATCTGAATGACCAAATATATATTTCTTATATATCATTATGTTCCAGCTTCCCTGCCCCATGTCTGTCTCCTTTGTAAAACATTCTTTCTATTCCTTCCAGTAAAACGAAACCCCCAATTTATCAAAGGAAAACAATAGAAAACATAAGCTTTTCCTTGTGTCTTAGATTAAAACATTTAAACTGGGACACACACATGTCAATCCCAGTAATTGTTAAGTATAGATATCAGGAAGAACAAATAGAAAAATCTTACTGAATAGAGAGAGAGAGCCAAGAGATCAAAATACAAAGACCCTATACATATTTAGAACAAAAAAAAAGTTATAAGGAACTTCTTTTATAAAGTAAAGGAGAACAGTATAAAAATCTATCTTTTGGGTTTATATTAAAATTTGAAATGACATTTTATTTCTAAAAACAGAACCATCTAAGGTCAAGAAAGATTGCTTTCAGATGAAAAAATATAGTGGAGCTAGGTGGACTACTGCAGAGAACTAAACTAGAGAATTAGAATGAGTTTGAGACATTTTCCCCAAACTCAGAGGAAACTGATAAAAAGATAAATGTCATGGGAAAATGTAGGGGACATGGAGGATAAATCTAGGAGACTACATGTCTTAACTGTAAACCAGATGTCAGCTGGCCCTCTTGCTCCTTGGGGATCTAGGTGTAATTGGTTTGGGCCTTGCTATTTCCATGACCCGTGAAAGTCCAACGTAATCCCTTCAATTTCTGTTCAGTAGGGATTTAAGCTCCCAGTGTTCTTCTGGCTCCAATTTCCATATTTTGCCTCTATTTCTTGCCACATCAAACTGGACTCAACCCCTTTCCCAGCTCCACCAAAATTCCACTCACTAGTAGATTAGTACACAGTTGACCCTTGAACGCTCAGGGCTTAGGGGCACCAACCTCTTTCACAGTTGAAAATCCACATATAACTTTTGACTCCCCCAAAACTGAACTACAAATAGCCTACTGTTGACCAGAAGCCTTACTGATAACATAAACAGTCAATTAACACATATTTTTTGTATATGTATTATATACCGTATTCTTAACATAATACCTTTTTCTTAAATTTTTCAGTATTTCTAGGCTGTGTGGTTCATCTGTGAGTTTTTTCAAATTGTTGCAAATCTTCAAAAAATTGTTCAATATATTTATTGAAAAAAATCCACAGATAAGTGGACCTGTGCAGTTCAAATCCATGTTGTTCAAGGGTCAACTGTATGGGGCGCCTGGGTGGCTCAGTTGGTTAAGTGACTGCCTTCGGCTCAGGTCATGATCCTGGAGTCCTGGGACTGAGTCCCACATCAGGCTCCCTGCATAGCAGGGAGCCTGCTTCTCCCTCTGACCCTCCCCCGTCTCGTGCTCTCTCTCTCATTCTCTCTCTCTCTCTCAAATAAATAAATTCTTAAAAAAAAATCTTTAAAAAAAAAGGGTCCACTGTATTTGAGACTCATGATCATTTTCCTTTTCAATGCTTTCCACCCCTTTTTCTTTCTTCCAACTCTGTTCCTCACCCCCTTCTTGGAAATTGCCCTCATTCATTCATTCATTCATTCATTTAATATCCATTTTGCTAGCAATACAAGACAGGCAAGTCCCTGCCCTCATGGAACTTATATTCCGGATAAAGATAGAGAAGACAAGTAACAAAGATAAAATGTCAGATAATGTATTAGCTGTCCAGGGCTGCCATAACAAATTGCCACAACTGGAAAGCCGAAAACAACAGGAACTGATCCTCTCACAGTTCTGGCAGCCAGAAGTCTGAAATCAAGAGGTCAGCAAGGCCATGCTCCTTCTGAAGGCTCTAAGGAAGATCCCTTCCTTATTTCTTCTAGCTTTTGGATACCATTCAACAGCCAGATGAAGAGATACATAGGGCAAACAAAGGACTTCTGTCCTTTTGGTAGTGGTCAGCAATCCTTCACATTCCTTGCCTTGTGGCAACATAACTACAATCTCTGCCTCCATCTTCACATGGCCTTCTTCCCTGTATGTCTCCTCCATGTTTCTGGATCACTCTCTCTTTATGAGGACACCAGTCATTGGATTTAGGATCTCTACCCTCATCCAGTATGACCTCATCTTAATTTGATTACATCTGCAAAGGTCCTATTTCTAAATAAGGTCTTCATGGGTACAGAGGTTAGGACTTTGTTATGGGCTGAATTGTGCCCACCCCCTCCCAAATTCATGTTGAAGTCCTAACCCTTAGTACCTCAGAAAGTGACTGTATTTGGAGAAAGGGCCTTTAAAGAGGCAATTAAGTTTAAATGAGGTCCTTGGAGTGGGGCCCTAATCCAACGCGACTGGTACCCTTATAAGAAGAGGGGATTAGGACACAGACATGTGCAAAGGGAAGACCATGGGAAGAAAGAGGAAGAAGAGAGCCATCTACAAGCCAAGGAGAAACTCTTCGGAAGAAACTGACTCTGCCTACACCTTGAGGTTTGATTTCCAGCCTCAAGAACTGTGAGGAAATAAATTTCTGTTGCCTCAGCCCCCAGTCTATGGTATTTATTATGGCAGCCCTAGCAAACTAACAGAGATTTCCAACATGTCTTTTGGGGGGGACACAATTCAACCCACAACAGGTAGTGATATGTGCTATGAAAACCAATTAAATAAAGGAGTAAGAGAGCGAGAAAGAGGGGTGGGTAGAGGAATTCAGTCCTCCCCATGTCTAATCCCAAAACTGTTTACCCAAAACTATCAAGGTGCGCAGTAGAACAAAGAGTCCTTTATATAACTGGATCTACTTTCCTTGGAAGAGGATTAGGAAAAAAAATAGCAAAAAGTTCTGTTAAATTAAACGAACAATTAATTATTCAGTACTGTCAGGCAGTGTGCCAAACTTCAATTGCATGATCTCATTCGATCCTTATAACAGTCCTAAGCATTGAGTACTGTTATTTTCTCCATTTTACAGATGGGAAAACAGAGGCTGAAGAGGGTCAAATGGCTTGCCCAAGTCCAAACGAAGAACCTAGATCCTCTAAACCCAAAGCCCCCTTCTCAACCACTATGGCACACACTTCCTCTTTAGGTAGAGGTTACAAATGAGGACTTGTTATATACAACTGCTTGGGGGGGGTCAATAATGTCTTTCAAATGTAAGAGTTCTGTGTAACTGCCTATCAGATATATGTATGGCTTACCACAGCTCTCCCAGTTTTCTGTTTTCGAATATGAAAGGAATTAATGGAAACAGTGTTCCTCCTTATATTAAAAATCAATTTCTTCTAGCCATGGAGAAAGACCCAATGGCCCATGTATTCCCAAAGGCAAAGTCTGGGCTCTCCAAAGCCAAGCCCTTTTTCAGACACTCTGCCCTCCTGTGACAGTGATGGCAGACACGAGTGCTCACCATGCACTACGCTCACCCAGCAGCTCTCAATGGAGGCAGATAGCTTCAAAGACAGGATTTCAATTACCAACGCCCTGCCCCCCAAGACACATTTATTAAGCAGCCTATAATGAAAGAGAAACCCTAAAAATGCCGTTCTCCTTGGGGATTTTTATCCGACTGCATTACTGGGCTGCTGAGGACTGGCGCAGAGCAGGAAACACGAAACTCCCCAGCTCCGCAGGCGCTCCTCAGGAAACACCAAGCTGGGTCTCCTCAAGGAAGACCGTCACTCCGGGCACAAGGCAAAATCGAAATCCTAGAAAAGACCTGGAAAATGCTCCCACCACCATGAAAAGCAAGAGTCATAATTAAAACAAAGGGAAAGGAAAATTGAGGCCGAGGAGCTCCTGCCGTGAGGGTTGGAGCGCCAGTCACAGCTTCTAACTGGAGAGCGGGAGGAGCGATCTCCACTCCCAACCCTACCCACTGAGTAAGATTTATAAGCTATTACTTTCTTGCTGTTTGTAGCAAGCCTTTAGAGATGTCTTGAGAATCCACCCGATATAGAAAAGGGCCTGTTGTTTTGGCTTTCTTACCACTAAGCTATTCCTATTTTAGGAGAGTAATTGAACTTCCCGGTACTAACTTGTTTTCTCCATGAACTAGGATCCCCCGAAGATAAGTGAGTTCGCAGGGCATACACGCAAGTAAGTGTAAATCCAGTGCCTAAATGGCATTTGTGCTCAGCAGCCTCTGAAGGAGAAGGAGGCAGCCTAGCTGTAAAGCATTTCCTCCAGTTTAAATTTGTCCTGGCCTCATCACACACATACACACACACACGCACACGCACGCATGCACGCACATCTTGCAATTTGGCATTTTTTAAGAACGAGGACAAAAAAGCAGATTTATTTTTGCAAACTAACAAGTGATATTTCTCCAAGAGAACTGCCATGATCCGTTTGCCTGCACTGAAAAGTTGCTTTCATCCCACACAGTCCAGCTGTTATCCTCAGGTTGCTGAAATAATGAGCAGCATGAAATAAAAGAGTCGAAATCAGCCACCAAGACTCCCAACCACATTCAGTCCACAGGCGAGGTTGGGAATGGCAGCGCCCCCTCCGGCCAGCGCGCCCCTCGCCCTGACAACAGCCCCTGGTCAGCGCGGTCAGGGAACAGCACGGGTCAGCGATGCCTCCAGCACTTGCGGCCAGGAGAGAAGAACAAGTCTTCATCTCACATCTCTCTGATGGTTTCCCTCCTGCCTCCGCTGCCACGTGGCCAGTACAGGAGTTAATGAGACAGCGCTTCTTACGGACTCGACCTGTCACCCAGACAGGGCCACCCTCCTTCTAGCCCCGTGCTCAGTTCGCTGGTCACAGTCAGTTCGCCACATTCATTCCACAAGCGTATCTCGAGTGCCTGGTCTGTGACAGGCCGTGCGCTATTGGTTAGGGCTAACCGCGTTATCATCGTCCCTAACCGTTGGGTCCCTGAACCTCAGAGAGCTGGCCTTTGAGTAGGAGAGGTGGCCAGCTAGACAAGCAATGCCAACAACGGGGACCGTGGGGAACAAGGTAAGGAGGGCTCTGGAAGCACATGCGCAGGGCGGCTAACCTCTTCTACCTGACCGTGGCAGGGGCTTGTGAGAGGAAGTGTGTCTAAACTGAGACTTGGAGGGTGAGTACAGATCCTTAGATGAAGGTGCCAGGAGTGTGCCAGGCAGGGGGGATGACATCGGTGACAGTTCAGGGGAGGAGTGCAAATAGGGTGCAGTGACGAGAAGTTCAGTATGTCTGAAGCGTGGGGTGAAAAGGGGCCGTGTAGCTTAGCACACTTCCCTCAACAGCTCATTCTCCTACTCTCCACACCGTGTGCTTCCTCATACTTCAGAGTGTCCCCGAATGCAACACTCATGACCTCCCCCTCAACTCTCAGAACATGGTATCACCCACGGTTTTCGAGATGAAATAGAGGCCACCAGACAGGAACGCCCTCAACTTTCTGACCAAACTTGGAAACCTACAGGCATCTGTACCCATTCTGAGGGCTTTCCTCAACCTGACCCCTTACAGTAGGATTGAGGCCTGCCTTCCACAGGAGGCCAATCCCTTGATGCTTTGGACCCCATTTTCCTCTGCCACACCCCTACCCTGAAACTTACTTTTCAATTATTCCTTCTTTCTCTTTTAGATCCAACCCTCTCTCTCAAATAGACAGTTCCCATAAGGTCTCCAACATGTTCAAATTTCTCCCATTTAAAAAAAAAAATACCTCCTTCTAACACATATCCTCCAAGCAATAGTGACTTATCTCCATCTTCTGCTTCAAAGCAAAACTTCTCCCAAGAGTTGTCTGTATGTGTAATCTCCATCTGTTCATCTCCTGGTCCTTCGCCAATTCATTCTAATCTGCCTACCACCAGGTGACTCCTACTAATGTCACTAATGACACCCATGTTGCTAAACTCAAAGGGGACATTGTTCAGTCTTCAGCTTCTTTGACATCTCAAGAACATGTGACACTATGACCCAATCGATGTCCATGGCTTCTACGGCACACACCCTTCTCCTGTTTTCCTCTTACTTTTCTGTTCATTCCTTTCAAGTCTCCTTTTCATAGTTTATCCTCTACCAAGCCATTAAATGTCTGGATTCTTCAAAACGTGGTTTTGGGCCCTTTTATTCCCAGTTCTCTCGGTGTAAAATCATAACCATGATTTTGATTATCATCTTTATACAGATAGTTCATAAATTTCTGTCTCCGGTCCAAAGCTACTGTAGGTTCCAAAGCTGTGTCTACGTACAACTACCTACGTGACATTTGGCCTAGCTGTCTCAAGTGCACCTCAAGCTCCACCTGTCCAAAACTGAACTCAGAACCTCCCATGCCCTTCCTTCCACACACAAACACATACTCAAACACGGTCCTCTTCAAGTATTTCCTACCTCAGCAAATGGTACCACCATCCATCCATTTTCTAAAAACCAGAATTACAGGAATCATCTTTTACATTTCCCTTTCATTCCCTGCTTTCAACTTATTACTGAATCCAATTAAGTCTGCCTCTTACATGTCTCTTGAAACCATACCTTTCCCATCAATTCAGCTGCTAACTTCCTAACACAAGCTACCACCATCTGTTACCTAGATTATAACAGTGATCTACACATTAACCTCACGGCATCCCCTCTTAGCTTGTCCAGAGATTGATCTTTTCAAAACACAAATCAGGACTTGAAGTGCTGGCCAAGTTGAAATAAGCCTACCACCGTCTTTCTCCCCTAACGATGACAACTAAATAACTCCGGATATAAAAGGCACCCTCCTGAGGACTCTGCAAAGTAAACAACAGCAAGAAAATTTGGGAGAGAAGTCCGAATTTAAACAATCGACCCATATGGTAATGAGTTTCCACATATTTCCCCCTCTTATCTCCCTCAGCTTTGACACCAGTTACAAAACCGTGCAGTGGATCCTTCAGCAAAACCTCTAAGAGAAATTCCATATTCCTGATCAGAGGACCAGGGAAAGAGGTGTTTGTGAGTGGAAGAGTATAGAAGAATTCCCTTTTTTTTCCCTTTTTTCTCTCCTTGCCTTTCTCTGTGGAGAACCTACTATGCATCAGCATGATAGACAGCCAAAACTCCAAGAGAAACTTTCTAGATGAAAGAATAAGGAAAAGAAGTCTATGGGGTGAATACTGTGGAAAAATCTTTGGTTTCTCTGCCCCCTCCCCCCTTCTCTCTCTCTAAGGCAGCAGCACAGGAAATTAAAACTTGAAGAGAAATGCTGTCTTTCTGGCCAAATGGCCATAATGAGGGGCGTCTGAGATCCACAGGGTATGGGAAGAATCCTAGAAAGGAGAGATTCTTTCCCTTAACTTTGGGAAGGGGATCCTTTAACTTTGTGTATAAATTCCTCCTCTGTACATGTGTGGGACTGACCCAAAGCAGCTAAGATGCAGAGGACCTGAACAACATTATCAATCAACTTGACCTAATTAACATCTATAAAGCACTCCACCCAAAAACAGCAGACACTAAGGTACATCTGTTAGAAACTCTCCTTGACATTTGGTCTAGGCAATGATTTTTCAGATGTGACACCAGAAGTACAAGTACAAAGCAAAAATAAACAAGCAAGACGACATCAAACTAAAAAGCTTCTGCAAAGCAGAAACAATCAACAAAAAAAGAGACAACCTACAAAAGGGGAGAAAATATTTATAAAACCATGTATCAGAGAAGGGGTTAAAATCCAAAATACATAAGGAACTCCTACAGCTCAAAAGCAAAAAGACAGAATCCAATTTTTAAAATAGGCAGAGGACCTGAATAGACATCTTTCCAAGGAAGACATACAAATGGCCAACAGACTCAAAAAAAAGATGCTCAACAACACTAGTCATTAGGGAAATGCAAGGCAAAACCACAACGAGCTATCATCTCATACTGATTAGGAAAGCTATGACCAAAAAGAGAAGACTTAACACGTGCTGGTGAGGATGTGATGAAAAGAGAACTCTTGTGCACTGTTAATGGGAATGTAAATTGGTATAACCACTGTGTAAAACAGTACAGATAGTCCTCAAAAAATTATAGAACTGTCATATGATCCAACGTCCCACTTCAGGGTATATTATCCGAGGGAAATTAAATCACTAACTCAAAGACATATCTGCACCCCCATGTTCACTGCAGCATTAATATTCGAAATAGCAAAGACATGGAAACAACCTAAGTTTCCGTGGATGGATGAGTGGATAGAGAAAATGTGGTCTGTATATGCAATGAAAATTATTCATCCATGAAAAGAAGGAAATCCTGCCATTTGCGACAACATGGATGGACCCTGAGGGCATCAGGCTAAGTGAAATAAGTCAAACACGGAAAGACCTATACTCTATCTCACTTCTATGTGGAATCTAAAAAAAGCTGAAATCAAAAACAGAGAGTAGAATGGTGGTTGCCAGGGGCTGGGAAATGGGGAGATGTTGGTCAATGGGAACAAACTTCCAGTTTTAAGATAATAAATAAGTTCTGGGGATCTAATCTACAGCATGGTGACTATTGTTAACTATACTCTGTTAATATAGCTGAAAGTTGCTGAGAGAGTAGATCTTAAATGTTCTCACTACAAAAAAAATAGCAGTTATATGAGGTAATGGATATGTTAACTAACCTTATTACAATCATCATTTTGCTATATATGTGTATACCAAGTCATCAGTATGTACACCTTAAATTGGTCCAGTGTTACACGTCAATTATAACTCAGTAAAGCTGGACGGGGGAGCAATGACTAAAACAAAACACCTGATAATACCAAGTGCTGATGAGGATGCAAGGCAACCGGAACTCACATATTGCTGGTGAGAATGCAAAATGGCACCACCACACTGGAAAGTGGTTTGGCAGCTTCAAATATGCTTACCATAACTTTTCTAGTTTAAGAGCAGGAGTGGGGATGAGTGAAGCTTGCAAAAAGACTGACCAGCACTGGTCAAAGAGGCCAGACAGGGCCAGAAAGTTTAGGATGTTTAGGGAGGCTTTGAAGCAGCTGAGTCTAGATGAACAAGAAGACAAGTGTAAACAGAAGGGAATAAGAGACCAGATGAAGAGCACATTCCACATACAGAGGAAAGTGAAGGAATTCACAGTTAAAGAGGCAATGTCCCAGGGATCAAAATCAAGATCTTGAGCTGACCAAGTCTTAAGATGATAAGATCCCAGGTGTATCTGGCTTTGGTCCCAGTGCCCAAAGAGATAATATGTTTTGCTATAAATTGTGAGAGCTTAAAGTTGCTTAACAAGACATTTTATTAGACTTGGTGTGACTAGTTCCTACATATAGTTACAAACTATAATTTCTTTGGCAGTCTTTATCCCATTTATTGCCTACTCGAATTTCCATTTTGTCTATGGAAGTGATCCCAAATATTATTGCAGACTCATCATTAAAAATATATAGTATCTTCAATAGGTTAAAATTAATTTAATTTACTTATAATAAACATACATGTAGACCTGAAAATGTCATTTACATCATGGCTTTTCCCAAAATAGAAATTATTTTAAAAGAGATGAACATTGTAAAAGCAATAGTTTGAAGTAATTTTTATGTCATTTCTTAATGGCACCAAAAACTTGTTTCTCTCCCCAAAATATTATCATACTATAACTGTTCTGGGAAAAGTGATATGATTGAATAAGCTTCATCCTTCTAAATCTTAGTTTAACACCTCTAATGTAGCAATTTGAAGTTCTGATTCTAAGTTCAGTTTATTATAATTCTTAGTATTAATAGCTGCTGTAACTGAAAAAGACATATCATACAAATCTGTACTTAGAAATGAAAGAAATGAATCACTGCCCATCCTTACCAAATCATTATACTTGCTTTTTATTCCCAATAACCAATTATACACAATGGATTCAGGGGCAAATAGACCAGTAAATTCCTACCTTCCTTAATGCTATTCAGTTATCCTTGCAAACTATTCAGAATGTGCCAAATCTTTGTATCTTTAACAAACTGTTTCAAATCCCACCAAAATTCTTTTTTGAAAAAATTTCAAGGTGTTGAAAAATTCTGTTTCCTGTGTGTGTCTGTGTGTGTGTGTCTGTGTATGTCTGTGTGTGATAATTATATGTTAAACTGGTTTTTCAGTGACAAAACTCTCATGAGGAAGGAAACACTCCCAAACATCTATTTCCAAAATGCACTCTCCATTACACAAGTTTGTTTTAAAAAGCAGTTACTTTTCCCACTTTGTGTTCAGAATAAACTTTATTTTTTTAATTTAAATTTTAGTGGTTAACATACAGTGCAATATTGGTCTCTGGAGTAGAATTTAGTGATTCCTCAGTTACATAAAACACCCGGTGCTCATCACAACAAGTGCCCTCCTTAATACCCATCACCCAAGGCACCTGGGGTCCTGGGATCAAGTCCTGTGTCAGGCTCCACGCTCAGCAGGGAGTCTGCTTGAGGATTTCTCTCCCTCTCCCTCTGCTGTACTCTCTCTCTCTCAAAATGAATATTAAATCTTGAAAAAAAAAAACTAAAGATTTTTTTTTTAATTTTTATTTATTTGACAGAGAGAGAGACAGCTAGAGGGGGAACACAAGCAGGGGGAGTGGGAGAGGGAGAAGCAAGCTTCCCGCAGAGCAGGGAGCCTGATGTGGGACTCGATCCCAGGACCCTGGGATCATGACCCAAGCCGAAGGCAGATGCTTAACGACTGAGCCACCCAGGTGCCCCCAAAACTAAAGATTTATTAAAAAAAATACACATCACCCATCGAGCCTATCCTCCACCCACATCCTTCAATCAACAGTCAGTTTGTTCTCTATCATTAAGAGTCTCTTATGGCTTGTTTCCCTCTCTTCTTTTTTCTTTTCCTCCCTTCCCATATGTTCATCTCTTTTCTTTCTTAAATTCCACATATAGGCGAGGTCATATGGTATTTGTCTTTCTTTAACTGACTTGCTTCACTTAGCATAATACACTCTAGCTCCATCCACATCGTCGAAAATGGCAAAATTTCATTCTTTTTGATGGGTGAGTAATATTCCATTGGAGATGCGCATATATATATATATATGCGCCACATCTTCCTTATCCATTCAACAGTCTATGGACATTTGGGCTCCTTCCATAGTTTGGCTATTGTTGATAATGCTGCTATAAACATCAGGGTGCACGTACCCCTTCGAATCTGTATTTTTGTATCCTTTGGGTAATAAACGACTTTATATTGAAGAGATAGATTGTGTGTGCGTACATGCATGCACTTAAATACTAGAAAGTATTCTACTGTCAGATCTAATTAGGCATCACTGCTCACACCCCACAATGAGGCTAAGGAAGAACTCACACAAGGAATAAAAGAATCAACTCTGTCGTTTTCTCATGGTTTGCTTAGACTTGCATTCAGAATAGTCTCTTAGTCCTCAGTTTCTTAGTAGAATTTCTTTCAATCTACTGGTCCATTTGGAGGCCAATAGACAAGTTAATATATAATATAGTTAACATATAATCTATAAATCCACTGGACAGGACACAAGTCAACTGAAATACATGGAAGACTAAAAGAACAAATGAGGGAGTCACCATCAAGCCCCTTTGGAATTCTCTCTTCCTCCCGAATCCCCCTTGGCCAAACAGAACTCATAATAATCTCATATGTGAACTGAATGGAGGCATCTATGTCAACTTGTATACTAAATAATAACAAAGTCTAATTTCTTCCTTATTTTATATAAAAAATAAGTAGAAATAGAAACTAAATTTTCATTCCACACCACACTCTATGGTGCCTACATCCCATTATGGAGAAATTCATGAAATATATCACAGCAAATACATTTAAAGGAACACTTTACAATCAATAAAATAATGTGATAGAAAAATAATTCAAAATGGGGAAACACAATATACTATTAGAATGAAAAGCAGTTTACCAACAGTATTTTGCATATTGGTGGGACAGAGGAAATATGTTTATATATTGGTGAATACAGATAAAGAAAAGTTACTAGAGGCATATACACCAAAATATTAATTTCTACATATCCCTGCATGTTTTCTTTTTTATATTTTCCAAAATGTCTGCAATCATTTTGTAATCTAAGGAAGACATTACTTTTTTACTAAAAAGTATGTCTTATCTTATTTCATAACAAGATTATTATGAAATATGATGACTGTACCATGTTCATTTCATTCATTCATCAAAAGATTGAGAGTCCATTCTGTACCACACACTGCTTAAGACCACAGGGAACACAATGATGAGCAGGAACGGACTATGTTCCTGCCTTCACGAAGGACAGACAGACAATAATCAATAGATGAAAAACACAGCAACAGTAAGAACTATGAATAGACAGTATACAGTGCTATAAAACTCTAAAAAGGGAAACCTCACCTAGAACAGAGGGGGAAAAAAAGATGCTGCAAGTATTGGTGGATATCCAGACCTCTTTTTTTTTTTTAGTTCTTTTTTATTATGTTATGTTAATCACCATACATTACATCATTAGTTTTTGATGATGTAGTGTTCCATGATTCATTGTTTGCATATAACACCCAGGGCTCCATTCAGTACATGCCCTCCTTAATACCCATCACCAGGCTAACCCATCCCCCCACCCCCACCCCTCTAGAACCCTCAGTTTGTTTCTCAGACCTCTTGTTTAAAACATTTTAAATGACAGATGGCTGGGTGGCTCAGTCAGTTAAGCGTCTGACTCTTGATCTTGATCTCAGCTCAGGTCATGATCTCAGGGTTGTGAGATCGAGCCCCACATCGGGCTCCACACTGGGCATATTGTCTGCTTAGGATTCTCTCCCTCTCCCTCTCCCTCTGACCCTCCCCCTGCTCGTACATGCACGCTCACGCTCTCACGGTCTCTCGCTCAAATAAATAAATAAATAAAGACATTTTAAATGAAAAGGCTATAATTTTTCATTAAAAAACAAATTGTAATAATCTGTGGATTACATGTGGATTTCTATTAGTCATGTCTCTATTCCCTTCTATTAGGATGAATAATAAACAGTTGCTTGAACTTCTCAAAGTGTCAGATAATGATCAACCTGATGATGGAGTCCTTTGGCAAAATCAAATTATTTTAAAACAATAATTTTTTACTCCCTCTCGTGGTCTTTCCAAAAACAAACAAACAAAAAAGGTAAAAATCAAAAGTAAACCTTTAATCTAACCATAAGAAATTATGAGAAGACAGAAATTCTAACAGACATAGAAATTCCAGTGAGCCCATCCCTAGAGAGATGGGTCCCCTTTACTGTGTTTCCTTGGTTACCACTAAAAATTGGTGAAAGATATTTGAGAACAGTCAGATTTAATGTGAAAGATGTGACAAGACAAGATGGAACTGACTTCAGATAGAGCTAGGTGGACACTGTCAATTTCATGGTCCTGCCTTCCCAATTTATACATTTCACCAATGTGCAAATGACTTAAAAGAAAGATGCACAAAAATTTGGCTTCTATACGGCACTCTCAAAAAATGCTAGACAACTATAAATTAATACAGATTATCACCTCATCTGGTTTTCTAATATTGCTCTCCTAAAGCATTTTAAAGGGTCAGTGATTTTTCAATTCCTTAAATCATTTCTGCCAATATTGTCGCTTGCAATAAATAGCTAGAAGCCTAAATCTGCCATGTTCTTTTCCTTGATGAAAATGTAAATATTTCCAAACATATTGATTTTATCTTTTTTTTTTTTATAAAAACAGAGCATACTGTCTAGTATTTTGCAAGGCTCTAAGTCACACTGTATGATGGGAATTTTAGAGAGAGATGCCACCACTTTGTCCACCATCATCATCATCTCTCCCCTCTGGAGAAGTGAAATGGTCCTGGGCAATGCACCAGATCACAACTGCGATACACACCAAAGGTACTGGCCATTCTTTTAAGAAGACTTCATGATTAGAAGCCCATATGACAGACAGCACTGTGACACTGTGGACGATTGAGCTGCTGAATTTGGGGGCAGAAATGAATGTTGATTAGTGTCTGTTTCCTCTTTGGGTAAAGAAAGATGATGCCAAGGCAATTCTTTTTCCTGCCTTTCCCAGAAAGATGAGAGAAAAGGCAGAGTGTCATAGTTAACAATTCTCTCAGCTCCATTACTGCTGGCCTAGCATCTGAGAGAGGTAAATGATTTCACTGATTAGAAAATGAATCTTGAAAATGCAAGAGCTGCACAGAATACTGGTCCAGAATTGTACAGGTATTTGAATGAAGGCTGGAGAATAAATTCATTTAAAATCACCAACCACAAAAATGTACTACTAAAGATGTGCATTTTGGTCCAATGATCGTCCTTGATAATATCACTAAGTACTCCTTTGTGGTACTAAATTCAAGAATAATTAGGATATTTCAATATGCACATTATTAAAAATTAAAAATCTAAGGCACCTGGGTGGCTCAGTCGGTTAGGTGTCTGCCTTCTGCTCGGGTCATGATCCCGGAGTCCTGGTATCAAGCCCTGCATCAGGCTTCCTGCTCAGCAGGGATTCTGCTTCTCCCTCTGCCCCTCACCCTGCTCGTGTTTTGTCTCTCTGTCTCTCATTCTCTCTCTCTCAAATAAATAAATAAATAAAATCTTTTAAAAGAATTAGAAATCGAGCTCAATCCATAGAGATAGATATGCCTTATTTCTACAAATGAGCCCCTTTTGGGGGGTGGAGGAAATCATATCTTAATAGTGTAACAAAGAAGCTGTAAGAGCGAAATGTTGATAGTGATGGTCATACTGACATTTCTATAATACATTGGATATGATAATATGAGGAATTAGTTGCTCCCTGGGTGTAAGGTAGACATTTTGAGAAGTGCATTAACTTGTTCCGGCTACTAGTGTACCATTTAGTAAATTGTATCTCCAGGGCATTAAATAGCATCATAATGGTCAGGAACAAAGTTGGGAAAATGGGAAATGCATTATCTGCTGTGCTGAGTAGTTCATTCACCCCATGAAATCTGGCCAAATGATCATTTAATCCAGTATATTGGGAATGTCTAATCTGGTACGTGAAATGTATGCAGTATATACCTCTGTCTTTGGTGCACTGAGACAAAATTCTATTTGGTAAGACATTTCTACATATAACACCCAGGAAGGACATTAGATCACAAAGGCTGAACAAGAGACGGTTAGAACTCATGCATTTTGTTTCCATCCCTTCTTTATCGGTCATTCCTTTTGTCTTCCTACTCCTTTGTGGAGGAAGCGACAAGATTATTTCCTCAGGATTCTTTCCTCACTCAGGGAGGACCTAGCCCCACAGGCTGACCCAGGTATAAACATCACCCAACAGACACGGCCACAAAGAAAAGTCCTGGGCTACCGGTTACAGCTGTGCTGCTTGCCTTAATCAAAGTTATTATGTATCCACTGAGACATGCCAAACCAGACTTCTTGCATGGTTTATAGGTCAAATAATATCAAAGAAAGACAAAATATAACTCAGGTGAATAAAAAAGAAGATAAAAAGGAGTAAGATCACAAATACCCAAAATTTTATTTATATATATATGACAGGCTTGATGCTGAAGTTACAATGATGGCCAAGGCTAGGAATTCAGATAAGAAAATCAAGGCTAGCCATGGAGTTGTAGAGTCAAAATTCTAATACAAGAAGGGGCCTCAGGGAGTTTCTTTTTTTTTTTTTAAGATTTTATTTATTTGAGAGAGAGAGCGTGAGGGGGTGGGGATAGGGAGAGGCAAAGGGAGAAGCAGCCTCCCCGCTGAGCAGGGAGCCCAATGCTGGATTCAGGCCCAGGACCCCGGGATCGTGACCTGAGCCGAAGGCAGTCGCTTAACCGACTGAGCCACCCAGGCGCCCCAAGAAGTTTCTTTTTTCAATCCCATTACTTATCAAACAAAGAAGCTGAGGCCCAGAGGGGCAAATAATTTATTCAAAGTCACATGGATCACTAGTTACAGGGATAGGACTAGAAACACATATTAGGTCTGTCTTTTCCTCTTTAGCATTAAACAATGGCAGTGAAATGCATAAATTGAGGAAATTGGTTCCTGGTCCTAAAGAAGCTGAACTGTTCTTTTGACAGAGTTTGAAGACCTTAGACTCCTTCAAGGACACTATACCGTACTAAAAAAAAAAAAAAGTCCATAACATATCTCTATTTATACATAATCTTTAAAAACACAATTCCAATGTATTAGTAAATTCCCTGAAATGCAAACTCAAGTGCTGTGCGAGACAATGCAGTTTTATGACTCTGTTGCTATACTATGTATTTAGCCCAGGAAAACAAACAAAACAATACTGTTCTGTGAACAGAGCCACCAGACTGTATTATTTAATACTCCTGATAGATGACAGTCATTTTTGCAAGTGGCATCTGGCCAAGATTGCAGGTCTCCAAGAGTGTCTCAACTGCGCTCATTCATTGCATCTCCCTCTATTAAAAAACTGTATTGAGATTTCTAGAACTTACAGCAATCAATCTGCTTGATTAATGAAATTTTTTTTTAAAGCTTTTGTTTTCCTGGCACTGGCTCTCAAAAAATTAGATGCTCATTTCCTCCTCCATTTGTGGTTGCTAGGAAAGAGAGATTTGGTGATAAATATTTATTATCTTCCCATTCCTGTCTCCCTTATGGTGGGGTTATTGCTTTATTCAGTTCCAGAGCTAAGGAAAATGTCTACCATGTCATTAATAATAAACAAAGCTGTAGTGTGTGTGTAATAATGAATTAAGCTCATCCCAGCCCATCTGTGCATCACCGTTCACCGGTATCTTGTCAAATGAAGGTTCTGCAGAATCCACAGGTCCTTGGTCCTCTCATTAGGGAAGTAATCTGTGGGAGGAGGTGAGTTAAGTTGTAAAATATTATTATACAAAGTGAGCAACCTCTGCTCCCAAAGAAATGTCTGGCAATGAAGCAAAATTCTAGCTAGGATTGCCCTTGGGTTGGGGAGGGGGGGAAGGAAAAATCAGCAAGGCTCATGTGATAATGGAGAATCAACGGCGCAGCATCCCTATGGAAATTAGGCAGCTGGAGCGGGCAAGGATCAGTCTGAACTTGTTCACTTTTTCCATTTCTTGGCCAGTTTAGAATGGTTTCCTCAATGTGCTGGTGAGCCTTTTCCAAACTGCTTCATAAAAATTTCACTAACAACATTCCTACACTTTCCCTTCATTAATTGTTCCCTAGTAAAGAGCACTGTATTAACTCTTTTCTACCTCTATTCTCTTCTAGAAAAAGGCTGCCACACTTCTTCGACCTGTTGCTAACATAAATCAATCTGTGCTTCTCAGACTTTAATGAGCATAAGGACTGCTGAGGAATCTTGTTAAAACGCAGATTCTGATTCAGGAGGTCTGAGCGGGACCTGAGTTTGTGCATTTCTAGCAAGCTCTCGACTGATGCCATAGCTGCTGCCTGCAGACCTTCCTTCCAGTAGCAAGACCCTAAACAGTTCATCTCCCCCTTTAACACTTCCAAGAGTCAAGCAAAGACAATATATTAAGAAGCCCACATAAACAAAGGCCATCTTAAAATATGTTATATATTTTAAAATAGATGAATTTGATGTTTTCATCCAGGGTTGCCTCTCAACATGTTGTTTCTCTAAATTATAACACCCCGTGACTGGATGCACAGATAAGCCCCACCAACTAGTCAAGTAAATATCAATGTGTTCTTGTGAATGTTCCCGCTATAAAAGGATTCTTCTACTGTTTGCTGTCAGTGTGCCTTCTCCTCAACTAGATCATAAGCTCCCAAAACCACGAGACATCTACTAGTCTATCTTTACAACCCCTCCCTTAGCATGTTGTCAAATGCAATGCAACAAATGTTACTGAATACCTACTATACGATTGGCACCTGGCTGAGCACTGGAGGAGATGTTGAAAGGAAGCAGAAAACAACACACTCCCAAGGAGTTTCAGCAGTAAGTGTGGTGTTTTCCCTGAATCACTTCAATATGGCATGGTCAGAAAGCTAGCTAAAGTCAATACTACATAGTCAAGATCATCGTATGGTATAAAGGCAAAGATACTCATTTCCAATTCTAAAAGTTTTTTAAAGATTTTTTTAATGTATTTATTTGACAGACAGAGAGAGAGTGAGAGCAGGAACACAAGCAGGGGGAGAGGGAGAGGGAGAAGCAAGCTTCCCGCCTGAGCAGGGAGCCCAATGTGGGGCTCGATCCCAGGACCCTGGGATCATGACCCAAGCTGAAGGCAGACACTTAACCGACTGAGCCACCCTCGCACCCCTCCAATTCTAATATTTTAAATCCAAGTCTTCTCCGATGTGAACTCCATATAACTCTTTTCATTCTTTGGAAACTGTACATAAACTTCAAGACCCATAACTTCTTTGTGAAACCAATGCTCTGTTGTATCTTTTATATACCACTAAGTGACAGCATTTCAACTGACCAGAGGTAAACAAATGAGAAAAATGGAAATAACAACAAAAGGTATTCTTAATTCCTGAGAAGATTTGACAGCTCTAATATGGATGAATTCTACACCACTGGAGTGGAAAGCTTTCACAAACAATCAAAAGAAAGATGTTTCCTCCTACTTGGTACTTAGCAGTCCAGTCACAGCGAGGTTAAAAATATAATTTCCATATTCCTTATCTAAGGGGACTCAATCAAGCAAGACTCCTTTCAACCCTCATTGGGACAGGAAGGAACAGATGTAAAAACATCTGCCCTGCTTCAAAATGATGAAAACACCACCGTGATATCAAAGACAGCACTGGGTCACTCCACAAATGTCTCCAGTCACAACATGAAAGTGTTTCGTCGACTGTCATTGTGGTTAAAATCAAGAATGGTACAAACTAACGTTTTAATTATCAACCTGAAAACCTAGTTATTGGTCTTCTCTGTTCCATCTCACAGCATTATCAGTGATATCCTTAATTGACACTTCCTTATGTGCCTTTTGGGGGACTGAAAAAATGCTTGAATACTTGACATTTTTGGTGCAGCAACAGTGACATCCAGTGGGTAGCAAGATTAACCCCGAAATTCTGTGTAAACTCAATGAATGAAGGCTAGGATAGCCCAAGAAATGTTTTTGGTTATTTATGGTCATTTGGTATAAAAACCATACACTTTTAACTCCCTTGGGACAACACTCTCCTTAGTTGTTATAGTAGTTAACAGACAAAGCAAAGTTGTACCTCGTCTAACAGACTAAGACATTGCTATAGTTTCTTCCCAAGTCAATGCCACTGACTGCAGCAAAAGAAACTGTTAGCCAGAAAAGTCTTATTAAATTAATTTTACAAATAATATCCTTCCCACATTTGCTTAGATTCTCAGTTATTTAATTTAAGGTAGTTTACCACCTGAAATGCTTCCAATTACCAAAACTTTCATAAAATTTAAGTGAAGAAACGTAATTATTAGGTTTTCTTTATGTATATTTTCTTTCCATATATTTTTATGTATATACTTATAAAAATATATTTATATAATATATAATATATATTTTAAATACATATATTTAAAATAAATCTGCACCTCTTGTTCACTAGATGGCTAATAGAATTATACAATACAAATACAATGTTCATGGAATTCCAGACTTTATTTTAGTAATCTGTTGCTAACACTACCACCCGCCATTGTACACGTTTCAGTTTTAAGTCATTAAGTGTACTTAGATCTAACTTCTGGCAAATAGACACCACAGAAGCATAACAGTTTTGGAGAAAATAATTGCTCCTCAAGCAGGGTCCCCCAGGCCTAGTGGAAAGAAGTTAACTACCTAGACCCTACGAACCTTTCAGAAGAGATATTGATATTGCTGAAATCCCTCTGAAAGTAGAACTACATTTTAAGGTGTTTTGTGGAGGAAAAGAAAGAAACCAGTGAATCTGATCCATTAGCCCAAATGGGTTCCCTCTGCAAGAAAGAAAACCAGGCTCCAAAAAAAAAAAGAGAGTACTTAGTAATTCATCTGTGTATACCCCCCAAAAATGATCCATCAAAAAAAACAAGATTAGATTCATTGTATAGAAAACCAAAATCTATACAGTTTCAAAAGCAGCAGGAAGCACAGAATTCCTGGGCTCTGCTATTAACACAAGAGGTTTCATAAGGCATTGGAATAAGCCCATCAAATCTTTTAGACAAACTAAATGACAGTGTATGATGTATATACCGAAAACCAAAAAAAAAAAAAAAAAAAGCAAAGAAAGTCAGAACAATGCATGGAAACAAAAACATAAGAGGGTCACTCCTAAGACATTTAGCCTGTTAAGCCCACATTGTCCAACATGGCAGCCAGCAGCTACCCATGGCTACTAAGCCCACGAAACATGGCCAGTCCAAATTGAGATGTGCTGTAAGTGTAAAGTACATACTGGATTTTGAAGACTTAGTATGAAAAAAATAATATAAAATA
Source organism: Callorhinus ursinus (assembly GCF_003265705.2). Classification (NCBI taxonomy): domain Eukaryota; kingdom Metazoa; phylum Chordata; class Mammalia; order Carnivora; family Otariidae; genus Callorhinus; species Callorhinus ursinus. The sequence continues at coordinate 23,052,160 of NW_027397078.1, forward strand.
AGTCCGATAATTTGTATATGATTACATGTTAAAATAATAACACATTGGATGTATTTAGTTAAATAAAATACCAAAATTATTTCACCTGTTCCTTTTGACTTCTTTAATCTGGCTATTAAAAAGATTAAAAGTACATATCTGGTTTGCATTGCATTTCTATTAGACAGTGCTTCTCTAAGCAAATTTGCAAGAATGAACATGTTACTTCACATAAAAATCTCTATCATCATTTTATATACCATACAATCTTAATGTATTTATCTACTCCCCGACTGTCCTGGCCTTCTCAAATTCACATACATGATTTAATAATATTTTAAGTTAACTATTACATTTTTGGCTACTATTCATTGATCTTACAGGTACAGTGTAAATAGAGAGGCATAATTCACTAGTTAAATTTGCAGATTCTGAAGCCAAACTGGCCAAATTCAAATCTCAGGTCTGTCTCTTAGTACCTGTATAACTGTGGGCAAGTTATTCAAACCTTCTTGGTGTCTCATTTTCTTCAAAAGTAAAATGAGACTAACAATAGGATTATTGAGGGGATAAAACAAGTTAAAATATTAAATGGGTCCCAACATTTCCCAGCTGTTAGAAAACATTATTAATTATACAGTTGATTTACTCTTTATAATCGACAGCTTAAAAGAGAACCATGAACATCTGATACCTTCAAGTATTCTCAGAACTTTAAAGAAGCATTAACTATCTATGCATTTAACATTTCATCATACTCTTCAAATATGATCACACAGTAATCTTTCCTAAGGAAATTAATCACTTACAATATTGGCTATTTCTTCCTTTTTTTCCTTTTTAAGAAAACCTGTAATGTATTTCTGTAATCATGTTTTCTTTCCCCACTACCCAGAATTCAAAGCCCAGTCATTTGGACTCTTCTTTCTTCTATCTGGAACCAGAGAGCAGTTTCCTTCTATTCTTTCCCTTCCATTCCTAAAATCTCTCCTTCCTAATCACATCTGCCATTTTTCAGACCTTGTACAAGTTCCATCTCTCCCACAAGGCCTTCTCCATCATGTCAGCCTGCATTAGTCTCCTCCTTAAACTCTCACATTACTGCCCATTAATTCATTCAACTAATGTTTACTGCCCACCTATATCAGAGAGTCAGGCTCTGGGAACACCAAGATAAATGCCACATACATGTATTCCTATCCTCATGGAAATTTCAGTCTGAATGGGAAGACAGATACCAAATAAGTCCTCATAAGAGAGACGACTGTCCTGAGATATTAGCCAGGGAGCTAGGAGACTAATTTATTCACATGCCCATGTTTGCTTCCCTAACCAGACTGCAAACCACCATATTTTTATTTCCTTAAAAACACTTCCAGCATCCAGTACAGTACTAACCACATAATAGGAGTATAAATATTGGATGAACAAAGAAATATAAATAATTTTTTTTATTATTCAGACCCTATTTCTTTCATTCACATGACCTACCACGTGACTCCCTAAGGTTCAACTTTTGCCCTTTATTATTGTATAGGATGGAGGAGAGATCACTCTACTCAGATGACCCAGCCTACATGCCAGCACCCAAACCCACCAACTGTATATTTACATCTGTTAGCCAAAGTGTTGTGCAAATATAAGATACTGGTATTTCTGGTCCATTCTTGAAACATCTTCACCTCTTTGGAATCCAGCAACTTTCCCCCCAAGGTCCTTTTCTTATATAACTTTTTAAAAATAAGCTGTAACAAAACCCAAACCCAGCAAAAGGAAGAAAATAATAAAGATTAGACCAGAAATAAATGATAGAAAAACTAAACACACACAAACAAACAATAGAACAGATCAATGAAACCAAGAGCTGGTTCTTTGAAAAGATCAACAAAATTGATAAACTTCTAGCAAGACGCCTTAAGAAAAAAATGGATCGAGGACCCAAATAAACAAAATTACTAATGAAAGAGGGGAAATAATAGCAAACACCACAGAAATACGAACAATTGTAACAGAATATTATGAAAACCTATATGCCAACAAATTGGACAACTTAGAAGAAATGGATAAATTCCTAGAAACATATAACCTCCCAAAACTGAAGCAGGAAGAAATAGAAAATTTGAACGGACCAATCACCAGCAATGAAACTGAATCAGTAATAATAAAAAAAAAAATGTACAGGACCACATGGCTTCACAGGCAAATTCTACCAAACATTTAAAGGAGGGTTAGTACTTGTTCTTCTCAAACTATTTGAAAAATTATGAGGAAGGAAAACTTCCAAATTCATTTTATAAGGCCAGTATCACCTGATTCCAAAATCAGATAAAGACACCACAAAAAAAGAGAACTATAGGCCAATATCTCTCATGAATATGGATGCAGAAATCCTCAACTAAATATTAGCAAACCAAATCTAACAAAATATTTAAAAAGTTATACACCACAATCAAGTGGGATTTATTCCTGGGTTGCAAGGGTGGTTTAATATTCATAAAACAATCAACTTATGTCACATCAATAAGAGAAAGGACGAAAACCATATAGTCATTTCAGTAGATACAGAAAAAGCATTTGACAAAGTACAACATCCATTCATGGTTAAGAAAAAAAAACACCCTAAACAAAGTAGGTCTAGAGGGACCATATCTCAATGTAATCAAGGCCTTACATGAAAACCCCACAGCCAACATCATACTCAATAGCAAAAAACTGAGAGCTTTTCCCCCAAGGTCAGGAATGTCCACTCTCATCCCTTCTATTCAGCATAGTACTGGAAGTCCTAGCCACAGCAATTAGACAAAATAAAGAAATAAGAGGCATCCAAATTGGTAAGGAAGAAGTGAAACTCTCACTATTTGCAGATGACATGATACTATACATAGAACACCTGAAAGACTCCACCAAAAAACTACTAGAACTGATAAATGAATTCAGTAGAGTCACAGGATACAAAATCAATGTACAGAAATCTGTTACATTCCTACATACTAACAAAGAAGCAGCAAAAAGTGAAAATAAGAAAACAATCCCCTTTACAATTGCACCAAAACAATAAAACATCTAGGGATAAACTTAACCAAATAAGTGAAAGACCTATACTGTGAAAACCACAGAACACCAATGAAAGAAGTTCAAGATGAGGAAAAGAAATGGAAAGACATTCCATGCTTGTAGGATGGAAGAACAAATATTGCTAAAACATCTATACTACCCAAAACAATCTACACATTTAATGCAATCCCTACCAAAATACCAACAGCATTTTTTACAGAACTAGAACAATCCTAAAATTTGTGTGGAACCAGAAAAGACCTTGAAGAGTCAAAGCAATCTTGAACAAGAAAAACAAAACTGGAGGTATCACAATTCTAGATTTCAAGTTATATTACAAAGTGATAGTAGTTAAAACAATCTGGTACTGACATAAAAATAGACACATAGAAGGGTGCCTGGGTGGTTCAGTGGCTCAGCGGGGACTCTGCTTGAGATATTCTTCCTCTCCTTCTGCCCCTCCCTTTCTCTCTCTCTCTCTCTCTCTCTCTCTCTCTCTCTCAAATAAATAAATAAATAAATAAATAAATAAATAAATAAATCTTTAAAAAAAATAGACACATAAGGGGCACCTGGGTGGCTCAGTCATTAAGCGTCTGCCTTCAGCTCAGGTCATGATCCCGGGGTCCTAGGATCGAGCCCCGCATCGGGCTCCCTGCTTCATGTGAAGCCTGCTTCTCCCTCTCCCACTCCCCCTGCTTGTGTTCCCTCTCTCGCTGTATCTCCCTCTGTCAAATAAATAAATAAAATCTTTAAAAAAATAGACACACAAATCAATGGAATAGAACAAAAAACCCAGAAATAAACCCACAATTATATGGTCAATTAATCTCTGACAAAGGAATGAATAACCAATGGGAAAAAGTCTCTTCAACAAATGGTGTTGAAGGACGCCTGGGTGGCTCAGTCAGTTAAGCATCTGCCTTTGGCTCAGGTCATGATCCCGGAGTCCTGGGATCAAGTCCTGCATCGGTCTCCTTGCTCAGCAGGGAGCCTGCTTCTCCCTCTGCCTGCCATTCCCCCTGCTTGTGCTCTCTTTCTCTCTCTCTCTCTGACAAATAAATAAATCTTTAAAAAAAAATGGTGCTGGGAAAACTGGAGAGCCACATGCAAAAGAATGAAACTGGACAATTTTCTTTCACCATAACAAAAATAAACTCAAAATGGATTAAAGACCTAAATGTGAGACATAAAACCATAAAAATCCTTGAAGAGAGCATAGGCAGTAATCTCTCTGACATTGGCCACAGCAACATTTTTCCAGATATGTCTCCTGAGGCAAGGGAAATAAAAGGAAAAATAAACTATTTGGACTACATCAAAATAAAAATTTGCTGCACAGCAAATGAAACAATCAACAAAACTAAAAGGCAACCTATTGAATGGGAGAAGATATTTGCAAATGACATATCAGACCAAGGGGTACTATCCAAGATATATAAAGAACTGATATAACTCAATACCCATAAGCAAATAATCCAATTAAAAATGGACAGAAGAGATGAGTAGACATTTCTCCCAAGAAGACATACAGATGGCCAACAGACATGAAAAGATGCTCAATATCACTCATTGTCAGGGAAATGCAAATCCAAACTACAATGAGCTATCACCTCATACCTGTCAGAATGGCTAAAATCCACAACACAAGAAACAAGTGTTGGCAAGTCTGTAAAGAAAAAGGAACCCTCTTGCACTGTTGGTGGGAATGCAAATTGGTGCAACCATTGTGGAAAACAGTATGGAGTTTACTCAAAAAACTAAAAATATAACTACTTTATGATCCACTATTGGGTATTTACCCCCCAAAACTACAAAAATATTAATTGAAAGAGATACATGCACTCCTGTATTTATTGTCACATTATTTACAATAGCCAAATTATGGAAGCAGCCCACATGTCCATCAATAGATGAACGGATAAAGTAATATAACTGGAATATAATAATGGAATATTATTCAGCCATAAAAAAGAAAGGAATCTTGCCATTTGCTATGATGTGGATAGAGCCAGAGAGTATAATGCTAAGTGAAATAAGTCTGTCAGAGAAAGACAAATACCATATGATCTCACTCATATGTGGAATTTAAGAAACAAAAACAGGCAAAGGGGGGAAAAAAAGAGATACAAACCAAGAAACAGACTCTTAACTCTAGAGAACAAACTGATGGTTATCAGAGGGGAGGTGGGGGGCATGGGGGAAACCAGTGATGGGGATTAAGGGATGCCCTTGTCGTGATGAGCACCGGGTGTTTTATAGAAGTGCTGAATCGCTATATTGTACACCTGAAACTAATACTACACTATAGGTTAACTATACTGGAACTAAAATGTAAAACTTAATTAAAAAATTAAAAAACAAATACATATGGGAGGAATTACAGGGAAGCAAAGCAAAAAAGAAAAGAAAAGAAAGTAAAAGGAAAGAAACGAGATCACCACATGTTCTAAACGCAGGGCTAATCACTGTTACACTTGGTGGCACAGCCTGCCAGATCTATCTAAAATAGAGAATTTACCCCCAAACAGGATTTATACTATACACTTTGGCTCTGTAAGCAGTTCTTATGATTAGCACTGTATCTTAAATATGCCATTAATTTTTTTATTATTATTATTATGTTCAGTTAGCCACTGATTAAATATGCCATTAATTTTTAAGCCAGAAAAGTCAACTCCTTATGCTTCAAGTCCTGTATCATTAAGTAGTCTGCATGTACTTCCGTTGTCATCACCTCATGTCATAAAGGAACACGAATGAAGACAGCTCGAGAAGAGTGGTGTCTGGCCTGTCTGCCATAATTGAGGAAGTCAAATTTTAGGTTAAAAAAAAAAAAATGACTTACCTGTTGGGTTAAACTGAGGAGTGGGAAGAAGAATCTTTATTTACTGTTACCTACTTCTGCCTTTGTTCTAAAGCCCGGGAATCAGCTATTTCATAGCTATGTGTTATCTGTATAAAGAGATTCTTTAGAAGTATTATCTAAATATGGTTTTGTGATGCTGTTGTTTGTTTTTATAAATATATGTATTATATCATGTCTTTATTTTACCTGACACCTATCAAAAGGGGGATTATTTGTTAATTCTAAACACTGATTGGATTAGTTTCCTCCAGCTATCGTAACAAAATACCCCAAGCTGGGTGTCTTAACACAACAGGAAATTATTGTCTCACAGCTCCAGAGGCTAGAAGTCTGAAATCAAGGTGTCAAGAGGACCATGCTCTTTTGAAGGCTCTATGGAAGGATCTGTTCCATGCCTTTCTCTTTACTTCCAGTGTCACCAGCAATCCTTGGCACTGGCTGATTTGAGTTGATAACTCCAATCCCTGCCTCTATTATCACATGCTATTCTCCCTCTGTGTTTTCACATTCTCTTCCTTAAAGACACCTGTGATATTGGATGAAGGGCCCTAATTATATCTGCAACAACCTTATTTCCAAATATGGTTGCATTCTGAGGAACTGGGGATCAGGACTTCAACATAATGTTTTTGAGGGACACAATTCAACCCATAATACTTTTGATGAAGGAATTTCGGTTTTAATTTTTATTTTACAACCTACACTTGTTAGATAAATTACGTCCTTAGTTTTTTATGTCTTGCTTTTCAAACATCAATATAGTAAATCACTTGAATAGGTCTAAACATCTCAGAACACCATTCCAGAAGTGTTGCTACAACAGCATGATTCATCATCTTTACATAATACATTGGAAAATTATCATCTATACAGAATGAGTTTGAAAACTAAAAGCCCCATGTAGTTGAACCATTTTTCAGTGCCCTGTCAGGAACAGATACAGCTCTTGTGGCACTTGGGAGAGTGAACATTTCATAATGCAACTCCTTGTGAATGCAAAATAGATTTTTAAAACATTTTTCCTTCTTTTAGCAGGACTAGATTTTATTGTTCAAACCCATACAAAGCATACAAGAAATAAACATATTTTTTCTTTTATTTTATGCTTTACTCAGAAACAGTTTCTTTTTTTTTTAAGATTTTTATTTATTTATTAAGAGAGAGAGAGAGAATGGTAGAGAGGGAGGAAGGTCAGAGGGAGAAGCAGACACCCTGCCGAGCAGGGAACCCGAGCGGGACTCAATCCTGGGACTCCAGGATCATGAACTGAGCAGAAGGCAGTTGCTCAACCAACTGAGCCACCCAGATACCCAGAAACAGTTTCTTGCAAAGAAAAAGTGGGAAACCACAACGCTTAAGTAATCAAGATGAGCTCTTGAAGAGCAAAAAGCTACTAAAGTCTGAAGAGCAGCAAGATCCACCACACTCTGAACAACTTCTAAGTGTATTTGAGCAATCTTTTGAAAAAGTACCTTTACATGTACAGCTGATGATCCTTCTCTGAAAAAGTGACACCCCTATTAAAGAGATACCATTTGAAAAATATAAAAAGCCAGAATAAAAAAAAACTGTCATATTGTTTCAAAAGGAAGGTCACCATTCTCTTTTCCCAAAAGATAAAGTTTTCTCATGATGGCCTTGGTGATCTGTAAGTGATAATACCAAGTGGTTGAGAAATTCAATCCTAGGGCAGGTCTAACTGGCAAGACTTCATCTTATTGGATTATTTCAATGGGAGATATAATCACTGAGATGTAAATATTCTGCAATAATAACATATCCATTAGCCACTGCCACAATAACGCTGCATAACAAACAGCTACACAAATCTCAGTGGCATTCGACAATAAGCATTTATTTCTTGCCCATGCATATATGGGGCAGTTGGGTTTTACTGATACAGGCTGGGTTCAGCTGTGATTCAAGGCTATGAGTTAGGTCCAGGTCTGTTCCACATGCCCCTCTACCTTCTAAGATAAGAACCTCCAAAGCATCTTCTTCTTATGGTGAAAGGCAGGAGGTCAAAGGAAGCAAAGTCAATTACAGAAGCATATTACAAATCTTTGCTTGCATCATATCCACCAACATCCCATTCACTCACACAAGTCACATGGTGAAACCCAAAGTCAAAGAGCAGGAAAGAAGTCTTTGTCTTCCATAAGGCCATGCCAAAGATATTGAAGAACGGAGACCAGTGATTCAATCTACCACAAACAGCATATACATTTTATAGTACTGAACAAGATATACCCTTTTTGGAACACACAGCAAATAAAGACCTATCCCTTGAAAGCACTTTGTCCACCAGGAAACCATGAGATCATGATAGCCTAAGCCATTCTTAATGATTATGTTGTTCAGCGCTATGAGTGTTAGTACATCAAACAATTCAATAAAGATTACCATAGGGCGCCTGGGTGGCTCAGTTGGTTAAGCGACTGCCTTCGGCTCAGGTCATGATCCTGGAGTCCCGGGGTCGAGTCCCGCATCGGGCTCCCTGCTCAGCGGGGAGTCTGCTTCTCCCTCTGACCCTCTTCCCTCTCGTGCTCTCTCTCTCTCTCATTCTTTCTCTCTCAAATAAATAAATAAAATCTTTTAAAAAAAAAAGATTACCATAAAGGTAGAGGGGGCGGAGCAAGATGGCAGAGGAGTAGGAGACCTGGATTTCGTCTGGTCTCAGGAATTCAGCTGGATAGGGATCAAACCATTCTGAACACCTACAAACTCAACAGGAGATCGAAGAAAAGAATAGCAACAACTCTCTGAACGGAAAAGCGACCACTTACTGGAAGGTAGGACGTGCAAAGTGAATCCGTGGTGATATTCGGGAGGATAGATGGCGGGGGAGGGGGTCTCCATCTGCCACTTCTGGCAAGTGATAAGAGCCGCAGAGCACAAAATCTGAACTTTTAGAACTCGGCTCCACTGAGGGACGTCCCTCCAGTGGCTAACCGGGGGGTGGAAGCCTTGCGGGACAGTGTGGTCTCAGGACCCTCGGGGTCACAGAAAGACCAGGGGTGCCTGAGTGTGGCAGAGCTCCCAGGTATCAGACCGGGGAAGCCCGCTGCAGAGACGGAGCTGAGGCGCGGGCTCTCAGCTCGGGGTTGCCATAAACTGTGATCCGCGGCCCAGTCGGGCCACTGCTCCTCCAGCAGGGACCCAACAAGCGGCAGATCTGGGGAGATTCCCCTTCCTCCCCCAGGAGTGGCGCGGGAGCGCACCGCAGGGATCTGTTGGTTTTGGAGACTCCACATGGGGTCGGGTGCCAGAGATAGAAACGCTCGGTCACAGGCTGGGTGAGCGCGGAGTGCGGCCGGAGACCAGGGACACGGGAGTGACTGCTTTTCTCTGGGGGCGCACTGAGGAGCGGGGCCCCGAGTTCTCGGCTCCTCCGGGGCGGAAATTGGGAGGCCACCATTTTCACCCTGGTCCTCCCAAGCTGTACCGAGAGCTTGCAGGGAACAAAAGCTCCCAAGAGCAAACCCGAGCAGATTGCTTAGCCCGGACCCAGCAAGGGCGGGGCAATTCCGCCTCCGGCAAAGACATTTGGGAACCACGGCAACAGGCCCCTCCCCCAGAAGATCAGCACAAACAGCCAGCAAGCCAAGACCAAGTTTACCGATCAAGGAGAACGGGAGAACTCCAGCGCTAGGGGAGTACTGCACATAGAATTCATGGCTTTTTTACCATGATTCACTAGTTTTTCAAAGTTAATTTTTTTTAACTGTCTTTTCTTTCTTTTTTTTGAATTTTTCTTTTTCCCTTTTTCAAGCAACATCTTATCAATCCCTTTTTTAAAAAATATTTTTTGGGGGGAAGAAAAGATGGTAGAGAAGTAGGGGACCCTATTTCAACTGATCCCCGGAATTGAGCTGGATATCTACCAGACCACTCTGAGCACCCATGAAACCAGCCTGAGATGTAAGAAGATCTGGATCTTTACAAACAGAATATCGCTGGCGGTTGGTTTCGAGGTATGAAGCGGGGAGCCATGATTCCACAGGCAGATATCAGAGGATAAACAGCAACAGGAGGGTGCCTGGCCGTGGGGAACCTACACCGCCGGTGAGCGACAGCCTTGCGCGCTGGGGACAGGCCACAGACTGACAGACAGGTAGCAGCGGGGAAAGGACTTTAGGGCAGCCCCCAGGGCGGAAACCCGGAGCGGCGGGGTCGGGCCTGTGAACTGGGAGCAGCTGGCGGTTTTAGAAGCACAAAGGGCAGAGACGTGGTCTTACCTGGAGGCAGGACTGGGGGCGCTGCGGAGGGGCGCACAACCCAGGCCGCTGCAGTTTATAGCAGCACAGACAGAAACAGAGACAGTGTGGCCTGAAGAGCTCACTGAAGAACAGACTGCGGTCTCTCTCCTCTAAGGCAGAGGGTTGGAAACGGTCTTTTTTGCTCTGACTCGCAGAACAGACGTGGAAAGCCGCCAGGGAAAGCCGCCAGAGAACAAAAGTCCCAAAAACTGATTCCCGCGGAGCTCATCCCCCTCCACAGGGGATCAGGGCAACTCTGCCCAAACAGGGTTGCCTGACTAACAGCATGACAGGCCCCTCCTGCAGAAGACAGGCTGAGAAAACAAGAGGCTTGGGTTCTGGTCAATAATTTGGACTGTATACATTCCCTCAAAGACCCATCAACAGAATGACTAGGAGGATGAGCCCCCAAAATAGAAAAGACTCAGAGATTATGAATTATGCTGCAGATTTACAAATGGACCCAGATATTACCAAGAGGTCGGAGATGGAATTCAGGCTAGCAATTGTGAAGACAATGGCTAGAATGGCGAAATCAAATAATGGCAACATAGAGTCTCTAAGGGTAGAAATGAAAGCTGAATTGGCAGAATTTAAAAATGCTATCAATGAGATCCAATCCAATCTAGAAAATCTAACAGCTAGGGTAACTGAGGCAGAAGAACAAATAAGCAACCTGGAAGGCAATATAATAGATAAAAAGGGAAAAGAGGAGGCCAGGGAGAAACAACTCAGAATCCATGAAAATAGAATCAGAGAAGTAAGTGACACCATGAAGCATTCCAATGTCAGAATAATTGGAATCCCGGAGGGAGTGGAGAGAGAGAGAGGACTAGAAGATATATTTGAGCAAATCGTAGCTGAGAACTTCCCAGATTAGGGAAGTTCTCAGCTACGATTTGCTC
>NW_027397078.1:23068225-23103420 GCF_003265705.2 Callorhinus ursinus
TGTTGTCTAATTGCTGTGGCTAGGACTTCTAATACTATGTTGAATAGCAGTGGTGACAGTGGACATCGCTGCTGCGTTCCTGACCTTAGGGGAAAGCTCTCACCTTTTCCCCATTGAGAATGATATTCGCTGGAGGTTTTTCATAGATGGCTTTTATGATATTGAGGTATCTACCCTCTATCCCTATACTCTGAAGAGTTTTGATCAAGAAAGGATGCTGTACTTTGTCAAATGCTTTTTCTGCATCTATTGAGAGGATCATATGATTCTTGTTCTTTCTTTTGTTAATGTATTGTATCACGTTGCTTGACTTGCGGATGTTGAACCAGCCTTGCAGCCCAGGGATAAATCCCACTTGGTCATGGTGAATAATCCTTTTAATGGACTGTTGGATCCTATTGGCTAGTATTTTGGTGAGAATTTTTGCAACCATGTTCATCAAGGATTTTGGTCTGTAATTCTCCTGTATATGGGGTCTTTGTCTGGTTTTGGGATCAAGGTAATGGTGGCCTCATAAAATGAGTTTGGAAGTCTTCCTTCCATTTCTATTATTTGGAACAGTTTCAGGAGAATAGGTATTAATTCTTCTTTAAATGTCTGATAGAATTCCCCTGGGAAGCCATCTGGCCCTGGGCTTTTGTTTGTTGGGAGTTTTTTGATGACTGCTTCAATTTCCTTAGTGGTTATAGGTCTGTTCAGGTTTTCTGTTTCTTCCTGGTTCAGTTTTGGTAGTTGATACATCTCTAGGAATGCACCTATTTCTTCCAGGTTATCGAATTTGCTGGCAGAGAGTTGCTCATAATATGTTCTTATAATTGTTTGTATTTCTTTGGTGTTGGTTGTGATCTCTCCTCTTTCATTCATGATTTTGTGGATTTGGGTCATTTCTCTTTTCTTTTTGATAAGTCTGGCCAGGGGTTTATCAATCTTGTTAATTCTTTCAAAGAACCAGCTTCTAGTTTCGTTGATCTGTTCTACTGTTCTTTTGGTTTCTAGTTCATTGATTTCTGCTCTGATCTTTATTATTTCTCTTCTGCTGGGTTTAGGCTTTATTTGCTGTTCTTTCTCCAGCTCCTTTAGGTGTAGGGTTAGGTTGTATTTGAGAACTTTCTTGTTTCTTGAGAAAGGCTTCTATTGCCATATACTTTACTCTCAGGACTGCCTTTGCTGCATCCCAAAGATTTTGAACAGTTGTGTTTTCATTTTCATTTTCATTGGTTTCCATAATTTTTTTTAATTCTTCTTTAATTTCCTGGTTGACCCATTCATTCTTTAGTAGGAGGCTCTTTAGCCTCCATGTATTTGAGTTCTTTCCAACTTTCCTCTTGGGATTGAGTTCTAGTTTCAAAGCATTGTGGTCTGAAAATATGCAGGGAATAATCCCAATCTTTTGGTACCAGTTGAGACCTGATTTGTGACCTAGGATGTGATCTATTCTGGAGAATGTTCCATGGGCACTAGAGAAGAATGTGTATTCTTTTGCTTTGGGATGGAATGTTCTGAATGTCTATAAAGTCCATTTGGTCCAGTGTGTCATTTAAAGTCTTTATTTCCTTGTTGAACTTTTGCTTAGATGATCTGTCCATTTCAGTCAGAGGGTGTTAAAGTCCCCCACTATTATTGTATTGTTTTCAATGTGTTTCTTTGCTTTTGTTATTAATTGCCTTATATAATTGGCTGCTCCCAAGTTAGGGGCATAGATATTTACAATTGTTAGATCTTCTTGTTGGATAGACCCTTTAAGTAGGATATAGTGTCCTTCTTCATCTCTTATTACAGTCTTTGGATTAAAATCTAATTTGTCTGATATAAGGATTGCCACCCTAGCTTTCTTTTGGTGTCCATTAGCATGGTAAATGGTTTTCCACCCCCTCACTTTCAATCTGGGGGTGTCTTTGGGTCTAAAATGAGTCTCTTGCAGACAGCATATCGATGGGTCTTGTTTTTTAATCCAATCTGATAGCCTGTGTCTTTTGATTGGGGCATTTAGCCCATTTACATTCAGGGTAACTATTAAAAGGTATGAATTTAGTGCCATTGTATTGCCTGTAAGGTGACTGTTACTCTATATTGTCTGTGTTCCTTTCTGATCTATGCTGCCTTTAGGCTCTCTTTTTGCTTAGAAGACCTCTTTCAATATTTCTTGTAGGGCTGGTTTTGTGTTTGCAAATTCCTTTAGTTTTTGTTTGTCCTGGAAGCTTTTTATCTCTCTTTCTATTTTCAGTGATAGCCTAGCTGGATATAGTACTCTTGGCTGCATATTTTTCTCGTTTAGTGCTCTGAATCTATCATGCCAGTCCTTTCTGGCCTGCCAGGTCTCTGTGGATAGGTCTGTTGCCAATCTAATGTTTCTACCATTGTAGGTTACATATCTCTTGTCCCGAGCTGCTTTCAGGATTTTCTCTTTGTCTCTGAGACTCTTAAGTTTTACTATTAGATGTCAGGGTGTCGACCTATTTTTATTGATTTTGAGAGGGGTTCTCTGTGCCTCCTGGATTTTGATGTCTGTTTCCTTCCCCACATTAGGGAAGTTCTCTGCTATTATTTGCTCTAATATACCTTCTGCCCCTCTCTCTCTTTCTTCTTCTTCTGGGATCCCAATTATTCTAATGTTGTTTCGTCTTATCGTATCGCTTATCTCTCGAATTCTGCCCTCGTGATCCTGTCGTTGTTTCTCTCTCTTTTTCTCAGCCTCTTTATTTTCCATCATTTGGTCTTCTATATCACTGATTCTTTCTTCTGCCTCATTTATCCTAGCAGTTAGTGCCCCCATTTTTGATTGCACCTCATTAATAGCCTTTTTGATTTCGACTTGGTTAGATTTTAGTTCTTTTATTTCTCCAGAAAGTGTTTCTCTAATAACTTCCACGCTTTTTTCAAGCCCAGCTAGTATCTTTAAAATCATGATTCTGAACTCTAGGTCCGACATCGTACTAATGTCAGTATTGAGTAGGTCCCTGGCAGACGGTACTACCTCTTGTTCTTTTTGCTGAGGTGATTTTTTTCATCTTGTCATTGTGTCCAGAGGAGAATAGATGAATGAGACAACAAAATGCTAACAGGTTAACAATGTCTCCAGCAAATATACTCTATACAAATCAGAAAAGACCTGAAACCAGGGGACAAGAAAGGGAAAGAAAGAAGAGAGAAAAAAAAGGAAAAAGAAAAAGATAAAAACAAACAAAAACAGAACAAAACAAAAAAAAACAGAATATGATCAAATATGATCAGGCTAGTGCATAGATCAGTGCCACACACTAGCTTTTGGGCATATTTTTGTCCGTTAGAAGAAACTGCCTCCTAAAATTTTAAAGGAAGAAATACTTATATATGTACAAAATAAGGGTTGATACAATGAAGGGATGGCAGATGACTGTAAAGATGAAAATTATAAAAGATTTTATAAAAGGAATTGATAAGATAAGAAGTTGTTTTTGAAAAAGAAAGAAGATTTAAAAAGAAAAAAAAGGAAAAAAAAAGGGAGAGAATGTGATCAGGCTGGAGAATAGAACAAAGCCACACACTAGTGATTTAGGATATATTTTGATCTGTTAGAAGAAATTGTATCTCAAAATTTTAAAGAGAGAACAACTTATATATATATGTCAAAAATAAGGGTAACTACTATGAAGAGATAAAAATATGACTCTAAAAATGAAAAATAAAAAATGTTTTTTTTAAAAAGGGATTGATAAGATGTTGTTTGAAAAACGGAAAAAGAAAAATTCAAAAAAAAGTTAAAAAAATTAATTTTGAAAAACAAATGAATTATGGTAAAAAAGCCATGAATTCTATCTGCGATATTCCCCTAGCGCTGGAGTTCTCCCGTTCCCCTTGATCGGTAAACTTGGTCTTGGCTTGCTGGCTGTTCGTGCTGATCTTCTGGGGGAGGGGCCTGTTGCCGTGGTTCCCAAATGTCTTTGCCGGAGGCGGAATTGCCCCGCCCTTGCTGGGTCCGGGCTAAGCAATCTGCTCGGGTTTGCTCTTGGGAGCTTTTGTTCCCTGCAAGCTCTCGGTACAGCTTGGGAGGACCAGGGTGAAAATGGTGGCCTCCCAATCTCCACCCGGAGGAGCTGAGAACTCCGGGCCCCGCTCCTCAGTGAGCCCCCAGAGAAAAGCAGTCACTCCCTTGTCCCCGGTCTCCAGCCGCTCTCCATGCTCACCCGGCCTGTGACCGAGCGTTTCTATGTCTGGCACCCGACCCCATGCGGAGTCTCCAAACCCAGCAGATCCCTGCGGTGCACTTCCGCGCTGCTCCTCCCAGGGGAGGAAGGGGAGTCTCCCCGGCTCTGCCGCTGGTTGGGTCCCTGCTGGAGGCGCAGTGGCCCGACTGGGCCGCGGATCACAGTTTATGGCAACCCCGAGCTGAGAGCCCCCGCCTCAGCTCCGTCTCTGCAGCCGGCTTCCCCGCTCCGATACCTGGGAGCTCTGCCGCACTCAGGCACCCCCGGTCTTCCTGTGACCCCGAGGGTCCTGAGACCACACTGTCCCGCGAGGGTTCCACCCCTCGCTTAGCCACTGGAGCGACATCCCTCAGCGGAGCAGACTTCTATAAGTTCCGATTTTGTGCTCCGCGGCTCTATCACTTGCCAGAAGCGGCCGACGGAGGCCCCCTCCCCCACCGTCTATCCTCCCGAATATCGCCTCAGATTCACTTCTCCACACGTCCTACCTTCCCGTAAGTGGTCGCTTCTCTGTTCAGAGAGTTGTTGCTATTCTTTTCTTCGATCTCCTGTTGAGTTCGTAGGTGTTCAGAATGGTTTAATCCCTATCCAGCTGAATTCCTGAGACCAGATGAAATCCAGGTCTTCTACTCCTCCACCATCTTGCTCTGCCCCGAAGGGGGATTCTATAAAAGGAGAAAGACCCCAAGAGTGATCTACAACAGAAATTTACAGGGACAATCTATAAAAACGTCTTCACAGGCAACATGATGAAAATTAATTCATATCTTTCAATAATCACTCTCAATGTGAATGGCCTAAATGCTCCCATAAAACAGCACAGGGTTGCAGATTGGATGAAAAAACAGGACCCATCCATAGGCTGCCTACAAGAGACTCATTTTGAATCTAAAGATACATCCAGACTGAAAGTGAAGGGATGGAGATCCATCTTCCATGCCAGCGGACCTCAAAAGAAAGCTGGGGTAGCAATTCTTATATCAGACAAATTAGATTCTAAACTAAAGTCTGTAATTGGAGACACAGAAGGACACTATATCATTCTTAAAGGGTCTATGCAACAAGATCTAACAACTGTAAATATCTGTGCCCCCAAAATGGGAACAGCCATCTACATAACCCAACTGTTAACCAAAATAAAGAGTCATATTGATAACAAAACGTTAATTGTAGGAGACCTCAATACTCCACTCTCAGCAATGGACAGATCATCTAAGCAGAAAATCAACAAGGAAACAAGAGCTTTGAATGATACATTGGACCAGATGGACCTCACAGATATTTGCAGAACATTCCACCCTAAAAACAACAGAATACTCATTCTTCTCGAGCACACATGGAACTTTCTCCAGAATAGACCACATGCTGGGTCACAAATCAGGTCTCAACCGATACCAAAAGATTGAGATTATTCCCTGCATATTCTCAGACCACAATGCTTTAAAATTGGAACTCAATCACAAGGAAAAATTTGGCAGAAATTCAAACACTTGGAAGCTAAAGACCACTCTGCTCAAGAATGTTTGGGTTAACCAGGCAAAGAAGAACTTAAAAAATTCATGGAAATCAATGAGAACGAAAACACATCAGTCCAAAACCTATCGGATACTGCAAAGGCGGTCCTAAGGGGGAAATACGTAGCCATCCAAGTCTCACTCCAAAAAATAGAAAAATCCCAAATTCTCCAACGAACTTTACACCTTAAAGAACTAGAGAAAAAGCAACAAATGATGCCTAAGCCACGCATTAGAAGAGAAATAATTAAAATTAAAGCAGAGATCAATGAATTAGAAACCAGAAACACAGTAGATCAGATCAATGAAACTAAAAGTTGGTTCTCTGAAAGAATTAATAAGATCAATAAACCACTGGCCAGACTTACCCAAGAGAAAAGAGAAAGGACCCAAATTAATAAAATTATGAATGAAAGGGGAGAGATCACGACTAACACCAAGGAAATAGAAAGAATTATTAGAAATTATTATCAACAACTATATGCCAATAAACTGAGCAATCTGGATGAAATGGAGGCCTTCCTGGAAACCTATAAGTTGCCAAGACTGAAACAGGAAGAAATTGACAACCTGAACAGGCCAATAACCAGTAATGAGATTGAAGCAGTGATCAAAAACCTCCCAAAAAACAAGAGCCCAGGGCCTGATGGATTCCCTGGGGAATTCTACCAAACATTCAAAGAAGAAATAATACCTATTCTACTGAAGCTGTTTCAAAAAATAGAAACAGAAGGAAAACTTCCAAATTCATTCTATGAAGCCAGCATTACCTTAATCCCCAAACCAGGCAAAGACCCCATCAAAAAGGAGAATTTCAGACTGATATCCCTGATGAATATGGATTCCAAAATCCTCAACAAAATCCTAGCTAATAGGATCCAACAATACATTAAAAGGATCATCCACCACGACCAAGTGGGATTTATCCCCGGGGTGCAAGGGTGGTTCAACATTTGCAAATCAATCAATGTGATAGAACACATCAATAACAGGAGGGAGATGGACCATATGGTCCTCTCAATTGATGCAGAAAAAGCATTTGACAAAATACAACATCCTTTCCTGATTAAAACTCTTCAGAGTATAGGGATAGAGGGAACATTCCTCAAGTTCATAAAATCCATCTATGAAAAACCCACAGCGAATATCATCCTCAATGGGGAAAAGCTGAGAGCTTTTCCCTTAAGATCAGGAACACGTCAAGGATGCCCACTCTCGCCACTATTATTCAACATAGTACTAGAAGTCCTAGCAACAGCAATCACACAACAAAAAGAAATAAAATGTATTCAAATTGGCAAAGAAGAAGTCAAACTCTCTTTTTGCAGATGACACGATACTTTATGTGGAAAACCCAAAAGACTCCACCCCCAAATTACTAGAACTCATACAGCAATTCAGTAATGTGGCAGGATACAAAATCAATGCACAGAAATCAGTTGCTTTCTTATACACTAACAACATAACTGTAGAAAGAGAAATTAAAGAAACGATTCCATTTACAATAGCACCAAAAACCATAAAATACCTCAGAATAAACCTAACCAAAGAGGTAAAGGATCTATGCTCTAGGAACTACAGGAAAGTCATGAAAGAAATTGAAGAAGACACAAAAAGATGGAAAAATATTCCACGCTCATGGATCGGAAGAATAAACATTGTTAAAAAGTCTGTGCTACCCAGAGCAATCTATACCTTCAATGCCATCCCGATCAAAATTCCAATGACATATTTCAAAGTGCTGGAACAAACAATCCTAAAATTTGTATGGAATCAGAAAAGACCCTGAATCACCAAGGAAATGTTGAAAAAGAAAAACAAAGCTGGGGGCATCACATTGCCCGATTTCAAGCTCTATTACAAAGCTGTGATCACCAAGACAGCATGGTACTGGCACAAAAACAGACATATAGACCAGTGGAACAGAATAGAGAGCCCAGATATGGACCCTCAACTCTATGGTCAAATAATCTTTGACAAAACAGGAAAAAACATGCAATGGAAAAAAGACAGTCTCTTCAATAAATGGTGCTGGGAAAATTGGACAGCCACATGCAGAAGAATGAAACTCGACCATTCTCTAACACCATTCACAAAGATAAACTCAAAGTGGATGAAAGACCTCAATGTGAGACAGGAATCCATCAAAATCCTAGAGGACAACGTAGGCAGTAACCTCTTTGACATCGCCCACAGCAACTTCTTTCAAGATACATCTCCAAAAGCTGGATGAACTTTTGGGACTTCGTCAAGATAAAAGCTTCTGCACAGCAAAGGAAACAGTCAACAAAACAAAGAGGCAACCCACAGAATGGGAGAAGATATTTGCAAATGACACTACAGATAAAGGGCTGGTATCCAAGATCTATAAAGAACTTCTCAAACTCAACACCCAAAAAACAAATAATCAAGTCAAAAAGTGGGCAAAAGATATGAAAAGACCCTTCTCTGAAGAAGACATACAAATGGCTAACAGACACATGAAAAAATGTTCATAATCATTAGCCATCAGGGAAATTCAAATCAAAACCACATTGAGATACCACCTTATACCAGGTAGAATGGCAAAAATGAATAGGGAAAGAAACAAATGTTGGAGAGGTTGTGTAGAAAGGGGAACCCTCTTACACTGTTGGTGGGAATGCAAGTTGGTACAGCCACTTTGGAAAACAGTGTGGAGGTTCCTCAAGATGTTAAAAATAGAGCTACCCTATGACCCAGCCATTGCACTACTGGGTATTTACCCCAAAGACACAGATGTAGTGAAAAGAAGGGCCATATGCACCCCAATGTTCATAGCAGCAATGTCTGCAATAGCCAAACTATGGAAAGAGCCGAGATGCCCTTCAACAGATGAATGGATAAAGAAGATGTGGTCCATATATACAATGGAATATTACTCAGCCATCAGAAAGGACGAATACCCAACTTTTACATCAACATGGATGGGACTGGAGGAGATTATGCTAAGTGAAATAAGTCAAGCAGAGAAAGTCAGTTATCATATGGTTTCACTTATTTGTGGAACATAATAGCAAGGATGACACTACGAGAAGGAAGGGAAAAATGAGGTGGGGGGGATCAGAGGGAGAGATGAACCATGAGAGACTATGGACTCTGAGAAACAAACAGGGTTTTAGAGGGGAGGGGGGAGGGGGGATAGGTTAGCCTGGTGATGGGTATTAAGGAGGGCATGTACTGCATGGAGCACTGGGTGTTATATGAAAACAATGAATCGTGGATCACCACATCAAAAACTAATGATGTACTGTATGGTGACTAACATAACATAATAAATTTTTTAAATAAATAAATAATATTTTTTTATTTTTCATTTTTAGAGTCATATTCTATCCATTCATAGTAGTTACCCTTATTTTTGGCATATATATATAAGTTGTTCTCTATTTAAATTTTTGAGATACAGTTTCTTCTAACGGATCAAAATATATCCTAAATCTCCAGTGTATGGATGGGTTCTAGTCTCCTTCCTGATCATATTCTCTCCCTTTTTTTTAAAAATCCTCTTCTTTCTTTTTTCAACCAACTTCTAATCAATTCCTCTTATAAAATCTTTTATACTTTTCATCTATACAGTCATATCCCATCCCTTCATCATATTAACCCTTATTTTTGTACATATATAAGTTTTTCTTTCTTTAAAATTTTGGGAGGCACTTTCTTCTAACAGACCAAAATACGCCCAAAATCTAGTGTGTGGCACTGATGTATGAACCAGCCTGATCATATTTGATCATATTCTGTTTTTTTTGTTGTTGTTGTTTTCTGTTTGTTTTTATCTTTTTCTTTTTCTTTTTCTTTTTTTCTTTTTTCTTTCTTTCCCTTTCTTTTCCCCTGGTTTCAGGTCTTTTCTGATTTGTTTAGTGTATATTTTCTGGGGACATTCTTACCTTGTTAGCATTCTGTTCTCTCATTCATCTATTCTCCTCTGGACAAAATGACAAGATGGAAAAAATCACCTCAGCAAAAAGAACAAGAGGCAGTACCGACTGCCAGGAACCTAATAAATATGGACATTAAGTACAATGCCTGAACTAGAGTTCAGAATGATGATTTTAAAGATACTAGCTGGGCTTGAAAAAAGCATGGAAGTTATTAGAGAAACCCTTTCTGGAGAAATAAAAGAACTAAAATCTAACCAAGTCGAAATCAGAAAGGCTACTAATGAGGTAAAATAAAAAATGGAGGCTCTAACTGCTAGGATAAATGAGGCAGAAGAGAGAAATAGTGATATAGAAGACCAAATGATGGAAAATAAAGAAGCTGAGAAAAAGACAGATAAACAACTACTGGATCACAAGGGCAGAATTCGAGAGATAAGTGATATGATAAGACGAAACAACATTAGAATAATTGGGATCCCAGAAGAAGAAAGAGAGACAGGGGCAAAAGGTATAGTGGAGCAAATTATAGCAGAGAACTTCCTAATTTGGGGAAGGAAATAGGCATCAAAATCCAGGAGGCACAGAGAAACCCCTCTCAAAATCAATAAAAATAGGTCAACACCCTGACATCTAATAGTAAAACTTAAGAGTCTCAGAGACAAAGAGAAAATCCTGAAAGCAGCTCGGGACAAGAGATATGTAACCTACAATGGTAGAAACATTAGATTGGCAAAAGACCTATCCACAGAGACCTGGCAGGCCAGAAAGGACTGGCATGATAGATTCAGAGCACTAAACGAGAAAAATATGCAGCCAAGAATACTATATCCAGCTAGGCTGTCATTGAAAATTGAAGGAGAGATAAAGAGCTTCCAGGACAAACAAACCTAAAGGAATCTGCAAACAAGAAACCAGCCCTACAAGAAATATTGAAAGGGGTCCTCTAAGCAAAGAGAGAGCCTAAAAGCAACATAGACCAGAAAGGAACAGAGACAATATACAGTAACAGTCACAGGCAATACAATGGCAATAAATTCATATCTTTCAATAGTTACCCTGAATGTAAATGAGCTAAATGCCCCAATCAAAAGACACAGGCTATCAGATTGGATTAAAAAACAAGACCCATCGATATGCTGTCTGCAAGAGACTCATTTTAGACCCAAAGACACCCCCAGATTGAAAGTGAGGGGGTGGAAAACCATTTACCATGCTAATGGACACCAAAAGAAAGCTGGGGTGGCAATCCTTATATCAGACAAATTAAATTTTAAACCAAAGGCTGTAATAAGATATGAGGGAGGACGCTATATTCTACTTAAAGGGTCTATCCAACAAGAAGATCTAACTGTTGTAAATATCTATGCCCCTAACATGGGAGCAGCCAATTACACAAGCCAATTAATAACAAAAGCAAAGAAACACATTGAAAACAATACAATAATACTGGGGGACTTTAACACCACCCTCACTGAAATGGACAGATCATCTAAGCAAAAGATCAACAAGGAAATAAAGACTTTAAATGACACACTGGACCAAATGGACTTCAAGATATTTTCAGAACATTCCATCCCAAAACAACAGAATACACATTCTTCTCTAGTGCCCATGGAACATTCTCCAGAATAGATCACATCCTAGGTCACAAATCAGGTCTCAACTGGTACCAAAAGATTGGGATCATTCCTTGCATATTTTCAGACCACAATGCTTTGAAACTAGAACTCAATCACAAGAGGAAAGTCAGAAAGATCTCAAATACATGGAGGCTAAAGAGCCTCCTACTAAAGAATGAAGGGGTCCACCAGGAAATTAAAGAAGAATTAAAAAAATTCATGGAAACCAATGAAAATGAAAATGAAAACACAACTGTTCAAATACTTTGGGATGCAGCAAAGGCAGTCCTGAGAGGAAAGTATATGGCAATACAAGCCTTTCTCAAGAAACAAGAAAGGTCTCAAATACACAACCTAACCCTACACCTAAAGGAGCTGGAGAAAAAAACAGCAAATAAATCCTAAACCCCACAGGAGAAGAGAAATAATAAAGAGCAGAACAGAAAGCAATGAAATAGAAACCAGAAGAAGAATAGAACAGATCAATGAAACTAGGAGCTGGTTCTTTGAAAGAATTAACAAGATTGATAAACCCCTGGCCAGACTTACCAAAAAGAAAAGAGAAATGACCCAAATCTACAAAATCATGAATGAAAGAGGAGAGATCACAACCAACACCAAAGAAATACAAACAATTATAACAGCATATTATGAGCAACTCTATGCCAGCAAATTAGATAACCTGGAAGAAACGGATGCATTCCTAGAGATGTATCAACTACCAAAACTGAACCAGGAAGAAACAGAAAACATGAACAGACCTCTAACCACTAAGGAAATTGAAGCAGTCATCAAAAATCTCCCAACAAACTAAAGCCCAGGGCCAGATGGCTTCCCAGGGGAATTCTACCAAACATTTAAAGAAGAATTAATACCTATTCTTCTGAAACTGTTCAAAAAAACAGAAATGGAAGGAAAACTTTCAAACTCATTTTATGAGGCCACCATTACCTTGATACCAAAACCAGACAAAGACCCCATCAAACAGGAGAATTACAGACCAAAATCCTTGATGAACATGAATGCAAAAATTCTCACCAAAATACTAGCCAATAGGATCCAACAGTACCTTAAAAGGATTATTCACCATGACCAAGTGGGATTTATCCCTGGGCTGCAAGGCTGGTTCAACATCCGCAAGTCAATCAATGTGATACAATACATTAACAAAAGAAAGAACAAGAATCATATGATCCTCTCAATAGATGCAGAAAAAGCATTTGACAAAGTACAGCATCCTTTCTTGATCAAAACTATTCAGAGTATAGGAATAGAGGGTACCTACCTCAATATCATAAAAGCCATCTATGAAAAACCCACAGCAAATATCATCCTCAATGGGGAAAAACTGAGAGCTTTCCCCCTATGGTCAGGAACGCGGTAGGGATGTCCACAATCACCACTGCTATTCAACATAGTTTTAGAAGTCCTAGCCACAGCAATCAGACAACAAAAAGAAATAAAAGGCATCTGAATCGGCAAGGAGGAAGTCAAACTGTCACTCTTTGCACATGATATGATACTTTATGTGGAAAAACCAAAAGACTCCACCGCAAAACTGCTAGAACTCATACAGGAATTCAGTAAAGTGGCAGGACATAAAATCAATGCCCAGAAATCAGTGGCATTCCTATACACCAACAACAAGACAGAAGAGAGACAAATCAAGGAGTCGATCCCATTTACAATTGCACCCAAAACCATAAGATACCTAGGAATAAATCTAACCAAAGAGGCAAAGGATCTGTACTGAGAAAACTATAAAACACTCATGAAAAAAATTGAGGAAGATACAAAGAAATGGAAAAACGTTCCATGCTCATGGATTGGAAGAACAAACATTGTGAAGATGTCAATGCTACCTAGAGCAATCTACACATTCAATGCAATCCCCATCAAAATACCATCCACTTTTTTCAAAGAAATAGAACAAATAATCTTAAAATTTGTATGGAACCAGAAAAGACCCCGAATAGCCAGAAGAATGTTGAAAAAGGAAAGCAAAGCTGACGGCATCACAATTCCGGACTTCCAGCTCTATTACAAAGCTGTCATCATCAAGACAGACACATAGATCAATGGAACAGAATAGAGAGGGTCCAAAAATGATCCCTCAACTCTATGGTCAACTAATCTTTGACAAAGCAGGAAAGAATGTCCAATGGAAAAAAGACAGTCTCTTCAACAAATGGTGTTGGGAAAATTAGACAGCCACATGCAGAAGAATGAAACTGGACCATTTCCTTGCACCACACACAAAAATAGACTCAAAATGGTTGAAAGACCTAGATGTGAGACAGGAGTCCATCAACATCCTAGAGGAGAACACAGGCAGCAACCTCTTCGACCTCAGCCACAGCAACTTCTTCCTAGAAATATCACCAAAGGCAAGGGAAGCAAGAGCAAAAATGAACTATTAGGACTTCATCAAGATAAAAAGCTTTTGCACAGCAAAAGAAACAGTCCACAAAACCAAAAGACACCTGACAGAATGGGAGAAGATATTTACAAATGACATATCAGATAAAGGGCTAGTATCCATAATCTATAAAGAACTTATCAAACTCAACACCCAAAGAACAAATAATCCAATTAAGAAATGGGCAGAAGACATGAACAGCCATTTCTGCAAAGAAGACATCCAAATGACCAACAGACACATGAAAAAGTGCTCAACATTACTCAGCATCAGGGAAATCCAAATCAAAACCTCAATGAGATACCACCTCACACCAGTCAGAATCGGTAAAATTAACAAGTCAGGAAATGACAGGTGTTGGCGGGGATGCGGAGAAAGGGGAACCCTCCTACACTGTTGGTGGGAATGCAAGCTGGTGCAACCCCTCTGGAAAACAGTATGGAGGTTCCTCAAAAAGTTGAAAATAGACCTACCCTATTTTAGATAGGGTAGAGCAATACATATATATTAATATAATGTAAGTACTCTTACATATAATACAATGTAAGTACTCTACAATAAGTAGAGCAATTGCACTACTGGGCATTTACCCCAAATATACAAATGTAGGGATCCAAAGGGGTATGTGCACCCCAACGTTTATAGCAGCAATGTCCACAATAGCCAAACTGTGGAAAGAGCCATCGACAGATGAATGGATAAAGAAGATGTGGTGTACACACACACACACACACACACACACACACACACACACACACACAATGGAATATTATGCAGCCATCAAAAGGAATGAGATCTTGCCATTTGCAACGACGTGGATGGAACTGGAGGTTGTTATGCTGAGCGAAATAAGTCAATCAGAGAAAGATTGGATGGGGTGGCTGGGTGATAGACACTGGGGAGGGTATGTGCTATGGTGAGCACTGTGAATTGTGCAAGACTGTTGGTTCACAGATCTGTACCTCTGAAACAAATAATACAATATATGTTAAAAAAAGAAGAAGAAGAAGAAGATAGGAGGGGAAGAATGAAGGGGGGAAATCGGAGGGGCAGACGAACCATGAGAGACAATGGACTCTGAAAAACAAACTGAGGGTTCTGGAGGGGAGGGGGTGGGGGGGTGGGTTAGCCTGGTGATGGGTATTAAAGAGGGCACGCTCTGCGTGGAGCACTGGGTGTTATGCACAAACAATGAATCATGGAACACTGCATCAAAAACTAATGATGTAATGTATGGTGATTAACATAATAAAAAATTTAAAAAAAAAGATTACCATGATGGTATAATTTTATCTCTATTATTTTGCCTTGTATTTTTATTTACATGTTTATAAATCCTACTGTTCCAAAAAGTATTTAATGATCTCTCTAAAGTTATCTGACTCACACTCTTACTATCCCTATTATCTGTTGGTATCCCTATTTAACTATTTGAAAGATCTTAATAGTTCATTTGTTCAAAAACTATTTTTTTAAAAAAATTAATCATTTACATTTGTCACTAATTATTATAGCATCTTACTCTTGCAATACCAAATACACATTTAAGTTTCAACTGATAATATAATTTAAATATATCAAATATATCTGTTATGAGTTGAATTGTGCCCCGGAAAAAAAATGTTAAGGTCCCAACCTCCGTGATCTGTGAATGTGAGCTTATTTAGAAATAGGGTCTTTACAGATGATCAAGTTAAGATGAGGTCATTAGAGTAGGCCTGAATCCAATATAACTGCTATTTTAATAAAAATGGGAAATTCTGGACACGGGGACAGGCACTTACAGGGAGAAGACAATGGGAAGACATAGGAAAAAGGCCATCTAAAGCCTAAGGCTTCCAGAAGTTAGGAGAGAAACATAAAACCAATTCTCCCTCACAGTCCTCAGAAGGAACCCCTTGATTTCAGACTTCTAGCCTCCAAAACTGTAAAACAGTAAATCTCTGTTAAGCCACCCAATGCAGGGTACTTTTCATGACAGCCTGAAGAAATTAATACAATCCGGGCGCCTGGGTGGCTCAGATGGTTAAGCGTCTGCCTTCGGCTCAGGTCATGATCCCAGGGTCCTGCGATCGAGTCCCGCATCGGGCTCCCTGCTCCTTGGGAGCCTGCTTCTCCCTCTGCTTCTCTCTCTCTCTATCCCTCTGTCTCTCATGAATGAATAAATAAAATCTTTAAAAAAAAAAGAAATTAATACAATCCTGTAGAAGGAGATTCTGTACTCTAAATCAAACAGAACACTAGATATTAATAATCCAAATGATATCCTTTTTTTATTTTACTGAGGCTATGTTCATTATTTTTAATGGTAACCTATACAACCAGATGATCAGTGATCTCACACAAGTCTCTGAATGCAAGAAATTACCATGAAGTAAGTATTTGGCTATCTGGACTTCTAAAGGCCAAAGACAAAGCCAATTTGGGACAAGTGGTGGAACAGAAACTAAAAGCTACTATATCTCTATTTATCGTAATCTTATATATACTCATTTTTACCTCGTTATTGTGTACAGTCTGCCTCCCCGCTACTCCTATTAGAATGTAAGCACCATGAGGGTGGAGATTTTTTTGTTTGCTTTGCTCACCGCTTTATCTTCAATACTAGAACTTATGCCTGGCCATGATAGATATTTAATAATTACTGCTTAAAGAATGAAATAAATCTCCAAGCAAGAGTCTAATAATTAAAGCTCCTGTTAATCATGCTACAGCTCTTTTTTCTCATCTCTTCACTTCTTCCCTTGGATGACCAGAGATATACACAGGCTGGGTACTCCTCCCGCACCCCGCTCCGGGAAACCCTATAACAAGAATGCATGCTCATTTGCCAGTTCCCCAGTTATCAACTGCAAAAGTAGGTCCGCCATAAGGAAAGCCCCCAGAGAGTCAATTATTTCAATACTGTTCTCAGCCTGCAATATTCCTGGGAGAGAAATTCACTCAGATGGACAGCAAGAAAGAAGTGCCAGGCAGAGTTGGCAATGCATAGGACTTGAAGTCAGACTAAGCTTGGTTAGATGCTCACGTTTCAATTTCTCTCTCATTTGCAGGTTCCTCCTATAAAATGGGAAGAGCAATGCTTCCTCCACAGCATGCTGTCCTGTGAACTGGGGTGTATCAAATGACCCTAGTGTTGTGCAGGGTAAGGTGAAGGATTCAGGCACAAGTCTAAGGAGTGATGGGATCGCAGCCAGTCAGAGAGAGGTCAGTGCCATCAAGACAAAATACAGGCCATCAGTGAGTTCCCGAAAGCTTACTCTAGGATGTCTGGCTTTACCTAAAGCTGTTGTAAGCAAAATCATCATAGTCTTCAGAGTGAGAGCTATTTGCCTCAAAGGTCAAAGGGGAGTTGTTTTTTTCTCCAGTTTCTACAGACT
The DNA here is from genome assembly GCF_003265705.2 of Callorhinus ursinus. NCBI lineage: Eukaryota > Metazoa > Chordata > Mammalia > Carnivora > Otariidae > Callorhinus > Callorhinus ursinus. Next base: position 23,085,247 of record NW_027397078.1, read on the forward strand.
GCATGCAGATTGCTCTGTTGAATGGTGGCATTAGCTGAAGCAGCATTTAGCAGTTCAACACACGGTTGAGTAAAGCCTAGGGGAGAATTAGATAATAACATTTCAAGGGGAAATTGCCAATGGACAAAAATAGCAAGGAGGCAGGGCAGCCTAGGGTTTGGCAGCGGAATTCTTAAAGAGGCAAAGCCACAAGGTCCTGTTCTTTTCAGCAAGTATTCTCTTGAGAGCCAGCTCTTTACTTCCAATCAGTGCTGTAACAGCTGAAGGCTTTGGCCTTTGAAAGCTACAGCAATTGCTCAGAGACAAGCTGAAATAACTAACATTTAATTCTGCATTTGCCACTTCTTCCACTCAGACACTATGGGGCAAATCCTGCCCATTGCTACAACCAAGGAACATGCAAAGCTACATTTGCAGATGTGGAGTTCACCACCATAAGAGGTTCCAGGAGGAAAAGGTCTATAGACTACGGCTCCCACTTTTGCCACCATGGAAATGAATCCTATAAACAGACAATAATTTAGAAGGTGATTACCCAATCTGAGAATGATCCAAGTCTTCCCACTGCTCACTTTTGGCACTTTAATAATTTTGCAACTCAACACCCAAAAAATGAATAATCTAATTTTAAAATGGGCAGAAGACATGAATACACATTTTTCCAAAGAAAACATACAGATGGCCAACAGACATATGAAAAGATGCTCAGCATCACTGATCATTAGGAAAATGCAAACTATAAACCACAATGAAGTACCACCTCACACCTGTCAGAATGGCTAAAATCCACAACACAAGAAACCACAGGTGTTGGTGAGGATGTGGAGAAAGGGGAACCCTCTTGCACTGTTGGTGGGAATGCAAGCTGGTGCAGTCACCCTGGAGAACAGTAAGGAGGGTCCTCAAAATGTTAAAAATAGAGCTACCCTATGACCCAGGAATTGCACTACTAGGTATCTACCCAAAGGATACACAAACTGGCATGGCACCCAGCAGGTACTAAACACATTCACAAGTACCCTTCTGACCCTCTTCCCAAACCTATTATCTAATCTTCTTCTCCACATCTATCCCTTCCAATGAATGCTCTTATTGCTGGAACACCTAGAAGGGCCTACCATGAGGGCCACTACTGTCTCATCGCCAATCTTTCAGAAACTCACCTGGCTTATATACCATCTCTTAAGAACTAGTTCTTTGCGGGGCGCCTGGGTGGCTCAGTTGGTTAAGCGACTGCCTTCGGCTCAGGTCATGATCCCAGGGTCCTGGGATTGAGCCATGCATCGGGCTCCCCGCTCCGCGGGAAGCCTGCTTCTCCCTCTCCCACTCCCCCTGCTTGTGTTCCCTCTGTCACTGTCTCTCTCTCTCTCTCTGTCAGTTAAATAAATAAATAAAATCTTAAAAAAAAAGAACTAGTTCTTTGCTTTCTGAAATACCACCAAATAACATAAGAAACTAATTTGCATTAAGGTGAAAACAGTAAAATCCTAAAAGCAAGCAAAAAGGGTGTTAGTTCATATGTTAGTTCAATGGCAGTTCATATGCTTAGTAGGCGAGAGTTTCTTTGAACATGGGGAAAAGAAAACTGAGAAGAATGCAGATTATTTAAACCTACCAAGACTTAAAGAATTATGTATAATAATGTCCTAGAAATGAAGAATAGAGTTCCTTAGTAAATTCACCAATACTCTCTACTCAAACAGAACATAAATACCAAAGTTGGACTTTCTGCTTCCAGTAATGGTATACAAAGTTATTCAGATCAAAGTATCTTTTGCAAATGGGGGGAGGGGGGCTGGATAAAATTGTCTTAATCACCTTAGAAGCATTAAATTGCTCCAAGACTGACTAAATTTTGGATGAAAGGCTGTCCAGAGAGATAAAGATATTACTGGAGCACCAAAGCCACTTGTGCCTACAGGGTATTTGTCTATACCACGTTACACATTTGGTCCAGAGGAGAAAGAAATCAAGGCCTAGGGTCAGCCAGGCATGGGCAGTCTCACAGGAGAGTCTCCACATATTGAGCTGTGATCATAACAGTTACACGACCAGCTCCAAAATCAACCATTGGCTCCCAAGACCACGAGGCTAGAGAGAAGCCCCGCCTTGGCAGAGGAAAAACTGAATAGGAAAATAATTGGTGACACATTTTGCCACCGAAAAGCCCTCAAGTGGATTTGCACCGGGTCGGCCAAAGAACCTGGTTTGAGATCGTCTCTGGTTGGGAATGTGTCCAAGCAGCCAGCAGAATTAAACCCGGAGCATCCCTGGAGGAAGGCACATTCCTCCTTGGCTTCAAAGAACCTCACAAATCAGAGGCCCATAAGCACTCAAGGATGACAAGGGACACAGGAAACAAAACAACATTAATCAGAAAAAGTATAAAAATAGACAGCAGAAACAGATGTGCACAGACTTCAGATACTGTAATTATCAAAAAGAGATATCAAAATAGCAATGTTTAAAGAAATACATAACAAACTTGAAAATATCTGCAAGGACAGGATGTTAAAAGTGACAGAGTAGGTTAAAAAAAACTTTTAAAAATAAAAAACTTGATTCTGAAATTAAAAACTCAATGGACATATTTGGCAGCACATTGAACAGAGCAGAAGCGGAAAAATGTGACCTGAAAGATAATGTCAAAAGAAATGAAAGAGAATAAAACCCAAAGAGAAAAGAATGAAAATGAAAGAAAAGAGAGTGAGAGATATGGAAGACACAGTGAGATGGTCTAAAATATATTTGATCCAAATCAAAGAGGGGAGAGAATGGAGCAGAGGCAATATTTCAAGAAATACTGGCTGATAATTTTCCAACACTAATGACAGACTTGAGGGCCCAGGGAATTTCAAACAGGACAAATGAAAAGAAGTCCACATCTAAATAAATTGGAGTGGAAAGGTAGAAAATCAAAGGCAAAGAGAACCAGAAGAAAAGAATGGCAGTTATCCTTTAAAAGATAGTAGTTATAGTTATGGGGCACCCAGTTGGCTCAGTCGGTTAAGCATCCGACTCTTGGTTTCGGCTGAGGTCAGGATTTCAGGGTCATGAGATTGAGCCTCACATCAGGGTCTGTGCTGGGCATGGAGACTGCTTAAGATTCTCTCTCTCTCTCTCCCCCTCTCTCTCCCCGTCTGTCTCTCTCCCACTTCCCTATCTCTCCCTCTCTCTCTCTCTCTCTGTGTCTCTCACACACAAGAACGAAAGAAAGAAAGAAAGAGCAGTTAGATCAAGAGTTGTCTTCAACAACTGAAGCCAGACCCAGCAGAATGATATTTTCGTTGTGATAAAAGAAAATAATCACTCATCTACAACTGCATACATCAGAAAGGTATCTTTCAAGAATGACGGTGAGGGGCGCCTGGGTGGCTTAGCCGTTAAGCATCTGCCTTTGGCTCGGGTCATGATCCCAGGGTCCTGGGATTGAGCCCCGCATCAGGCTCCCTGCTCCGTGGAAAGCCTGCTTCTCCCTCTCCCACTCCCCCTGCTTGTGTTCCCTCTCTTGCTGTGTCTTTCTCTGTCAAATAAATAAAATCTTAAAAAAAAAAAAAAAGAATGACAGTGAGATAATGACCTTTTCGGACAAACAAAAACTGATAAAGTATATCACCACAGTCTTCCTCCAAAGGAGACTTGAAAGGAAATATTTTAAGGAAAAGGAAAATGATTCCAAATGGAAGGTATATACCGAAAGAATGAAGATCAAAACAGAATGGTAAATATGAGGTCCAATGTAACTGAACACTGATTACATAAAACATTATCGACAAGGTCAAGTGACACCTGGACAAAAGAAACAAAACCAAGGCTTGTGAGTTTTAAATGCTTATATTACAAAAGAGGCAGGAATGAAAATTAGTGAACTAAGGACCCATGTCAATGTTAGGGGAAAAAAACAAAATATAACCCCCCCAAAAAAGGATGAAGGAAATAATAAAGGTAAGAAATTAATGAAATAGAAAACAGATATGTAATAGAAAGGAGGAGTAAATCCAAAAGTTGATTTTTTCAAAAGCCTAAGAAAACTGATAAACCCCTAGGGAGGCTGATTAAGTAAATAGAGAAAAGATGCAAATATCCAAAGTTCTGTATGAAAACTGATCATGACTCCAGATTCTGCAGACATTAAAAAAAGATAATAAAGTGACATTAAGAACATTTGAAATTAAACATATAGGTAAATTCCTAGAAAAAGGTAATATCAGGGACACCTGTCTAGCTTAGCCAGTAGAGCATGCAACCCTTAATCTCAGGGTTGTGAGTTTAAGGCCCACATTGGGCATGGAGCCTACTTAAAAGAAATGTAATATCAACATTAACTTAAGAGAAAATCTAAAAGGTCCCATAATCATTAAAGAACCTGAATCTGTAGTCAAAACCTTCTTCCAAAAAAAAAAAAAAAAAACCCTTCAGGCCTAGTTCCCTTCATTGGTGAGTTCTACAAAATACTCAGTAAAGAAATATCCCAATCTTACACAAATTCTTCCAGAGAACAGAGAATGAAGGAACACTGCTCCACCTTATTTTATGAGACTAGGATATTCTAACAAAGAAACTATGAGGAAAAAAAACTCAGGCAATTTCATTCAGGAACTCAGGCAAATCTCCCAAACAAAATATACCAAACTAAATCCAACATACTATGAAATCCAACATGACCAAAGTGAATTTACACTTGGGATGCCAGAAAAGCTTAATATTAGAAAAGCAACTGATTTAATTTGCCATTATTACTAGATTACCTTTTATTGAGCACCCTAGTTGGCATATTAAGGCAAGAAAAATAAATAAAGTAATAAAGATTAGAGAGAAAAAAACTGTTATTTGCAAGTGACATAATTAGGCCAAAAGCAAATGCAAAATTATCTATACTATTAAGATAATAAGGTAATTTAGCAACGTTGCTGGATATGAAAATCAATATGCCAAAAATACATGACATAGGAATTAAACTGAGTTTCTATATAACAGCATCGAGCAGTTTACTCAGACCTTTAAAAGATACTATTTATGATAACATCAAAAATATCAAATTCCTTAGAATAAATCTATCAAAAGATGTTTAAGAGTCCTATGGGGAAAACTGTAAAATGTCACTCAAAGATTTTAAAGAACTTTATAAATTGAGAGATACCATGTTTGTGGTTTGGAATCTTAACATTTTGAAAACACTAATTTACTTGAATTTGATATACTTATATATACTATATACTTAATACAATCCCAATGAAAATCCCAAAAGATATTTTTGGTCGAATTTGACAGGCTGATTCTAAAATGTATATGGGAATGCTAAAGGCAAAGACAAGCTTAGACACACCTGAACAAGAACAAGGTGGAAGGATCTCACTTAGCGGATATCAAAATATATTATAAAGTTGTAGTAATCAAGACAAAAATAGCAATGCAACAACTGTAGAAAAAGAAGCCACACATACATGCGCACTTGACATATGTGTTCGAGCACTGCACAGCAGTGCAGAAAGAAAAGTCTTTTCAATCAGTGGGACTGGGACACGTGGTTATCTAATGGCAAAACACTGAATTGGGACTTAGAACTCGCATATGCCCCCCCAAATTTCAATTCCAGGTGGATTAAAAACGTAAAAGTGAAAGGCAAAGATTTTAGAAAATAATATAGAAAAATATCTTCATGATCTCAGAGTAGAAAAAATTTCTGATGAAAAAAGCACTGACCATAATAAATTGGACTACATCAAAATGAAAAACTTTAGTGGTGAAAGAATGTCATCATAAAAGAGAAGATAACCCAGAGAATGGATGAAAATATTTGCAAATCATATATCTGATGAAGAGACTTTATAACCTGTTATATAAAGAACTCTTAGTACACAGTAACAAGACAACCCAAATTTTTAAATGGGCATAGATTCTGATAGATATTTCTCAAAAAAAGATACACAAATGGCCAATAAGTCCATGAAAAGATGCTCAACATCATTAGTCATTAGGGAATGCAAATCAAAACCACAATGAGGTGCCACATCACCCTCACTAGGATAGCAAAAAAAAAAAAAAAAAATATATATATATATATATATATCCACATACCTACCTACCTACCTATCTATCTATACATATCTATAGATAGATAGATGGAAAGTAACAAATTTTGGCAAGGATGGAGAGAAACTGGAACCCTTATATGTTCCTGTTAGAGATGTAAAATGGTGCAGCCTTTGTGGAAAACAGTTTGGCAGTTCCTGAAAAAGTTAAATATAACATTACCATAAGACCCAGCAATTCATCTCCTAGATGTATACCCAAGAGAATTGAAAACATAGGTCTACATAAAAACTTTTACATGAATGTTCATGGCAGCACTATTCATAACAGCCAAAAAGTGGAAAGAATCCAAATGTCTATCAACTGATAAATAGATAAGGAAAATGGCATATACTGAAAACTCTAAGACACTGATGAAAGAAATTAAAGCAGACACAAATAAATAGACATCCAGTGCTCATGGACTGAAAAAATTAATACTGTGTAAATGTCCATACCATCCAAAGCAATCTACAGATCCAATTCAATCTCTATCAAAATTCCAATGGCATTTTTTACAGAAACAGAAAAAAACAATTCTAAAATTCATATGGAGCCACCAAAGACTGTAATTGGCCAAAGCAAATTAGAGCAGGAGCACAGCTGGAGGCATCACACTTCCTGGTTTCAAAACATATTACAAAGCTATAGTAACAGGCATAAAAACATAAATATGATAGACCAATGGAACAGAAGAGAGAGACTAGAAATAAGCCCACACAAATAAACCCACCTGATCTTTGACAAGGGTGCCAAGAATACACAATGTGGAAACAATAAATAAATGATGTTGGGGAAACTAGATATCCACATGCAAAAGAACAAAATTGGACCCTTATCTTACACCATACACAAAAAGCAACTCAAAATAGATTAAAGATTTAAACATAAGACCTGAAACAGTAAGACTCCTAGAAGAAAACATAGTGAAAGAGCTACTTGACATTGGCCTTGGCAATGATTTCTTGGGTATGACCCAAAAGCACAGGCAACAAAAGCAAAACTAGACAAGCAAGATTACATCAAACTGGGCGCCTGGGTGGCTCAGTCAGTTGGGCGACTGCCTTCGGCTCGGGTCATGGTCCCGGGGTCCTGGGATCGAGTCCCGAGTTGGGCTCCCTGCTCAGCAGGGGGCCTGCTTCTCCCCTCCCTGCCACTCCCCTTGCTCGTGCTCTGTCTCTGATAAATAAAATATTTTTTAAAAAAAGATGACATCAAACTAAAAAGCTTCTACACAGCAAAAGAAAGAATCAACACAATGAAAAGGCAACAACGGAATGGGAGAAAATATTTGCAAACTATAGGTATGTTAAAGGGCTAATACCTGAAACAGATAAGGAATTCCTACAATTCAAAAGCAAAACCCTGAATATACATTTCTCCAAAGAAGACATACAAATGGCCAAAAAGTATATGAAGAGGCACTCAGCATCACTAATAATCAAAGAAATGCAAATCAAAACCACAGTGACATATCACCTCATACCTATCAGGATGGCAATTATAAAAAAAAAAAGGTATTTGTGAGGATTTGGAAAAATGAGAACCCCTGTACACAGCGGGCAGAAATGTAAATTGCTACAGTCACAATGGAAAACAGTATGGGGCTTCTTCAAAAAAAAAAAAATAGAACTACCATATGATCCAGCAAGCCCACTTCTGGGTATATATCCAAAGGAAATGAAATCAGGATCTTGAAAAGGTACCTGCACTCCCATGTTCACTGCAGCCTTATTCACATCAGCTGAGATATGGAAGCAACCTAAATGTCCATCAACGGATGAATGGATAAAGAAAATGGTATATACACGCTATGAAATATTATTCAGTCTTTAAGAAGGAAATCCTGCCATCTGCAACACCAGGGATGAGCCTGAAGGACATTATGCCAAGTGAAATAAGCCAGACACAGAAAAACAAATACTACATGATACCACTTATATGAGGAATCTAAAATAATCAAACTCAGGGCACCTAGGTGGATTGGTCAGTTAAGTGTCTGCCGTCAGCTCAGGTCCTGGGGTCCTGGGATCGAGCCCCGCATGGGGCTCCATGCTCAGCAGGGAGTCTGCTTCTCCCTCTCCCTCTGCCTTTCCCCCCACCCGGCTTGTGCTCTCTCTCTCTCTCTCTCTCTCTCAAATAAACAAAATCTTTAAAAAATAAAATAATCAAACTCAGAAGCAGAGAATAGAACCTGCCAGGTTGCCAGGTTGAGGGGAATGGGAAACAGGAAGGAATTAGTCAAAGAATGCAAATTTCAGTTATACAAGATGATTAAGTCCTAGAGAGCTACTGTACAGCATATAGTCCATTGTTAACTACATTGTATTGTATACCTAAAAATTTTCTAAGAAGGCGGATCTTATGTTAAGTGTTGTTATCGCAAATAATAATAATAATAAATTAAAAGGGGGGAGAAAACTTTTGGAGGTGATGGATATGTTTACGGCATAGATTCTAGTGATAGTTCACAGGTGAACACTTACCTCCAAATTCATTAGGTTGTATACGTTAAATATGTATTTAACCTGAGCTGAGCTCAGGTCTCGATCTCAGGGTGATGAGTTTGAGCCCCGCATTGAGCCCCACACTGGGTGTGGAGCCCACTTACAAACAATACGTACAGCTCTCTGTCAATCATACCTCAAAAAAGTGGTTTAAAAAAAAGAAAATGTGATCTATCCATACGATGGAATGTTATCCAGATATAAAAAGAATAGAAATACTGATACAAACTACGATATGGATGAACCTTGAAAGCACTATTTGAACTGAAAAAAGCCAGACACTAAGGCTACATGGCATGTAATTCCACTTAGATAAAATGTCCAGAATATGCAAATCAAACTGGGCGCCTGGGTGGCAAAAGTAGATAAAAAGTAGATTGGTGGCTGCTCAGAGCTGACAGCTGGGGAAGAGTAGGGAGGAATAAAGAGTGAATGCTAAGGGGTATGGGGTTTGTTTTGGTGGAAGTGAGAATGTTCTAAAATCCGATTGTGTTCATGATTGCATAAACCTGTGGATATATTTTTAAAACACCAAACTGTACACTTTGAAGAGGTGAATTGTAGGATATGCGACTTATATCTTAAGTTGTGTGAGAGAGACAGGAAGAAAGGAAGGTGGGAAAGAAGAAAGAAAGAAAGGGAGGGAGGGAGGAAGAAAGGAAGGAAACAAAAAGAACAAAAGGCAGCCAAAAAGAAAAATGAAACCCAGAAGAAACAGAGAATGCAGAGAACAGAAGAAAATCTCACAAAATGTCATTAAGCCTCAGAAAGCTAAGAAAAGATGTTACAACCATAGAATAAGAAGAGAACGGCATTTCAACAAGAAAAGGTTCTTGGAAATTAAAGTTTTATATCTAAAATTTTAAAAGTGAAATGACGTAGATAATAAAGTAAGGGAAACTTCCCCAGAAAGTAGAACTTACAGAGGCATGGAAAATAGAAGGGGGAAAAATCAAGAAACCTAAGAGGATCAATCCAAAAGATCCAATATCCAATCAACGGTGATTCTAGAAAGAGAACAAAACTGCGGGGAGGTGGGCTAATTATTGAAATACTAATACAAGAAATCATCCCAGAATTGAGGCACAGAGGCCTATAAAATAAAAGAAGCCTTCAAGAATTCAGCCCAATGAATTAAAAGAAGACACATACTAAGGCTCATCGTATTAAAATTCAAAATGGGGGAAAGACAAGGTTTTTAAATCATGTAGATCAAAATACTGTAAAACTTCCTAACAAGGGATTCTAGAAGGCAATGAAGCAAAGCCTTCACAACTGGGAGGAAAAAAGATTTCCAAAATCAAATTTTTAAAACCAACCAAATTACAAATTAAGTGTGACATTAGTTGTAGATCCCTTGAGACATAGACTTCCCAGGCATCCTTTTTAGGAAGTTACGGGGAAAAAATATGTTCTAGCACAAAAAGGAGTAAGCTTAGAAAATACCATGAGACCCATGAAACAAGAGATTCACAACATGGAGACACAGCCAGACATGTCAGGAGGCCAGCTGTGCAAGTGCCTTCAAATGCACCAACCAGCAGGGGAGAGGCATCTCTGGAGGTGAGACTCCACGAGAAAAAAAGTCAGTTGTTTAGTCTTCCCTTTGGAACACAGTTTTGACCAGTATATAAAGATCTAATGGAGCAGGCAGAAAAAAAGTTTAAAAGAAAGGTAATAAAAATAGGTCAGTTATTCACTTCAAGAAAATCAGGAAGTCATACAAGAAAAGAAAGGTAATCACAGATATAATTCCGCTCAGTGGTAAACGGTATTTATTTAGTTCTAATACTGTAAATACTGACTCCTGAGTCATCCACACATAGTAATAAAAGTGTAGTGGAAAAATGAGGGAAGGTCAAACGTATGCAGCATGTACTATGTGGATGAATAATAGAACAAAATTCTCATTTACCACTGCAGGAAGTCAACACTGTTATAAAATTGATAAATCAAAAAAATACCTTTTTATTTAGAAATAGAGAGGAACAGCAGAAACAGCTCACATAAAGAAAAGGAGGCGCACCCTTACCAGTTTCCTACAGCTCCTGTTAACAAACAACCACAAACTTGCTGGCTTAAAACAACAGGAATCTGCTCGCTCATAGTTCTAGAGGCCAGAAGTCTGAAATTAGCGTCACCAGGCTAAAATCAAGGCATCAGTAGGATCCCACTCCCGCCGGATCCCACGCCTGCCAGATCCCACTCCCGCCAGGGGCTCTAAGGGAGAGTCACTTCCTTGCTTCTTTCAGCCCACTACAAAGTCCAGTGTCAAATTCCACCCCACTCCTGGTGATACTGTCTCATTGCTCACTTGGCCAAGAACAACACAGCCAGTTTTCTTACAATCTGTCCATGAATCTTCTACACTGTGCCCAATGGACCATCTTTCCTGACTTCTAGATGAGCAGCCTCCAAATATTCTTGACAGTGCATCTCTACTGGAAAATAAAACGAGCAAGCTCCTCCAAGACATGATGTTTATTTATAAATTACAGGTGCCAGTGTATCAGTATATTATTATATACATGTAAAAACAGAAACTGTTATGGGTGAAAACTAAAGATAAATAGAATTAATACCATTTTCTTCAGACACCCAAATGAATCACCTTGTCAATTCTCTGAGGTACACACATCTCACTACCCAAAACACTCCTGTTGTGCATTCTCGATCCCCAAAACCCCAAGGAGGAGTTGTATTTTTTTTAATTTTTTTAATTTTTTTAATCTAATTTTATTTTGTTATGTTAATCACCACACAGTACATCACTAGTTTTTGATGTGGTGATCCACGATTCGTTGTTTTCGTATAACACCCAGTGCTCCATGCAGTACGTGCCCTCCTTAAGACCCATCACCGGGCTAACCCATCCCCCCACCCACCCCCCTCCCCTCCGAAACCCTTCATTTGTTTCTCAGACTCCATAGTCTCTCATGGTTCATCTCCCCTCCGATTTCCCCCCTTCATTTTTCCCTTCCTTCTCCTAATGTCCTCCATGCTGTTCCTTCTGTTCCACATAGAAGTGAAATCATATGGTAACTGACTGTCTCTGCTTGACTTATTTCACTTAGCATAGTCCAAGGAGGAGTTTTAAGGCCTGTTGGTTAAGATGGGAAAGCTGAAATGAGTCCTAGGCTTCCCACTCTAACTTCATCCACAGCAAGTCAGCTTGGATCTCTGTGATAAATGTCGGGGTTTTGCAATGATTTCAGTGGGAAAAGTATCCTCTGCAAAAAAAAAATAATAATAATAATAATAATAAAATTACAAAAAAATAATAATAGGTCTGAAATCTACTCCTCTGGAGCGCTGTCTTTTGGTGTGAGCTTCTGAGCGGCCTTTCACGCAGGTGGCACATGACATCACTCGGCCCCAGCTGTTGCTTATTAACTCAGCCTCTCTGCGACAGACACAGCCTTTTTACAACTTGACTTTTTTAAGGAGACAGCCCATTTTGCAAATCAACGGAACACATTACACACAGTTAGACTGCCGCATTCCACAAATATAAATTTGACAAAGAAATCCTATGTCTTCACAGCCTCCTCCAAACACGGATCATTCGGAAGTTCTGAAGGACACCAGGCTTGGCGGCAAAGCAAGCCTGTTTCGTCACTCTAAAGGAAATGCCCGCCCAGCCAACTGCACCTCCAGTGGGTTAAAGTTCAAGAAACCCAGAAGCCTCTAACCTTCACCAAAGCCTCGAAACCATCTCCAACATGAGCAGACTTTGTAAATGTGGTTTCTGCCGGCTCATAATGCCTAATTAGGCCTCGACCATGAGGCTAAGAGGTGGAGAAGAAAAGCCAGGACGCCTGCAGGCTGCCACTTGAGTTCACAGCAAAATGACAGGCGACATGCGCGATCCAAAGGGAAGAATCTGACAGTCATGCTTCAGTCTTTCAGCCACATTTCTTTTTTTACATGGAGAGGTTATAGCATCAAGAGTGTCATCTTCTAATAGAAAGGACAACTACATATAATGCATAATTGCCAGTCTAAATGACTTGTTATTTTGACTGCCTATTTTAAAATGTCTGTAATTGCTTCCAATGAGACTTGGAATAAACGATAAGTCAGCACAGGCGATAACTAGTGGAGACATAGCGTGGCTTTAGAAAACCCAGTACAAATTATTTTGTCATGTGTCAATTTCCACCAATTCCCAATTATGATCACAAGGCATTGGTCCTGCTTTTTGGGGGATGTATCTTCCAACTCTGTTCCACTTAAGCAACAGAAAGAGTATCACATGCAGGTGTATAAAAGACAAGGCAGTCTATTTTCAAGGGCAATGAACAGAAGCTGGCGGAGCCTGATAAATTCATGTTACAGAATTGTAGCTGGTGCCAAATTCTGGCCCTTTCTGTAAAACAAAACAAAGTGAGGTAAAAGCACACCTCACGGAGAGTTATTGCCATCTCTCCAAATGAATTCTTCCCCCCTCTCGTATGCTTGTTTGCCAAGTCTTAAAATAACAAATCACTTCTTTATAACAAAATTGTCTCCCTGGAATAATAGGCTTCAGTGTGAGTTCTCATAGAGCAATAGCTCCTCTAAATGACAGCAAAGGCTTGCAGCAGGGATGCAAGGCACATCTATTTCAGGGTTTCCCATTAAAGAGAAATGCAGTTTGGTAAGAAATGAAGTCATTTCCTGACTCATTGGGATGCCATGTTTAAACCACGGTTTTCTGCCTGAGGATACAGAGGTGGGAAAGATGTGGCAGCGCCTAAAAGAGATGAGTCATCCCTGAAGGATTCAGGAAACTGACTTTTTAAGGTCCTTCACACTGTATTACAACATATCAGGCAGGGAAAGAGGGTTAGTGACAGCCTTCGCCCATTCTTTCCATGGTAAGAAGAAGGTCCTCCATCTTACACACTTCGTTAGAGCCAGTTCCATAAGTGATCCGTTTAACTACAATTACATCTTGTACAAGTGAATGCAACAGGGACAGATCAATGTTTAGGCATTTTTAAACACTGGGAGATGGGCTATGGATTCAAAGCCTGTTCATTTTGTATGTTTCTAAAAATAAGCGAGTCAAAGTACCGAAAAAACATTTTTTGGGGCACCTGGGTGGCTGAGATGGTTAAGCGTCTGCCTTCGGCTCAGGTCATGATCCCAGGGTCCTGGGATCAAGTCCCGCATCGGGCTCCCCCGCTCAGCGGGGAGCCTGCTTCTCCCTCTGCTTCTCTCTCTCTCTCTCATGAATAAATAAATAAATAAAATCTTAAAATAAACATTTTTTGAAGGATGATACATAACGATTAAGCAAAAATTCTATGGATTTCTTATATTTAAAAAATGTTAATATACAGTCTCACGGCACACACTTGAGTGTCCAACTCTTGGTTTCAGCTCAGGTCGTGATCTCAGGGTCGTGAATCAAGCCCTGTGTCGGGCTCTGCACTCAGCATGGAGTCAGCTGGAGACTTTCTCTCCCTCTCCTTCTACCCCTCCCCACCCTCCCAAATAAATAAATAAAATCTTTTTTAAAAATTAAAAAATAAAAATATGCAGTCTCACTAGTGATCAAAGATAAATTTTATGACTTAAAATAACCATGCGATACCATTTTCCTATCAAATTAGCAACAGTTGACAAAATAAAGGGGGACGGATATTACTCAGAACTGGTGAGGGACTACAAATCGGCTCAACTTTCTGAAAGATGACTGGGCAACACCTATCAAAATCTTTTAAAATATTCACACTCCTTAACCCCATATTCTTCTTCTAGGAGTCTTTTTTTTTTCTTTGTCTTTTTTTTTTTTTTATTAAGATAAAATTGAGAGGCACCTGGGTGGCTCAGTCGGTTAAGCAGCTGCCTTTAGCTCAGGTCACGATCTCAGGGTCCTGGGATCAAGCCCCGCATCAGGCTCCCTGCTCGGTGGGGAGTCTGCTTCTCTGTCTCCCTCTGCTGCTCCCCCTGCTTGTACTCTCTTGCTCGCACTCTCTCTCTCTCTCAAATAAATAAAATCTTTAGAACAAAAGATATCATTGAGATACAACATTGCCTAAGGTGCACAACATGTTCATGTGATAAAAACACTCACAGACCATGAAGTGACCACCACTATAGTGTTCACTAACATCTCCGTCAAATCACATAATTACCATTTCTTTTTTGTGCTGAGAACATTTAAGACCTATTCCCTTAGCAACTTTCAAGTACATAATACAGTATTGTCAACTACAATCATCAGGCTGTACAACAGGTCCCCAAAACTTACTCAACTCATAACTGGAAGTTTATACCCTTGGACCAATATCTCCCCATTTCTCCCACCACCACCACCCCCAGCCCCAGGTACCCAGGGTAGAATACTCTGTTTCTAGGCGTTTGACTTTTTTAGATTCCACCTATAAGTGAGATCATACAGTTGATGAGTTGTCTGCTGGTTGACCCTGATTCTAAGCCCCTGGAAGACTACAGCCAATGAGAAGAGGACCGTGATGGGTGCAGGGTGCAGACTCTCCAGCGGATTAATAGTCGCCCTGGCAGAAACACTTTTACCAGTATTGCCATAGATGCCAAAACCCCACTGGATGGATGCTTCTTGAGTTTTAGCTGATTTCTTACAAAATATTAAATACTGGATGGAGATGAGAGGAGGGGTATCAGAGAAAGATATATAGAAACAGAGAGCACATCCAGAAAAAGAAGCAAATCGGATAAAGAAGATCTAAGATATGTAGAAAAGAAAGAAGGGGGAAAGGAATAGAAAACTATGATTTCCTCAAAACTACTGGATTACAGCAAATTATCTTACTAATTTAAAAAAATGAACATTTCAAAACACAACTCTAGAAAGTTGTATCCCCTAAGAATGACTGAGATTTATTAACTGCTTTCCATAGCTTTCTGTGCATCGGGCACTGGTCAATGAGCCAATACACATGTGAGATATTTACATTAACTCATTTAATCCATAGCACTCCTTTACGAGGTAGGTATGCCTACTGCTATCTTTCATAGAAGAGGAGAAGTGAGGTCCAGAGAGGTTAAATAACTTGTGGAAGCACTCACAGCTCCAAAGAGGAAGAGTAGGGGCTCAGCTCCAGGGTTTTCTGGCTATAGCACGGCCTCTATCCACTCCAGCCATAAAGGTCCCTCCTCGTGAAGCCCTAGAGTTCTTACCATGAGCCGCGCACACTTAACACAGAACATGTACAGTTCTGCATGTTTGTGGCATTTTCATCTTAGCACAACATGTCTTCCCAACGAGACTCTGAAACACTGAAGGCAGGAACCGTGAATAATACTTCTCTATAATCCTCACACTACTTAGCACTATTCTTCACTCATTAAATAAGATTTAATTGGACCTTCGTCAAAGAGATAACTTTCAAAATACCTATTCCAATAATTTTGCAATCAAATCAACTCTACCTACATCTGTGCTAAGAAGCAGTCACCTTTTGAGATTGCTGGAAATTTAAGTTTAGAAAAAAGACATTAATGCTTTTTTATCTCATTCTATTCCTTTTGATGGATGAAACCAAAAATAATCACTTTGCATCCCCAAAGTGCTCCACCCCCGTGAAAGCAGGGGGAGTGTGAGCCATCACTAGGACACAAATGTGTTCTGCTTGAAGCAATCAAATAAATCAAGCAACCCCCAAAATATAGTTAAAGCAAAGTGACTCAGACACAGTTCATGTTTTTAGTCACTTAGAATCCAAAGTTACTCTGAAACACGAATAGTTCTTAAAGCATTACTCATTTTGCTTTCTCTGATAAAACTAAAATAATCCAATACAATTATCTGAATAGTTATAATTTAAAGATTTAAAATACACGCTCAAAACCTAACATTCCAAATTAGTGCCACTCTTTAGGACAAACTCTAACTAATAATAATGATCTGGTATAAAA
This sequence comes from Callorhinus ursinus, assembly GCF_003265705.2. Classification (NCBI taxonomy): domain Eukaryota; kingdom Metazoa; phylum Chordata; class Mammalia; order Carnivora; family Otariidae; genus Callorhinus; species Callorhinus ursinus. The sequence goes on from NW_027397078.1 coordinate 23,101,713, forward strand.
GTATCCTGGAGAAACTAATTCCCCACCATTTTCTCTTTATTAAGCTAATCTAAAACAAAACAAAACAAAACAAAAAAGCCTTCTTCCATAGGGCTGTCCCGGAGAAAGCATAGATAGCCCCACAGAAATCAGGTACCTAAAAAGTCATTACTTGGAATTGAAAGCTGTTTTCCTATCTCTCCTAGAAAAGCATGTATTCCCATGCTGGAAAATTAAATATGTTTCCAGACCTTTATTTAGAAATAATGGAGTTTCACCAAACTGATAAACTAAAACAACTTCTCAGTGACCCCATCAGCAGCTCAAGGATGACAAATAGGTTTAGTCATACATGCCAACTCCTACTGGTTGGTAGAGACCTGGATACTGTGTTGAGAAGGATTCTGAGGTCATATCCAAGGGAAAATATGTTTGGATTAATTAGCAATTAGCAATTAGCAATGCATATGTACCAGTACCAAAATCTGGGCTACATGCCATAATTTATGAAAAGTAAAACACATACCCTCGATCTGCAATGAGGGATGTGGACCAAGGATTTCAAAGGTGCTGCTGGATTGTTTGGTTCATTTTAAATCTTTTTTTAAGGTTTTATTTATTTATTTGAGAGAGTGCACAAGCAGCAGAGGGAGAGGGAGAAGCAGACACCCCGCTGAGCAAGGAGCCCGATGTGGGGCTCAATCCCAGGACCCTGGGACCATGACCTCAACTGAAGGCAGACGCTTAACTGACTGAGCCACCCAGGCATCCCTGTTTGGTTCATTTTAAAAGAGAGAATTCATTGCTAAGTAGTGCCCAGATCTATGGTACTCTCATCAAAAAACAGTAAAGGAACAGGAGAGGGGCTGAACATTTACTGACAGTCTGCTGCGTCAGCAGTCTACTTACCTCAACCACCCACTCCCATGGCCACATCCAAGATTTTTGTCATTATCAATAACAGCACCCCTCAAGTACCTTAATTTCAATCATTCTATCCCACAAACACCACTTTCCGTCTTTCGGGCTTATTGCTGCTACCCCACTGATAAGTCCCTCACCTCCCCATCTCACTTTCCCATTCATCCATCAGAAACTCCCTGATCATTTAGCACTCCATTGCATGCGTTGTCGACCTCATTGCTCTTTTCTCTCTTCCTCATAATTGCCTAGCAAAACCCCACACTTTGTTAAACCCAGATCTCTACTGACTCCAGACCTGCATCCACACCACCTAATGTTGCTAGAGAAATTAATTCACAACTATAGTGACTGGTCTCACTCTAAACTCATGATGACCTCAAGCAGGTCCTTAGTAAGACTGACCTCCCCACTATATTTCCTTCATCCGTTCACTCTCCCACTGGACATCATTTTCATACCTTCTTTCTCTTCAAATCTCAGAGTCTCTTCCTACTACTTACTCTCAGCTGATGGCCCTGCTTCCTGCTTCCTGTTACATGCAAAACAGAAACAATCAAAAGAGAATTCAAGCTGGTGCAGCCACTCTGGAAAACAGTATGGAGGTTCCTCAAAAAGTTGAAAATAGAGCTACCATACGACCCAGCAATTGCACTATTGGATATTTACCCCAAAGATACAAATGTAGGGATCCGAAGGGGTATGTGCACCCCGATGTTTATAGCAGCAATGTCCACAATAGCCAAACTGTGGAAAGAGCCTAGATGTCCATCGATAGATGAATGGATAAAGAAGATGTGGTGTGTGT
>NW_027397078.1:23103520-23106701 GCF_003265705.2 Callorhinus ursinus
TGTGTGTGTATATATATATATATATATATATATATATATATATATATATATGCAATGGAATATTATACAGTCATCAAAAGGAATGAAATCTTGCCATTTGCAACGACGTGGATGGAACTGGAGGGTATTATGCTGAGCAAAATAAGTCAATCAGAGAAAGACATGTATCATATGACCTCACTGATATGAGGAATTCTTAATCTCAGGAAACAAACTGAGAGTTGCTGGAATGGTGGGGGGGATGGGGTGGCTAGGCAATAGACATTGGGGAGGGTATGTGCTATGGTGAACGCTGTGAATTGTGTTAAGACTGTTGAATCACGGACCTGTACCTCTGAAACAAATAATACATTATATGTTTAAAAAAAAAAAAAGAAGATAGCAGGAAGGGAAAAATGAAGGGGAGAAAATCGGAGGGGGAGATGAACCAGGAGAGACGATGGACTCTGAGAAACAAACTGAGGGTTCTAGAGGGGAGGGGGTGGAGGGATGGGTTAGCCTGGTGATGGGTATTAAGGAGGGCATGTTCTGCATGGAGCACTGGGTGTTATATGCAAACAGTGAATCATGGAACACTACATCAAAAACTAATGATGTAATGTATGGTGATTAACATCACATAATTAAAAAAAAGAGAGAATTCCCACAGGCTCTCACTATGCCTTCTACTCACCTTCCAGCATCTGTTTTTGTATGTTCTACCCTCTCTTCTGATACAGTGGATAGGTTGTCCTTCCTCTGACCAAAAGCCATCTTCCACTTAGATTAGATCCCATCCTTCTTGCTTAATCAAGAACATCTCTCCAGCAATTCTCCCCCCACCCCACAACATAATCCATTTTTCCCTTTCTACTGATCATTCCCACCAATATTCAAACTTTCTGTAAATAGATCTATCTTTAAAATAAAATTTAAAAAAATCTTATCATGACCCCACATACCCCTCCAGGTACTACCCCATTTTTTTACTCAATTTTATAGCCAAAATCTTTGGGAAAACTCTTCCTGCTTCTATTTCTCTTCCCAGTATTTCTTGAGTCTACTACAACCAGGCTTTGCTCCCCACACCCATGCTACCCCACATATACCACTTGAAAGAAGTCTTCCATGGCTAAACTCCATGACCAATTCTCAGAATTCATCTCTCTTAACCTATCAATGGCATTTGACAGAACTGATCACTCCCTCCTTAAAAAACAATCTTCACTGGCTTCCAGAACCCCATACACTCCTGGTTTTCTTCCTACCTCACTAATGACAATTTCTCAATATCTTTCGCTGGTATCTTCTCATCTCCCCAACCTCTAAATATTGCAATGTTCCACGACCTCATCTCTTCTCTATCTAAACCCACTCTTATAATGATCTCATTTTCCTATCTTTATGTTAATGACTTCCACATATGATCTACATCCCCGACCTCTCCTGAACTTCAGACCAGCATGTTCAACTGCTAACTCAGTAACTCCACTGAAATATCGAATATGCATCTCAAACTTTCCATGTCCAAAATTAAACTCCTGATATTCCCACCAAAACTCACTCATCCCATAGTCTTCCCTATCCCAGTAAATAACAGCTCTTTCAATCCAATTGCTCATACCAAAAAACCTGGAGTCATCCTTGAATTCTCTCCTTTCTAGCCCCTCATATCCAATCCATCAGCAATACCTCTTGGCTCTACCTCTAAATCTGACCACTCTGTATCTGACCACTTCTCACTACTTCATGGTCCAAGCCACCATTATCTCTTGCTTAGTCTCCTTGATACTGCCTTTGCCCTACTACAGTCTGTTCTCAACCCAGCAGCTAGAATGATCCTTTTTAAAGAGTAAATCAAGATCCTACAATGCCCTGCCTATAGACACCTCTCAGACTTCAGCTCCCATTATATTCCCCACTCACTCCACTTCAAACACATTAGCCTCCTTATTGTTCTTGGAACACAGTATTCATCCTTCCACCTCAGGGCCTTTGCACTTGCTATTCCCTCTTCCTAGAATGCTCTTTATCCACATGTCCATTGTTTGCTTCTTCACCTCCATACTCTCAATGGAATCTTTCCTGACCACCCTATTTAAATTCTAAGAAAATTGTGGCATGCCCTACCACCCTGCATTGTTTTATTTTTCTCCAAAGCAGTTCTTACCATCTATTTCATATAATGCATTTCATATATGCATTTGCTTGTCTGCCTACCCCCACCAGAATGAACATTTTATGAGAACACATTAGTCTGTCCACTGATATTTACCCTGGAACAGACAATAAATATTTGTTGAATTAATGAAGGAATGGATGTTATCTCATTTTATCTTCAGTTAAATCCTATAAGACAGATCTTATTATTCCTACTTTACTGATGCAAAGTGAAGCTCAAATGGATTAAATAATTAATCCAGTAGCATACACCTGGTTAACCCAGGAGTCAAGATCTGACCCCCAAGCCTACTTTCCAAGCCTGTCCTTTTCTTCATGACACTGAATTGATTTCTTTTCAGAAGTAAATACTTATCCACGTGGCAAATGCTTAAAATACAATAAAAAGTCCCTGAGTCCCAATCATGACACCAAATAAACATAAAAGATTCTGGGAAGATAACGCCAGTGATGGTGTATTTTCTGACTCTGCTCAAGTATCCCCCATAAAACTATCTAGAGAAAGCTGGCAAAACCAAAAACCCACGGACAACACCTATTAACAAACTAGGTAGCAAGATATTCCCAAACAACAATGTCAGAAGGTAAGGACAATGCTTTGATACCCATAGGACCTATGTGGTATCAGTGTCAGCACAGGATGCACAGAAAACATATCAGTAGTGATGATGATGGTGATGATGATGTGTTGCATTTGGAGGATGATAGGAAACAAATTCATTATCTTTAAGACTGTTAAATGAAGGAAAAGAATCAAATATTTATCCTGCCTTTCTTGTATGAACTATAGCACTTGTTAACCAAATGATAGGTGAAGGGAAATATCTTATATGAAAGTATTCCAATCAATAAATGAAAAAGAAATTAGTGAACGATAACATCACCATTTTGCAACCACTAATCCAGGCACTGAGCATCAAAGGGTGCTAACACCACAAAAATAGAGACATCCAGATGTTATGTGCCTGCTGATGAAAGATCAAAACACCTATAGAAAGAAAGAAAGAAAGAAAGAAAGAAA